>NC_061510.1:76752101-76853565 GCF_022539505.1 Lolium rigidum
CATGTAATGAACAATGCAATTATGCAAACAGTTTGAGCTATCATCGATCCATCAAAAACCCATAAGCAAACAGAAGCAATCAAGACACATTCATGATCCATTGATCCATGAAGCACTTGCAGTACTGCAGTTCATTCGGAGTATCACATTCAGGGTCCAGAATGCAGGCGCTCCATCAGAGTTCACATCACAGGCGCTCGAATGCTCGATTCACAGTTTCAGAAAGAGATTTTACCTAGCGAGAAAACTAATGGGACAAAGAAGCAAAGCAAATCGATGATCATGGCAGGGTGATCGATCTACAATATCTTAATCTCAGTCGAGCACCTCGAGGTCGTTGTACTCGGCGCCGGAGATGGCATCTGCCATGATAGCCGACGGAGTGAGCACGCCGTCAGCCTCCAGGAACAGCCGCACCAGGTTCTTCGAGTAGCCACTCACCAGCGCCACACCGGTTTGCGCCGCCACGACCGGCATCGACGCCTTGGACGTGCCGACGTTCCAGAAAACCACCTCAGGCACGGCGTAGCCTTCGGCCATGAACTTCTTCCTGATGGCCTCGTGCTCCGACACCCAGGCCTCGCCGCCGACCCAGCCGTCGAACTCCATGTCGCTCAGGACGAACACCCGCTTCACCATCATCTCCTTGTCCAGCTTGCCCGCCACCGCCACGTTGAGTATCTTGTTGAAGACTGCCTGCAGGTTGGCGCCCTTCTGGGCCCTCACGGCGGCCAGCGGCCGGAGCTTCTCCACCAGCGAAGCGCCGTGCACCTTGTGCAGCTGGTGGGTGGCGTCGAACGTGATGACCCTCCCCTTCCACGGCTCCTGGCTGAGCTCCGAAATGAGGAGCCCCAGCGCGATGGCCGCGGATGCCGGCGGCTTGTCGACCGAGCTGGAGAGGGCGCACATGGCGATGCAGTTGGTGAGGCGGCCCTCGGACGCCAGGGTGGAGACCATGTGGCGCCACTGGAGCTCGGCGGACTCGTCGTGCTCGCCCTTGAGTGCGGCGGCCACGATGTCGTGCGGCAGCACCGCGTCCGCCGGGATCTTGGCGAGCCCGGAGCGCACCTCGTCGAAGAACCCATCGACGCCCGACTTGTCGTGCTTCTGGAAGGCATCCTTGTACTGCCGCATCGCCAGGGAGGCGACGCGCGCGTAGGGGAGCTCGTCCCACTTGCCCTTGGTCATGTACACCTCCGGGAGCTCGAGGACCTTGCGCAGCGGCACGTGCACCTCGCGGCGGAGGCGGCTGCGGACGCGGTACGCGTAGTGCTGGTCGGAGAGGCCGAGGTAGTCCGGGCTGGACTCGCGCGGGAAGATGCGGCGGGCGACGGCCTCGCAGAGCAGCGTCGAGCGGTCGTACGAGGAGCGGAGCGACGGGCACCACTTGGCGGCGAGCCCGATCTTGGCGGTGTCGCCGGAGCGCAGGTGGTCGAGGTCGGACTTGAGCAGCTCGGCGAAGAGGTCGGCGACGCGGTCGTAGAGGAAGCGGAAGCTCTCGTCCGAGGCGTAGCGGGCGACGGTGACCCGCGCGTGCTCCACCTCCTTCTGGCGCTTCGCCCTGGCGGCCTCGGCCCCGTCGACGCCGCGGCGGCGCTTGGAGCCGTTGCGTGGAACACTGTGGTCGTCGTCGACGTCGTCCTTGTGCTCGTCGCGGGGGCCGTGGAGGATGCGGTAGATGATCTCGGGGAAGTCCTTGAGGCAGCCGAACTTGCCGAAGATGGCGAGGTTGGCGGCGAGGGTGCGGGGGTGGTTGGCGTGCATCCAGAGCGCGGCGGCGTAGAAGCCCTCCCTGTCGGACTTGCCGAGGCCGCGGACGCCGCGGAGGTGGCAGACGAGCCTGAGCGCCGTGCGCGCGTCGTGGCCCCAGGCGACGCTGAGGAGCGAGGCCACGTCGGCGGCCGCCGTGGCGCCGGGGACGACCTGGAAGAAGAAGTCGACGCAGGAGTCGCCCGAGGAGGTGTGGGAGAGCGGCCGCGCGGCCCGCGGCGCCTTCTTCTTCTCCGTCCGCGAGCGCGCTCCGTAGCTGGGCTCGGAGTCGGAGTCGCTGGAATCGCTGGAATCGTCGGAGGAGTCCGACGACGACGAGTTGCGGGACTGCTGGCGCTTGGGCTTGGCCTTGGACTTGGGGTCCGCCATCTTGGTGTCGACGGAGATGGGAGGGCCGAGGAGCACGGCCGCGGAAACCATGGCTGGCTACGGCGCGGGGCGGGGCGGGAGGCGGTGGGGGTTTAGGGTTACGAGATTGATGAGATGGGGATTGGAGGAGATCGAGACGATGGAGGGAGGTTGGATTGGGTTCTCGCTTATATGGCGTGCCCGGCCTGCTGATCAAGGGAACCGACTTATAACTTTTATCCAGGATTCTTTGTGGCTGCAGGTGAACCGACTTAAATTGTTCCAAGGTATTTCGAACAGTTCTTTTTTCTTGCCATGTTCTAAGTTGGTAAAAACAGGAGATATTTGATGCTGTCCTAATATTGATTTCGACCTCGCTCTCTACAACACGAAAATGCTTACGGAGCGCCTGCAAGAAAGAAAAAAAAAGGAGTAATTCCCCATGATGCCTACCACTTCTGCTAGCTACCCAAGCAACAATCTGAAGAACTTCTGTAACAAGTTTGCATTGCGCACACCATTAATCTCGAGAGAACCTCCAGGGATCTGGAACATTCGAACAAGAGTTTGCACATACAGTATCAAATTTGAATGGGATTGCTTGATCCATACAAATTATGCAAGGAATTCTAACATGTGGCTAGGCCTCATAAAACAAGATCATTCGTCTTTTGCTTCAAGTTTCTTTAAGTTTGGCATAAGCAACCACTTATCTTGTTTTGTAGTACGAAATACTGTCTATGTTTTCAGCAAGGCATGCCAATCCCAAGTCATGCATTTTTCCTCTTGGGCACCATCAGAATGAACTAATATGCTAACTTTTTTTAGGGAAATTAATATGCTAACTTTGCAGACATCAATAAATGAAAATATAACTGTAGATACAAATAACGATGGTCATGGATTGTACTCGCTCCATGGGACAAAGCATTTCATGTTATATTTGCTAGAATACTCTTCATTTATTTCAGAACTCGTACGCTACAGTACGCCATTTCAGTTCAGTGAGACTAGCTAGCAGTCTGCTCCATTTCCTATGATCTAATAAGCTTATTCACATAGCAAATGCTAGCCTCACCCTATACTGATTCATAGGGCACATGTCAAACGAATGAGTTGTACATACAGGCACGGCCCACAACAGGTTTTCTATGAGCCTTCTCGACATAGATCCATGATGAACACTACAACTTTACAACACTACCTAGAGGAAGGCTGACTATGAAGAAGGCTCTACCAAGCCCATGTATAAGACGGAGATCTCAACAATGATCCTCCAACTTGATTTCTTCAGAATAATCTTCTGGCATTGTATTTATCGGGACGTGAGTTATAATACATTGTCCCTCAGAATAGCCTCTCATCAAAAGCTTTCCAATCTTCATCCTCCAATCTGTGCTATATTTCTCATTCCACCTGTCATGATTGACCCGATCGCGATAGTTTAGCATTGTGCCAAGCCCAGTGCTTGGTATCCAGCCATATTCTTCCAAAACACGCGCCTCCCCTTCTGATAAATCTTCACCAACCTGAAAATTGAAATGTTTAGGCTAGACCAATGGAAGCAGAGCAAGCATCATAAACATCATCAGCCCTGCTGTCAATCACCAATCTTGCTTCAGAAGACAGTAGAAGAAACACTGAACAAGAATCTCACCAATAGTGGCCTGTCTTCAATAAGAGCTGTCCTGCCACAGTTACTAAGCTTCATAGCAGTAACCAGCCTTCGGATCTGCCATTCTATTGGCGCTGATTGCGCAATTTCAAAGAAATAAGTTGCATAACCATATTCAGGGCGCTCAAGAACTAGCCTGTAACAAAGTTTCAAAGGGGTTGCATAAGCATCCATGTCCATCACCATGTTGACTAGCATACAGGGTAAGAGAAGTTACCTATTGTGGCTTCTAAATACAAAAATGAAGGATTGCAAATCCCTGCACCATCCCCATTCCACAGGACAGTCACGGAATTGAAGATAGCGCGACTACAAGAGATAAAAATGTGTCAAGCTAAACAAGCCTATCAAGTAGAAAATGCAGAGACTATCCAGATATGGTTTAAATACCTGCTCAATGAGAGAAATTAAGCAAGCTAAGCAGTAAATAGCCTTTCCTCCCCCCTTTGCATGTCTGGCTGCAGACTTCAACAAGGATGCTCTCTGTGGAAACAACTGAACATTGACGAGTAGCATTGTCAACAACTAGTTTTCATGAATTAGATCATATATCAAGATACAGTTGACATGTTTCAGAACTCTAGAGCTAAGGGGAAAAAATAGTTAATGGATTTTAGAGGAAAAATATCTTATTTTAACAAATCACGAGATATTGCTAGCATGCAAAATTTAATGGTATTTCATATCTAATGGATTAAGCAGCAGCACATAGACCGCCTCAAAAAGAATATTTACTATTTGAACTATATCCAAAATGCTCTATTCTTTTGCTACATTACGTACCATAAGCATCAAGTGACAGGGCTATCAACTTTCAACAATGTAATGTAAACTGACATTTTAGCATCAATTTGTGTTATAGTACTAAGTAATGCTGTACAGCAACTTACTTTTGCAATGACATTCTCGAGATCTTGAAAGTCACTCTCTGTGCAGTCTGGAAGCATTTCATCTTCTTCTCCAACATCATAAAGTTTAATCTCATTTACCACTATTCCTTTGTCCAGAAGCATCTACAGACAGGAAAGGAAAACACAAAGAATCACAAAGCCAACATTATTGTATTCAAATATATTCATGCACACAGAGAATAGGTACCTGTAGAAGACCTGGAGCATCTTCTTCAAGAGCTGTTTCAATCGAATCCCTGCACACATTATTTATGTAAGCATAATTTCAGAGATAGCATAAACGTGCAAACAAGTAGACCATGCAACATACGTCGCGGTTTTCTTCTTCCTCCTTCGCCTAGAAGGGTAAGCAACACCTTCATCATTTTTGTAAGCATCTTCTTCAAGCACCTTTTCACTTGAATCCCTGCACATGTAATATTTTATAAGCATAGATATGAAATAATGTGTGAACATTAAATAACAAGTACTCATACTGCGTACGTTGCAATTTTCCTCTTTTTCCTTTGACGAGAACAGGATGGAAGGCCCCCATTGCAGTTTGGAGTTCTGGTATGAGTATTTTTCTCAATAGGCTCCATACTATTGATAAAGCTTTTCTCACATAAGCCAGGCAACTCATACCCAGTTAGTTCACTTTTTACAACTACAGATGGTAGTGAACCTTCAGCATGTGCAGAATCAGTTACACTATCTTTTGACATACATTCTGGGGCAGAGTCAGAGTCCTTCAGGTCATCATTGTTTGAGTGGTGGGAATTCACAAAAGGAGATTCAGAAGGGCAAATCGCATACCCTTCCAATGCAGGCTCCATTTTTACATCAACCAAATAGGTCCCACAATTTCTCACTGCAAGGTAACTATTTTTATCCCCACAAGCCAGTGTTTGACTTGATAGCAGCTCAGCAGTAGAATTTAATGTCTTGTCATTTACTGAACCTTCAGCATCCTCAACTGGGTCATAAGGAACTTTCTTGCCATCGACAAAACATTCTACTGAAGATATTTGGGTGTCCAGAGGAATCTCACCAATCAACCTCACATTATTGTCAGCATCCATACTATCTGTAATAGACGGCGCAGAAGAAACTTTCTGCATAGAATATAAATAATCTAAGATATTAATATAGGTACAATCAAGCTTAATCCTATTGATTACCACAGGTCATTATAAGCAAATACCAAGAAATATCATGGAATACATCAGCGAGTATGAAAATGATTGCTATTTAAATAACTGTTTGACTTAGTTTTAAATGCATATATGAACTAAATGTAGATAGTCATATAAATAATTGCAGTATTATCATACTAATGTAATTACTCAACACAAATAATATTAATATCTTAGAAGCTGTTGCTGCTTGGCTTACTAACATATGAGAAATGATTTCATATGTGGTGCTTGTATCAAAGTAAGGTGCAGAGTATTTGAGCAAGACAAAAATCATGAGATGTTCCTATGAAACCTCTAGCAAATCACAAATGTTGCTAACATATGAGAAATGATTTCCTATGTGGTGCTTGTATCAAAGTAAGGTGCAGAGTATTTGAGCAAGACAAAAATCATGAGATGTTCCTATGAAACCTCTAGCATATCACAAATGTTGCTAACATTACATGGACAGTTAATGCAGAACCAAAACGACAATCATGGGCAAGATGATTGGGAGAAACATATCTGAACCTGCAACATGCTACATATATCTTCCCTGCAGGCTGTTCCTTCATGATTTCTGCAAGCAATGTTACAAAACAGACCTTTAATCGATGTAACATTGACAAAATCATAGCTAGCTAAAAAAAGATCCATACATTTCCTCACTCTCACTTTTGGGAACTGGCCCACTTGTTTCAACATTCATTTGCATGGATGAGTTATCCAAATCAGCCACTGGACATGTTTCAGCAGATAACCTAGCAGAGCAAGAATGCTTCTTTGCTAGAAGGATCATGTAGCGCTCTTGCAGCGACATGTGATCAAGCTCAGTTTCATCCTGATTTTTAGTTTGGTTTTCATGATCCATATCTGCGGTACCCAAAACATCGTGGCGTGCCTGATCAGGATACTTCTCAACCAGCATCTGTTCCTGGTTGCTCCCATGGCCTGAAAGAAATTCACTGTCACAATATGTTGACCAAAAGTGCGTTTAAAATAAAAAACTGCAAATGAAGACCAAAACCTTTACCAAAATTACTGTCACTAGCCATACTAACAGAATGACTTTCCAATCGTGCATCCTCTGTTTCTTCTTTGGAATCATTATCAGTAACAGAATCATCCTGCACATATTCCCCAGAAATAATCATCCATTTATAAATGACATGCTACAAAACCAAGCATTTTAAGCTTTAGAAAGTCTTGATGGTTTCTAGAAGTTAGCAAGAAATGACAAATAAACAATAAGTGTTGCTGTTACCTCAGTAAGATCAACTACAGAGAATTCACGCACAATAAAAAACAATAACTACACACAAAAGTAAAGACACAAAGCACCAGACAAGACAAATAAATGCAGAACTGTAGACAGTAAGAACTAATGCAACAAGAATCAAACCGATGCCAAAATAAAACATAGAAGAAAGAGCAGATAATGTTACAAGAGGCTCCAAAGTCCAAATATCAAATCACATTACTTATCTAAGTACTGCAGTCTGCTCGAGAAAAATTACTTCAAAATTTTGATCTTTCAATTTCAAGTACTCCGTCCTGAAAAGGATGTCTTAGATTTGTCTATTTTCGTATGTCCATAGACACTAAATAGTGTTAGATTCATCCAAATTTAGATAAATCTGAGACATCCTTTTTGGGACGGAGGGAGTACAATAAATAACTGAACATGGAAAAACAAGAAAATGTTTCAAAAGAACCAGACAATGGCCAATGGGTCAAAACATTAAGCATAATTCATTGCGTATAGAAGAATTCTGCAATATGGCCGCAAAGTGGCACATTACAAGAAAATTAAAGATAATAAGCTTTCACTAAACAAATGTAACATAAATATCTGATTGAGCTTAAGATATAGCTTGTGAGCTTTCTCCAAAAAAGGACAAGATGTGAGATTTTTGCTTTCTAAGAAAAAGAATGAGAAGATATGACAGAGCATTTGCTTGTTTATCTCCTTCTAGGCGAAAGTATATTTGCAAGGACTTTACATGATAATAAAGGCAAAAAAAGCAGGAGAATAATATCAAAAGTAACATATAGATTGACTAGCATAACAGCAACCTGTCTGGAGAACTGTCATGATAACATATACAGTATATAATTCCTGGTAGCTTTGAGAAATAACCACACATAGGATATGAACAGTTAAATACCGAAACCCACTATTAATTGCCTGTTAAGCACAGTCATAAATAGCAACTCAATCTTCTTTTCAATACTTGTCAGTTTCCGGTGCATAATGGTACTGCCTAACCAAAATACTGTATGAAAGAAAAATCTATAGAACTAATTGTAAGCGATGAAAATGGTACAGATTATATTGGTATGACATAATGGCCCCTTTCATGAGAAATTCTAACTGTGCTATAGCAGCGGAAGTAAGAACAAACAGTACCTGTGCAGATTGAACAGGAGCTTTCGCAGCCCGTTCACAATGATTACTTTGCGAATTGTAGAATATCTTTGATACCACTAGTTCGCCCTCGTCCTCTATTGTGTTTTTCATATGATATTGATGTAATTCCCAGTCAGTTCTCTGAGGGATGTTATCACTGTTCTTGAAGGCGTACAAGACAAATACTTCCTTGCAACCTTGCAGAGTCCCATCCAAGACTATTGATATAGAGGCTCCAGCTTTTCGCCAGCTGATGAATTTGCCATTCTTATCGTTGCATAGGTTTACTTTTTTGTGAAAGAAATATGATGCATGCCCATCCTGCTTTGCACCTGTGCAATTGCAACCAGATGTACAATTGCTAGTTAGTAATGACATATACAATCAAACAAGAGAGAGGGAGAGAGTAGTTACAATCCATAAAGAGTAAAATACCTGGCATATCTTGAGGATGGGTGCAGCCAAACCCGCCATCTTCATCGCCAGATTTAATAAACTCGCTGATGAATGGATGACGGTGAGCGTGGCCCTTCCCAATTTCAGCAGCCAGATGCCATAGAAGATCACTGTCGCTAGGATTAAATTGTACGCCTCTCGGTAACCCTGGCCAGCTCTGCAATACGACAAGCACGATCCTAAAGTAAATAAGCAATTTAATTTGTCGCTAAGCAGCTTCGATACCATTTCTTCATAGGGAAGATCTTGGCCACATTTGAAGGTTACAAGAGCAGATCACTGAACGGCTCAACTTGGTGATAAGCAATATAGTATGGTACCGATTTCAGTAAGCACGCACACAGAACAAGGTTCCCTTAACTACCAGATGATAAAAGAAGGTTCATGCAGAAATAGTCAAAGCAGTTGCGTTGAAATGGTTTGCACGATAAGCAGGGCAAGACAGTCTGGGTACAGTATCAGGTTACATCATAGATGGCGTCAGGACTCCGGACCTATATTTTCCTCCCTCCCTACTTCGAAAATAAATACTCCCTCTCAGAATTTGTATTAGTGAAGGTGTGGATGTCCTAGCAGGCTTAGATTGTGACATGAGAGTAATCTTTATGGCTAACAGTATGGATGAAATTAAACCGACAGACTATGTAGGACTGCCAAAATTGGGGAAAACCCATGGTGACCTCGATTGACCATTTGCCAAACTTCAGAGTAACAAAAATTTCTTTCAGGCCAAGTGAAATGTGGGTCTAAGCCACCCCGTGACCCAAGGGAATCTGCAACTTCGCGACGTCTAATAATCACGCGGGAAATGTATAAGAATTTAGAACCACCTGCTGGGCCGCTCCACGAGCACCCTCCGGGGCCTGGCTAGCCTCGCACCTGCAAAGCAGACAGAGATCACGACGCGGAAAATCTCGACAGCGCGGAACCGCAGAAGAACAGAGAGCTCAAGAAGGCGTGCGCGAACCTGTCGGGCGTGGGAGGCGAGGGCTCTACCCGCGGCCGGAGAAGGCGGCTACGGCGCGCCGCGAGGGGGAGGTTGTCGGGGTCGGAATCGGGGGCGAGGCGGGAAGCGAGAGAGTCGATGTCGGAGGCCATTGGCGGATTAGGGTTTGAGCGGGAGGAGAGGTCAGAGGAGGGATGGCTTTGGCGAGATTTAGACACTGGGATTAGATCGAGCTTTCTGCCTTTGCCTGTGGGAAAGTGGGTTCACGAAGGGAGGGCCGGGCCGGCGGGTGAGGAGGAAGACAGAAACGGGTTGTTTTGGTGACGCAGACCATTCGATCCAAACAAGCCCAGGGATCTAAAGCTGGGCTCGTCGGGCCTGCCATGCTAGAGTCAAAATGTCAAATGCTACGGTCACATAAACATACAATTTTCTGAAAACAAAAACAAATAACCAAATACAGAGTTACTGCATGCCTTCGTGAAAATTTTGAATCTGTGGACTCAAAAATTCTCGGGTAACTTATGCTTCATGATATTAAGAAATATTTGCATGATAAAGATAATGTACAAAATCACGGCGGGGGTGGGGGGGGAGGGGGGGTAATCACATGTGTACTTAAAAAATACTTATAATGGAGAGAGTATATATTCTTCCCTTTTGTTTCTTTTGTACGATACACAATGATACCATGTACCTTATGATATAATCTTTTGAAGTATACAAGTTCAGAAACTTACTACGAGATGTGCATAAACATATATGGTCATAAAATCCGCATCTTGCAGGAGAACCTCATTGTGCATACGATGCTCCAATAAAGATCGAGATATAACCGACTATGTATTTAAGATAGAGATGCACCAAGGTACATATGTTTTGTATATATTGTTAAAATATTCTTAATTTGTGAGTGTTAGATACTTCTTCTATGAACACTCCATTAGACACATGCTATCAATGTTGGCTAGCACAAGGAACACAAAGAATCTATATTTTAGACACTAATCTATATTGAGTTGTTTTTATTCAAGAAAAAAATGTGCCATATAGCTTTAAAATAGTATGAAGGAACTCTCCCACATATATTGTACATGAGTGAATGCAATACGAATCTACAAACATTGCGCAAAACCCTAGGTCGTGCAAAAAAAAACAATGTGATAGTGCTCTGGATTTGATCGCTTAACATAATTCACATAAGTTGTACTTTCACGCCAAAACAGTATGTATTTGGTGATGCATTATATCACTCTTTATCTTCTCTTATATTTTATTTTCTTCTCTTCTATCCTCATCCACAGCGATTTCTTCTATAAGTACCCGAAGTATAGTTCCGGTCACATACTAGCGGTCACATTGATACCTCTTGGAAAGCGAGTTGCTTAAATTATGATGCATCATTTCAAAGAACATCACTATCATGCATATGTGTAAGGAGCTTTGATCGACACGTGCTTTTTTTACGTGCCACACCATAATGTCGTTGGTGGGTACATGGTCTCTCAAATCTCTTTTCCTGTGTTGCTATGTGTTCTCTTAGGAATTAAGAAATATAGCAGTACCACTTTTGAGAGGTGAACGTATGAAGCACCACAATTCACATGGTCCTAGGTTAGTCCACGAGGCAATATTTAAAGCACGCCTTTAGAACGGAAAACCATAGGTTTGTGATACAATGCCACTTCTTCATTTGTTTAGCTTATCAACACTAAAAATATGGAAAACATCAAATAAAACAAAAAAAAAGGTCAGAAACTTAGTTTAACATAAATCACATGCCTTGCTTTGTGCTAGCCATTGTTGTTCATGGTGTTTCTACGTAACGATGTTGAGTTGTGAGTGATTATTTCTTGGCTTGAGCTACATAGGTGGTAGTTTTTTTTTTAGCAGTGCAAGGGTTACGTGCGGGTGGTTGTTGGGCTCAAACTAGAAATATGTGGTGGTGCTAGAGGTGTTGGTGTGTTGCCTCGACACACCATTACAATATCTACCTCGTTTTCTTCCAATGTTGACATGAGTATATCATATTGGGTACTCGATATCATCAACCCTGGTGCGGATCCAGGAAGGAGTGCGTAAGGCCCATGAGGCCCAACAAGAGTCCAAGGCTACAAAGTAGATGGAAAGAGGCAAGTACTAGCCCTATCTGATAAACCGATATATATCATTGTAATCGACCTGGGATTGAACTCCGAGACCTAGCCCACTACATAAGGACTAGGAGGAGCCACCGGGGAGGGGATCCAAAATACTTTTAATACCACGCATCGTTGCAAATCCTAATTCAAATACAATCTCGAAGACTTTAGCCTCCAATCAACTTTTCGCCGGTTACCTAGTTTGTGTGACAAGTCCGCGATACCACCAACTCTTTCTCTTTCCTAAAAACCCAAGTCCATACTTATGGGTATTGCAGGTTAAGTCCATACTTATAGGCATTGCCGGGGTTAACCCTCGTCAAATGTGGCATGTTCTAAGTACATGTATCAAAGCACTACAAAGCATCCAAAACATACTGATAAGGGGTGGCCCGATCTTCTCAGTAAGCACAATGGTGTGATGAACACACGATGAACACAGCGGAGATAACACGATGAGGAGGTGGAGATAACTTGTATGACGCCGACGAAGTCTCTTGATTAATTCATGTCGCCAATGCAACAGCTCTCAACCCTGCAAGATATTCGCAAGTCCACACACTTGCGCACGTAGCCGCCGACCACGAAGCGGTAAATTGCAATCTTCTAATCCACAATGGAACAGAAGATCACACAAACTTTCAGTACCAAACACCAGATCGATGCGAATTGGTGTATAGATTCAATAGAGTTGCAAGGCAATCAACTATGAACTAGGGTTTATCTTAAACATGGTCTAAGGTTGTTTTGGGGGCGTCCTGGGCACTTATATAGGGGTTCAGACTGACCATAAGTCGAAAAGTACGACTACAAACCGACCCAGATTGGGATCTGATCGAGACTGACTCGAACACGGCCGGCGTAGGGGCCGGTCAACCGGGCCAGGGGTCGGACGGGCCGGCAGGGACCGGGCCTGGCACTAGGCTGGAACCAGGCGGAGGTGCCATACTCCCTGGGATGGTGCTCGGTGTGCACTAGTGCAGGAGCCGACAGGCGCCGGGTCACCCGGCGTGTGAGCCGGTGGCGCCGGGTTGGCCGGCGTGGCGGCCGATGTCGCCGAGCGTGGCGCCAGCCTAGACTTCTTCTTCTCCCGCCTTCACGCATGCCTCCCTCTCCTCCCTCGCGTGTCCATGGGGTATCTTCTCGTCCAGCACCATGTCCAGCTGCTTCTCTTCTTCTCGTGCGATGCTTCCTCCATCCTCGTACCTCATACACAAGTCAAAGGAATCCCCACAGATGCTTCTCTTCTCCTCGTATCTTCATCTTGCAATCCCCACAGATGGCGCCAATTGACAAGGTATCGACTTGTCAATGCCTACAGATTGTAGACTAGGGTTTTCAGTGAAGTAAAGGGCAAGTAGATCTAGAAGGTTCAGCTGGAAAAGTACTCGACTGCTAAGAAACTAGGGTTGTGTTGACAATGAAATCAATCCTCTCTTTGTCCCTCGACTCCCCCTTATATAGGAGGCGGATTCGAGGGTTTCGTGATGTACAAGTTACAAAGTCCGGGAGACTCTTTGAGTTCGGCCCGTAATAGTTACAAGTCAGTATTCCTAATACAACTCTATCTTTCCCTAATTATCTTATAACTGGGCTTCCGGGCTTTATAAACTTCGGGTCTTGGGCCTTCAGTAAACCCCGGGTACCATCTTCGGCAGGCCCATTGGGGATGCCTATG
The DNA here is from genome assembly GCF_022539505.1 of Lolium rigidum. Taxonomy (NCBI): domain Eukaryota; kingdom Viridiplantae; phylum Streptophyta; class Magnoliopsida; order Poales; family Poaceae; genus Lolium; species Lolium rigidum. Next base: position 76,765,594 of record NC_061510.1, read on the forward strand.
TCACCTGGGAACTTATATAGGGGTTCAGGACAACCAGAAGTCGAAAAATACGATTACAAACCGACCCAGATCGGGATCTGATCGAGACTGACTCGAACATCGCCAACGTAGGGGCCGGTCGACCGGGCCGGCAGGGACCGGGCCTGGCACCGGGCGGAGGCGCCAGACTCCCTGGAACGGTGCCCGGTGTGCACCGGTGCAGGAGCCAGCAGGCGCCGGGTCACCTAGCGTGTGAGCCGGTGGCACGGGGTTGGCCGGCGTGGCGGCCGGTGTCGCCGAGCGTGGCGCCAGCCTGGACTTTTTCTTCTCCCTCCTTCGTGCATGCCTTCCTATCCTCCCTCGCGCGTCCATGGGGTATCTTCTCGTCGAGCACCATGTCCAGCTGCTTCTCTTCTCCTCGTGCGATGCTTCGTCCATCCTCGTACATGATCATACACAAGTCAAAGGACTTAGGCAGTATAAAAATCAAAGTATCATTTAAGAACAAGTTCACATGTTGTTTTAGTAGCTTCGCACGAGCTCTTGTCATAGGTCCAATCCTGACTTAATTGGACTTGAGCTTCACAACAACATCATCTTCATCTTTCAATGACGGAGGTAGTGGTTCGGTAGGGATGTCCTCATCACATATGTTGACTACGTGCGATTGGTTTGAAACATTATGATTAGTGCCAAGTTACAAGTGGATTCTTCCAAAACATATGAAAATATATCAAACAATTATTTGTAACATAGCTAAACCTTGGAACAAAATATACATCATGTCCCATACTATGTTACTATGATTTCTACACGTCTAAATACCTAGAGTTGTTCTTGTTTTCTAAATTCTCAAACAAATGGCTTAAAACTGAATAATACAAATGCATCATTTTTCAAATTTGCAATAAAAATGCAATCATTAAATATGTCAACGGTTTCCAACCCTACCTTTGTTCATGTACACAGGAGTTCCACAAACCAGCTTTATGCCTTTGTAGTACTACTAGAGTGTGAGTGGGAGTGAAGCAGCATAATGTCAAGCATAACTAAGTTTGTGTCGTCCCCCGCGGGCGATCGGGGCAAACCCATGCTTCCCCATGCACCCACCCTTCCTCCTCCCCTCCTTCCTGCTGCCGTAGGCGAGTGCCGCCGGGCAAAGCCCGCGCGGTGTCGACAACAACGAGACCTTCCTCACCCACGCGTGAGAGGTTCTACGTGGGAAAAATGGCTGGCAGCGGTGCTCCTCGGGGTTTCAGGCGCTCGGTCTGATGGTGGCGGCAAGGCGTGGCGGCTCCAAGCGGAGGTGGTGGCGGGCGCGTTGTGAGTCCATGGGCGACGGTGGAGGGAGCCTTCTAGCGGTGCGGCCCAGGTTAGGGTCAGGTGGGTTCCGATCTGGGCCATGCGGGCCATGTACCAGGCCAGGCGGGCCTCAATAGGGCTAGCACCGGTGGAGCTGCATATGTATGGCAGCGGCGACACGGGCATTACAGCACAGCGACACGACTAACCATGTGCTCACTATCCATCATCATGCGTGAGTAGTTCTTTGTAGGCTTGTGAGGTGGATGAGGATCAGATGATATTGATCATGTAATCATGCATATGTCTCAAGATTTGAGGTGCTTATCTTGAGGATATTCTTGTATGATATTTATAAACTTTTGCTATGTTCATTGCTTGTTACTAGGGCCCGAGTGACATGATTTCAGTATTGAATTTTTATTGCCCCATCATATATATGTGTTTGGTATTTATCTGCAAAGTGTATTACCTATTATTTTGTTGAACCTACTGATATATCTCAAATGTATCTACTTTTTCAAGCACTTTACTCAAAGATTTGCTCCGGAATCTCACCATACTTGGATAAAAACTGCTGAATCTGACACTGTTTTTAGCAAAGTCTTGTGTTGTGGGTATACTTCATGGTGTACCATCGACAGTGCCTAGATCCGGCAAGCGCGGGTGGCCCACAGACGGTGATGAGGCATGCGGCCCATCGGGCGGCCCAGTTGCTGTTGATCATGAAGGATGAAGTCCAGCCCAGGATCAGTAAGCCGGATCCTAACCGACCTTCGGAGGAAGCCGGATCCGTGGAGGCCCATAAGGAACCCGGATCCAGTACGACGTAGATGGAAGGCGGATCCTTGACGTACACGGCAAGACATTGTACCGTAGTTAGGCAATCTGTAATCCGGCTAGGACTCTCCATGTAAACCCTAGATCCGTGCGCCTATATAAGCCGGATCCCGGGAGCCCTAGAGGCACAACGAAAACTCATTGTAACAACGCGAAAGCGCCCAGATAATTCCGGACAAGCAGCAAGAGGGCCATGTCCTCGTGCGGTGTTCCGAAGATGGGTAAATCGCGTACCACCGTCCCGAGTGCACTCCGCCCTATGGCCCCCACTTGTTCTCCCCCTCGTGAGGATCCCTCCTCCGAGGTACCGTCGAATAGGCAACGACAGTTGGCGCCCACCGTGGGGCCTCGCGGCGTCCGGGAGGCCGGAACCGGGAGGGTTCTACCTTCGGAGGCATCGGCGACACCATCGCCGTGGGGCGCGTCATGTACGCCGGAAACTTCCCGATCGTCCCTGAGGATGAGTGCTGGATTCCGGCTAAGACAAACCCCGTCAAGCTCTCCATCATCCCGATCGGCGGGATACACATCTTCATCGGCGAGACCGTCGATTCCAACGGGAACGCACTGGTAAGTAACGCTGACGCGACCGCCGCTGAGCAGGACGCAGTCGCGGAGATCCGATCTGAGTCGCAGGAACTTCCTAAGGAAGGTTCCGCCTCAGATCTGGAAAAATCAAAGCCCACCCAATCCGCCCCTGAGCAGGAAATAACGGTGGAAGACCAATGCAGATCCGCCTGGGTCTCCCAGGTGTTAGAGAAGCAAAGGTGTCACTTCGTACACTTCATAGCCCATACCGCAGGAGCCGCCCCTCAAGGAGTCGGAGCTGGCCCCGTGCAGGTCGAGGCTCCGGAAAACGGCGACGCTCCGGATCAGCAGGAGGCTGTCGGAGAAAGCGATGCCCCGGGTGAAGAATCGATCCTGGGCAACCTGAGCCCAACTTCCGATGATTCCTCCTCCATGGACACGGAAGAATTCAACCGTAAACTAGAAGAACTCGGAGGTGGTGAGCAACCTGACGTTGATTCCGCCCAGCCTATGCAGGTTCTCGCAACCGTGGCACCGCTGGATCAGCACGAACGCGAAGATGAAAACACCACCTCCGACCCAGGACCATCCAATGCAGGATCTCCGTTAGATCGGGAACGTCCGCACGAGGATTTCCTGTCCCCAGAAGAGATAGTTGCGCAAGCACACATGGATTTAGTCGTGCAGTCTGACGTCCTCAACAAACCGATAGCCCCTGGCGACGCCGCAGATCCGGAGGCTTTAGAGGCCACGAGAAAGGAGATGCTGGCCACAGCCAAGAAATTTGCCAATACCGCAGCTGCAATATTGGATGAGAGGGCAGAAGCTGCAAACTTGATGGATCGCTTTGAAAGATAGGATCGCGAAATCACTGAAACACTCGAGCACGTCTAGCAGATGAGGAAAGAGTGGGAGGTGAAAATGACCTATGCACAAGCGGAGGCTGATAGAATCGTCAGAGAAGCAATCCCTCCCCGCAGGATCAACTTTGCAACCCCTGCAGAGCAGCAACCGCTCGCAACTCCAAAGGATAACATGAAGAACGCTGCAGAGCTCCTAAAAAAGAAGGACGAGGAAATTGATATTAACTACGTCCGCAAGCTCGTTGCTTCAGTAATGCAGCAGCAGAGTAAGGCAGATACCTCGCGCAGATTGGAATCCAATCCGGATCACTGTGTGTCTACCGCGCAGAAGGACGCCCATGTCAATCGACATCCCGATGATGAATCGCGCACCGGATCCATATAGCGCAGAAGAAAATCAAGGGAGCACCCAAATCCGATCCCCGTACCATCAAAGACGCCTTCGTCAGATCCGAAGAAGGGAAAGGATGCAACGTACGATGGTAGGAACAAGTACCGGAACCCGTCACCTCCGCCTAATGGGTACCCGCGTCCCCCGCCTCCTCGCCGCCGCAGTCCAGCCGGAAACACCAGACCCCATGGGCCCGGTGGAATCAACATCCGCGACATGCCGCCGCCAAGAACCAGGGAGCGTACGCCGGAACCACGTCGGAACCAGAACAACGATCGTGAACCAGAGCCCAGAAGGAGCCGGAACAACGATCGCGAGCCTGAGCCCAGGAGGGGCCGGAATGCCGAGCGTGAGCCGGAGCCCCGCCGAAGCCGGAACGACGGAGGAAACTACCACCAAGGTGAAGGTAGCCACCGGAGCCGGAGCGAGCCACGGGAAGACCACCGGGAATCTGAGGGCGGAAGCAAAAAATCCCACAGGCCCCCTCGCAGGTCCCCTTCACCACCACCAAGTGGCGGAGGCGGTGGCCGAAGATCTCGTTCCCGCTCAAAAACCCCGGACGGCGGCCCACGCGATGCCCGAGAACGCCTCAATGAGTACAAATCTGATTACATTGGCCCAAAGTGCTTTGGCAGGATGATTCGAGAGGAACCAAAGCCAAGGATGAACCTCAAGCTACCCGGAAACCTGAAGAACTATGATGGCACGGAAAGGCCGGATACCTGGATTGAGGATTACTATAATGCAGTAACCTTTGCCGGAGGAACCCCTAATATGCCTGCCGCATGCTTCAGCTGTACCTATGTAGGTCCAGCCCGGATCCGGCTGAGTGACCTCGAGAAGAACTCCATCTTTGCCTGGTTTGACCTCGAAGAACGCCTTCGAGAAACACTTCAGGGGCACCTACAAAAGACCTGCCACGACAAGCGACCTGCAGGCATGTATCCAGAAGAAGGGTGAAACATCGAGGAGCTTCCTCACCCGATGGTTGCAAACCAGGAACGAGTGCGAGAACGTTGATAACCGCACAGCAATGCACGCCTTTATTGGTGGCTTGCAGAGAGGAGGACTGCTGCGGCACAAGCTGACCTGCTTGGTCAATGCAAACAAACTGACTTTGGATGACATGATCACCATCGCCAGCGATCATACTGCCGCCGATGACGATGCAAGCGGAGATCTAGCAGCTACATCAATTCCCCTGCATCAGCAAAAGAAGAACCGTGATTACGGTAGCAGCAGCGGCACCAAGCGGAAAAATCCCCCTGATGACCAAAGGAGTGGCGGATCCGACTTGATCGCCATGGCCTTCCAGCGCGGGGGCCAAGGAGGTGGAAGAGGCCGCGGAGGCGGAGGCGGAGCTGGAAGGGGCCAGCAGCGTGGCGATGAGGTCACCGCTGCCGGAACTCGCGCCCCCCAAACTTATGAAGAGTACAGAGACATGCCTTGCCTGGCCCATCTGGATCCGGCTACAGGAAAGTCCACTCACACCAACCGCAACTGCAAGTGGGTCAACGATCTCAAATCTGACCCGGAAGCAGGATACAAGCGAGCCCGGAAGCACCGCCCACGCGGCAAAGGAGGCAAGGGCAAGAACAAGGACAAGGAGGAAGACAGTTCCGAGGCGATGGACGAGGATGACGCTTCGCCGGATCCCAAAGCCGGATCCGCAGCCAAACCCAACCCCTTCGATAAAAAGAGTGCGGGCGCGTACCACACCTTCCTTGGAACTCCAACGATCCGTGCAAGCAAATCAGCTCTCCGGATCCCGAACGCCACAGCTTCCCGCCGTGCCGCAAGTATGTCGTGGTCGGAAACTCCGTGTACGTTTGATAGGAAGGATCATCCTATCGTCATTCCGAAAGAGTGCTATGCCTTGGTTGTAAGTCCCCGCATCGACGGTATGATTTCTCCAAGTGCCTCATGGATGGCGGAGCCAGCTCGAACATCATGTACCGGAAACTCTGGAGCGGATGAACCTTACCAAGGAATAGCTCAAAGCACAACACCACCGAATTTCATGGTGTGGTTCCGGTAAAAAGGCAAATTCCTTGGGCAGCATTAGACTTCCCGTGGCCTTTGGCGATGCAAATAACTTTCGCCAAGAGATGATCACGTTTGAGGTCGTGCCCTTCAAGAGCTCCTACCACGTCATCTTCGGCAGGCCCACCTACCACAAGTTTCACGCAAGAGCGTGCTACATCTACAACAAGCTCAAGATTCCGGGTCCAAAAGGTATGATTACCGTATCCGGAGACTACAAGAAGGCTCATGAATGCGAGTTAGGCGAAGCCGCCTTCGCAGAGTCCGTGATATCTGGAGAGGAGCTGCAAGGCTACAGAGCCGCGGTGGATCCGACTGAGATGCAGACCACCAAGAAGCAGATCTCCGAATAGAAAACATCCTTCAAGGCCGCGATAGAAACCAAGAAGCACGACCTCATCGTAGGAGACGGCTCCAAGCAAGTTTCAGTCGGAGCCAACATGGACCCCAAATAGGAAGACGCGCTCGTCGAGTTCCTCCGCGCTAACATGGATATCTTCGCATGGCAACCTTCTGACATGTCCGGAGTACCTAGGGAACTCGCCGAGCACTACCTCAACATAAATCCGGGGGCTAAACCGGTGAAGCAAGCTATGCGACGCTTTGGAGATAAGAAGCGCCACGCCATAGGAATGGAACTAGCTAAGTTACTAGAGGCAGGTTTTGTAGTAGAAGTTATCCATACTCGATTGGGTCGCAAATCCCGTCCTTGTACCCAAAAAGAACACTGCAATACTAAGAATGTGCATCGATTACTCCGGCTTGAACAAGCATTGTCCGAAGGATCCGTTCCCCTTGCCGCGCATTGACCAAGTCATTGATTCGACGGCAGGGGCGGAACTTCTGTGTTTTCTTGACGCATATTCCGGGTATCATCAGATCCGGATGAAGAAGTCCGACCAAAAGGCGACCTCGTTCATCACCCCATTTGGCACTTACTGCTATGTCACCATGCCCTTTGGTTCTAAAAATGCAGGTGCCACCTACCAACGTACGATGCAGCGGTGCCTGAAGGACCAAATTGGCCGGAACGTGCACGCTTACATCGACGACATCGCGGTCATGACCCGGAAAGGATCCGACTTGATCAGCGACCTCACGGAAACCTTCGAGAATCTCCGTCGGTACAAGATGATGTTGAATCCGCTGAAGTGCGTCTTTGGCGTTCCAGCCGGAAAACTCCTTGGCTTCATCGTCTCTCACAGAGGCATTGAGGTTAACCCGGAAAAAATCAAGGCAATCCTGTGCATCAAAAGGCCAACTTGTCTCAAAGATGTGCAACGACTAACTGGTTGTGTCGCATCAATCAGTAGGTTCGTTAGCCGTCTTGGCGAGAAGGCACTACCTTTGTACAAGCTGCTGAAGAAAACAGACAAATTCGTCTGGGACGACGCAGCAGACGCAGCACTTCAGGGGTTGAAGGAAATACTCACCTCCCCACCTATCTTGGCGGCTCCAGTAGAGTCAGAGCCCATGCTCCTTTACCTGGCAGCTACCAACAGAGTCATCAGTCTCGTCATCGTGGTGGAACGAAAGGAAGAAGGTCACAAATATGATGTCCAAAGACCAGTCTATTACATTAGCGAGGTACTGACGGAATCAAAGCAAAGATACCCTCACTTTCAGAAGCTAGCCTATGGTGTGTTCCTAGGCAGCCGGAAGCTGAGACACTACTTCCAAGAGCACCCAGTAACAGTCGTGAGCAAGGCTCCGCTGTCGACAATTCTCAACAACGCTGACGCAACAGGACGCACAACAAAATGGGTCATCGAGTTATCCGCCTTCGACAACGCTTACAAGCCTAGGACTGCCGTTAAATCCCAAGTCTTGGCAGATTTCGTCGCAGATTGGACAGAGGCTCCGGATGCAAATCTGGAGCCGGAACCAGAAACATGGGTCATGCACTTCGATGGATCCAAGCAGCATCAAGGCTCAGGAGCCGGAGTCACCCTGAAGTCCCCAACCGGAGAAGAACTGCAGTACGTTTTGCAGATTCACTTCGAAGCTACAAACAACATGGCGGAATACGAGGCTCTACTACACGGTTTGCGCATCGCTAAGGAAATTGGGATCAAGCACATCATATGCTGCGGAGATTCCGACCTGGTGGCACAACAAGTAGCCGGAACCTGGAACGCCAGAAACTCCGTCATGGCGGCTTACAGAGATGAAGTTGACGAGATCGCCAAGTGCTTCCTCGGATACGAAGTCAAGTACGTCAGGCGAGACGATAACGCAGCGACAGATATGCTATCCAAGCTCGGATCCGGCAGAAAACCAATTCCGCATGGTATTTTCCTGGAGCATCTACGGATACCCTCGGTGAAGGGCGCTAACCCGGAGAATCCGAAGTAGCGATATCTCCGGCAAAGGAAGTGATGGTCATCATTCCGGCCTGGACGCAGCCTTTCCTGGACTACCTCATTGATCAGAAGTTGCCAGAGGACGAGGTCCTCGCACGACAGATCATCAGACGAGCAAGATCCTATACAATCGTTGACGGACTGCTCTACAAACGAAGTGCAACTGGAGTATTTCTCAAATGCGTCTCCAATCAAGATAGCATTGAAATCCTCAGAGAGATCCACGCAGGGGATTGCGGGCATCACGCCGCCTCCAGGTCCCTTGTTGCCAAACCTTTCCGGCTTGGCTTTTACTGGCTCACAGCTAAAGAAGATGCTGACAAGTTGGTAAAAACCTGCCGAGGTTGCCAGTACTACGCTACTCAACCAAACGCTCCAGCCCAAGAGCTGAAGACCATCCCTATCACCTGGCCGTTCGCGGTCTGGGGGCTTGATATGGTTGGTAAGCTAAAGAAATCATCTCCTGGCGGTTTTGAGTACCTCTTGGTCGCTGTTGACAAGTTCAGTAAGTGGATCGAGGCAAAGCCAGTAAGAAAAGCCGACGGTGCTTGATACGTCTCAAACGTATCTATAATTTCTTATGTTCCATGCTAGTTTTATGACAATACCTACATGTTTTGTTCACACTTTATATCGTTTTTATGCATTTTCCGGAACTAACCTATTAACGAGATGCCGAAGTGCCGGTTCCTATTTTCTCGCTGTTTTTGGTTTCGAAATCCTAGTAAGGAAATATTCTCGGAATTGGACGAAATCAACGCCCGACATCTTATAATTGCACGAAGCTTCCAGAGAGTCGAGAGAGGCACCCGGAGGGGAGCCACTGGGGGCCCACCCCACAGGGCGGCGCGGCCTGGACCCTGGGCGCGCCAGCCTATGGGGGAGCCACCCCCTGGCTCCTCCGAGGCCGCCTCTTCGCCTATTTAAAGTCTCTGTCGCAAAAACCCTAGACCGAAAAGCCACGGTACGAGAAACCTTCCAGAGCCGCCGCCATCGCGAAGCCAAGATCTGGGGGACAGGAGTCTCTGTTCCGGCACGCCGCCGGGATGGGGAAGTGCCCCCGGAAGGCATCTCCATCGACACCACCGCCATCTTCATCGCCGCTGCTGTCTCCCATGAGGAGGGAGTAGTTCTCCATCGAGGCTAAGGGCTCTACCGGTAGCTATGTGGTTAATCTCTCTCTCTGTACCCCAATACAATGATCTCATGAATTGCTTTGCATGATTGAGATCCATATGATGAGCTTTGTATCACTATTAGTCTATGTGCTACTCTTGTGATGTTATTAAAGTAGTCTATTCCTCCTTCACGGTGTAATGGTGACAGTGTGTGCATCGTGTAGTTCTTGGCGTAGGTTATGATCATAATCTCTCGGAGGTTATGGAGTTAATTATTACTATGATAGTATTGATGTGATCTATTCCCCCTTCATAGTGTAAAGGTGACAGTGTGTATGCTATGTTAGTACTCGGTTTAAATTGCAAAGATCTATTATGCTCTAAAGGTTACTTAAACATGAATATCGAATGTTGTGGAGCTTGTTAACTCCGGCATTGAGGTGCTCTTGTAGCCCTACGCAACGAATGGTGTTCATTATCAAACAAGAGTATATGTAGCACAAAGAAAGAGAACTTATTTATTTATGTGATCAATGTTGAGAGTGTCCACTAGTGAAAGTAGGATCCCTAGGCCTTGTTTCCAATACTGCAAACACCGCTTATTTACTGTTCTGCTGCATGTTTACTTCCTGCAATATTACTACCATCAACTGCACGCCAGACAAGCTATTTTACGGCGCCAGTTACTACTGCTCATATTCATTCATACCGCTTGTATTTCACTATCTCTTCGCCGAACTAGTGCACCTATACATCCGACAAGTGTATTAGGTGTGTTGGGGACACAAGAGACTTCTTGTATCGTGATTGCAGGGTTGCTTGAGAGGGATATCTTTGACCTCTTCCTCCCTGAGTTCGATAAACCTTGGGTGATCCACTTAAGGGAAACTTGCTGCTGTTCTACAAACCTCTGCTCTTGGAGGCCCAACAATGTCTACAAGAATAGAAGCACACGTAGACATCAGTGCTACATCACTAAAATTTGTCTGCATCCTCGTGACGAGATTCGGCATCCCACACAGCATAATCACAGACAATGGCACGAACTTCGCACAAGGAGAATTGAAAGATTACTGCCATGACGTAGGGATCCGGCTTGATCTCGCATCTGTGGCTCATCCACAGTCTAATGGTCAGGTCGAAAGAGCCAATGGACTCATTCTATCCGGAATTAAACCACGCCTTGAAGAACCGCTGCGTCGCGCAGCCGGAGCTTGGGCTGAGGAGTTAGATTTCGTCCTGTGGAGTTTACGAACTACCCCTAACAGGTCAACCAGATTCACTCCGTTCTTCCTGGTATATGGATCTGAAGCTGTGCTCCCCTCCGACATCATCCACGATTCACCGCGAGTTTCCGCCTACAATGAAGAAACTGCTGACGAGGCCAGATAGCTATCTGTGGACCTGATCGAAGAGGCTCGGAACTTAGCAGATCAACTTTCCACCATTTACTAGCAGAAGCTCCGACGCTACCATAGTCGTCGAGTTTGGAATCGCTCGTTCATGGCCGGAGACTTGGTCCACCGCCTTCACCAAGTGAAAGATCATAAGTTGCAGTCCCCATGGGAAGGACCCTTCGTCGTTAGCAAAGTGCTTCACAACGGATCGTACTACCTTGTCGATTTTCGAGAGCTAAAGGATAGACCTGCTAATTGGTACCGGAAACGCAAGAGGGAGGATCCGGATGACATTTACGATGAAACAGAACGTCCTTGGAACATTGCACAGCTACGTCCTTTCCACACTTAGCACAGAATTACATACCTTGTCATAGTTATACATGATCAATGAAATAAAGCTTTTGGTTCACTCTTTGAGTCCTTTACCTCCTTTACTTTTTCATTTTAGATAGTGTATGCTTTCCGACTAAAACCGCAGAGCTGGATACTTCCGCCTAGGCGTGTATAAAAGTTGTGATTTTTTCAAAATCGTCCTTTAGGACGTAAGCTTAAGTTTTCTGGTGAAAGGGGGACCTTTTGCAGAATCGGAAAGAAGTGAGGATGAGTCTGGGGCGTGCCAGTGCCGCCGCTTAAAGTTAGTTTTCTCTCAACTTTGTCAGCCGGAGCTTCGGTTGAGGTAACAGTGGGCTGCTCAGGCGGAGGTGCAGACGAGGACGCGCCCTTGTCAGAATCGCCTTTGCCGGGTTCGGCAGATGGATCCTCCGGAAGGTCATCAATATTGATGACATCCTTGGGATCCGGCTTGGCGGTTGAGGAGGCCTTTGGCGGAACCTCCACTTCCGGGGTAACGGGAATAGAAGCCGGAGATGGCTTGACCCTCTTCTTGGTGATCTTGGGGGCCTGGCTTCCGGAGCTTTTGTTGCAATATAAAAGAGGCATAACAAGTTAGTGTATGTTGATTCACAGCAGCAACAAGATCTTTTGACGGAAACCAGACGCTTACCCAGTTGGTATAAAAAATCGCTGGATATTGGGTTGAGCACGGTTGCTGGTGTCGATAAGCTTGAGGCGTTTCTTCTACGCCTCCGCCTTATGGGTAGCCGCGGTGCTAGGCACCTCGCGGGCACGTTTGGCTGCAGGGCTGGAGGGAGCAGCTCTCTTCCTCTTGGAGGAGCGCGGAGCTTCGGGGGCTTCCGCCTCAGATGCGGCTTCCGGGTCAGTGTTTCCCGCTTGAGGGACCCGGAGGAGAGTTCCGAGTTCGCCCTCCTTGAGGGCTTCGAGCTTTGTTACCAAGCCAATACTTAGACAAAATTCAGAGTATAAAGGAATCGACAGGTGGGTCAAGGTAACGTACCGCGGTCCCGGAGCCGTTGGTGTGGATGTCCTTGTTACACACGTGAATATGAAGATCACGCGGAATCTTGATGAGGAGTCGGATCCGTTTGTCGATGGCGTCGGCGGAGAGGTTGTCCTTAGAAGCGCGCATAGGATCGTCGCGCCCCGTGTATTGGAACATCAAGCGGTCCCGATGTTGAAGTGGTTGGATCCGCTTGGTGAACCAGGACATGGTGAGGTCCTTCCCCGACAGACCTTCTTCCGTCAGCTTGCAGATCCGCCTAACTGCACGAGTCAGCTGAGGCAACTCGGAAAGGTGAGGACATTGCGTCCAGGCTGGATTCTCGCTGGCGGGGCTATTTTTGAAGGGCGGCAGTACCCTCTCGCTCGCTGGGTCGGAAACGTCCTTCAAATAGAAGAAACCTCCCGACCAATATCGTGCGGATTCGTGGCGGTCGGTTGGAGGGTAGACGCGGCTAGGGCAGAGCATAAAGGTGATTGACCCGCAAGTGGCCAACTCGGAAGCTTTAGGAATTTTCTCCTTCTTGACGGAGAAATAGTACTGAAATAGAGGAAGTTTTGGAGGTATCCGGAGATGGCCCTCGCAAAGGGTAACATGATTGCTGATCGCCAAGACACTGTTTGGGGATATGTTGTGGGGCTGGAGCCCATACTCCTTCAAGATTTCCGAGAAGAAATCACTCGGAGGAAATGAGAAGCCGCGCTCCACGAGTGCCTTGGTCACCACCATCTCTCCGGCCTCGGGAGCTGGAGCCAGAGCACCCGGAATTGTCCGCCAGGATTCGGGCTTTAGGAATCCCGCCGCTTTAAGGTTGTTGAGCTCTGTTACGGTGGTGGTGCAGGGCCACCATTTCCCCTTGGCTTCGCTGTCTCGCTGACGAGCCTTGGATTTTTTGGCGGCCGCTTCTTCCGCCTTCTGCTCTGTTTGGTCTGCTCCGGATGTTTTTTCCGGATTAGTGGATGTTCCCTCGATGTTCTTGCCAGAATCCTTGGAAGGCTCCAGCTGAACTGGGACAAAGGGGGGAGGAGCGGAGGAGAGGGGTGATACGTCTCTGACGTATCGATAATTTCTTATGTTCCATGCTACTTTATTGATGATATCTACATGTTTTATACACACTTTATGTCATATTTATGCGTTTTCTGGAACTAACCTATTAACAAGATGCCGAAGTGCCAGTTCCTGTTTTCTGCTGTTTTTGGTTTCAGAAATCCTAGTAAGGAAATATTCTCGGAATTGGACGAAATCAAGACCCAGGTTCCTATTTTTCCACGAAGCTTCCAGAACACACGAGAACCGCCAGAGAGGGGGCCCAGGGCCACCAAACCCTAAGCCGGCGCGGCCAAGGGGGGGGGCCGCGCCGCCCTATAGTGTGGGCCCCCCAGAAGCCCTCCTGCGCCGCCTCTTCGCCTATATAAAGCCCCTGGATCGAAAACCCTGATGCGAACGACGAAACCCACAGAAACCTTCCAGAGCCGCCGCCATCGCGAAGCCAAGATCTGGGGGACATGAGTCTCTGTTCCGGCATGCTGCCGGAGCGGGGAAGTGCCCCCGGAAGGCTTCTCCATCGACACCGCTGCCATCTCCACCGCCATCTTCATCACCGCTGCTGCTCCCATGTGGAGGGAGTAGTTCTCCATCGAGGCTCGGGGCTGTACCGGTAGCTATGTGGTTAATCTCTCTCCTATGTACTTCAATACAATAATCTCATGAGCTGCCTTACATGATTGAGATTCATATGATGATGCTTGTAATCTAGATGTCATTATGCTAGTCAAGTGAGTTTTACTTATGTGATCTCCGGAGACTCCTTGTCCCACGTGTGTAAAGGTGACAGTGTGTGCACCGTGTGGGTCTCTTAGGCTATATTTCACAGAATACTTATTCACCGTTGAATGGCATAGTGAGGTGCTTATTTATATCTCTTTATGATTGCAATGTGTTCGTATCACAATTTATCTATGTGCTACTCTAGCAATGTTATTAAAGTAGTTTTATTCCTCCTGCATGTGTGCAAAGGTGACAGTGTGTGCACCGTGTTAGTACTTGGTTTATGCTATGATTATGATCTCTTGTAGATTATGAAGTTAACTATTGCTATGATAATATTGATGTGATCTATTCCTCCTACATATGCATGAAGGTGACAGTGTGCATGCTATGCTAGTACTTGGTTTAGTCTTTTGATCTATCTTACACTTAAGGTTACTTAAACATGAGCATTATTGTGGAGCTTGTTAACTCCGGCATTGAGGGTTCGTGTAATCCTACGCAATGTGTTCATCATCCAACAAAAGTGTAGAGTATGCATTTATCTATTCTGTTATGTGATCAATGTTGAGAGTGTCCACTAGTGAAAGTGTAATCCCTAGGCCTTGTTCCTAAATACGCTATCGTCTGCTTGTTTACTCGTTTTACTGCGTTACTACTGCTCGCAATACTACCACCATCAACTACACGCCAGCAAGCTATTTTCTACGGCACCGTTGCCTCTTGCTCATACTTATTTATACCACCCGTATTTCACTATCTCTTCGCCGAACTAGTGCACCTATTAGGTGTGTTGGGGACACAAGAGACTTCTTGCTTTGTGGTTGCGGGGTTGCATGAGAGGGATATCTTTGACCTCTTCCTCCCCGAGTTCGATAAACCTTGGGTGATCCACTTAAGGGAAAACTTGCTGCTGTTCTACAAACCTCTGCTCTTGGAGGCCCAACACTGTCTACAGGAAAGGAGGGGGAAAGTAGACATCAAGCTATTTTCTGGCGCCGTTGCCGGGGAGAAAAGGTAAAAGGCACTCATACTTCGGTTCCAGGTAACAGTACTTTTCTGGCGCCATTGTGTTTGTGCTCGAAGCTATTTCCTTTAGATCCTGCAATTGCATCTTTTTGTTTCTTGTTTACACTAGTTAGGCCTAACGGAAAACAACACAATGAGAGATCTTTATGAACTTTATCTTGAATTAGGACATGATGTGTTTGAAGAGAGAATTAAAAAACCCATGGAACTTATGCATGCTAATGGGAATGTTATTGATATGAATGCTTTGAACACTATTGTTGCTAATGCTATGGAAAATTCTAAGCTTGGGGAAGCCTGGCTTTGATGAGCATGATATTTTTAGTCCCCCAAGCATTGAGGAGAAAATTTTCTTTGATGATACTTTGCCTCCTATATTTGATGATGAGAATAATAATGATAGCTACTTTGTTGAATTTGCTCCCACTACAACTAATAAAATTGATTATGCCTATGTGGAGAGTAATAATTTTGTGCATGAGACTCATGATAAGAATGCTTTATGTGATAGTTATATTGTTGAGTTTGCTCATGTTGCCTCTGAAAGTTATTATGAGAGAGGAAAATATGGTTGTAGAAATTTTCATGTTACTAAAACACCTCTCTATATGCTGAAATTTTTGAAGCTACACTTGTTTTATCTTCCTATGCTTGTTACTTTGCTCTTCATGAACTTGTTTATTTACAAGATTCCTATGCATAGGAAGCATGTTAGACTTAAATTTGTTTTGAATTTGCCTCTTGATGCTCTCTTTTGCTTCAAATACTATTTCTTGCGAGTGCATCATTAAAACTGCTGAGCCCATCTTAATGGCTAAAAAGAAAGAACTTCTTGGGAGATAACCCATGTGTTTTTTTTACTACAGTACTTTGTTTTATATTTGTGTCTTGGAAGTTGTTTACTACTGTAGCAACCTCTCCTTATCATGTTTTTGTGCCAAGTAAAGTCTCTATGGTAAAGTTGATGCTAGATTTGGATTGCTTGCGCAGTAAACAGCATTGTCGTCTGTCACGAATCTGGGTCTAATTCTCTGCAGGTAACTCAGAAAATTATGCCAATTTACGTGAGTGATCCTCGGATATGTACGCAACTTTCATTAGTTTTGAGTTTTTCCATTTGAGCAAGTCTGGTGCCATTTTAAAATTCGTCTTTACGGACTGTTCCGTTTTTGACAGATTCTGCATTTTATTTCGCATTGCCGCTTTTGCTATGTTGAATGAGTTTCTTTGTTCCATTAACTTTCGGAAGCTTTGTGCAATGTCCAGAAGTGTTAAGAATGATTGTGTCACCTCTCGAACATGTGAATTTTTGATTATGCACTAACCCTCTAATGAGTTTGCTTAAAGTTTGGTGTGGAAGAAGTTTTCAAGGGTCAAGAGAGGAGGATGATATACTATGATCAAGGAGAGTGAAAGCTCTAAGCTTAGGGATGCCCCCGTGGTTCATCCCTGCATATTTCAAGAAGACTCAAGCATTTAAGCTTGGGGATGCCCAAGGCATCCCCTTCTTCATCGACAACTTATCAGGTTTCTTCTCTTGAAACTATATTTTTATTCGGTCACATCTTATGTACTTTACTTGGAGCGTCTGTTTGTTTGCTTTTGTTTTTGCTTGAATAAATGCTTGTGTGGGAGAGAGACACGCTCCACTGGTTCGTATGAACACATGTGTTCTTAGCTCATAATATTCATGGCGAAGTTTCCTCTTCGTTAAATTGTTATATGGTTGGAATTGGAAAATGCTACATGTAGTAATTGCTATAATGTCTTGGGTAATGTGATACTTGGCAATTGTGGTGCTCATGTTTAAGCTCTTGCATCATATACTTTGCACCTATTAGTGAAGAAATACATAGAGCATGCTAAAATTTGGTTTGCATAATTGGTCTCTCTAAGGTCTAGATAATTTCTAGTATTGAGTTTGAACAACAAGGAAGACGGTGTAGAGTCTTATAATGTTTTCAATATGTCTTTTATGTGAGTTTCTGTTGCACCGGTTCATCCTTGTGTTTGTTTCAAATAGCCTTGCTAGCCTAAACCTTGTATCGAGAGGGAATACTTCTCATGCATCCAAAATCCTTGAGCCAACCACTATGCCATTTGTGTCCACCATACCTACCTACTACATGGTATTTCTCCGCCATTCCAAAGTAAATTGCTTGAGTGCTACCTTTAAACAATTCAAAATTTATCACCTCTGATTTGTGTCAATGTTTTATAGCTCATGAGGAAGTATGTGGTGTTTATCTTTCAATCTTGTTGGGCAACTTTCACCAATGGACTAGTGGCTTCATCCGCTTATCCAATAATTTTGCAAAAAGAGCTGGCAATGGGATTCCCGAGTCCCAAATTAATTAACAAAAAATAGACACTCCTCCATGGTATGTGATTGTTGGACGGCACCCGAAGGATTCGGTTAGCCATGGCTTGTGTAAGCAAAGGTTGGGAGGAGTGTCATCATAATAAAACTAAAATAAAAAGGCACTCCTTCATGGTATGAGATTGTTGGCGGGCACCCGAGGATTCGGTTAGCCATGGTTTGTGAAAGAAAGGTTGGAAGGAGTGCCACCCAAAAATAAAATAAAATGGGAGCCGCTCTTTGAAGGTTTGTCCGGCAAGGGGGTTAGAGTACCCGCTACCATTCGTTGACAACAACATACACCTCTCAAAACTTTATTTTTATGCTCTCTTTATGTTTTCAAAATCAAAGCTCTAGCACAAATATAGCAATCGATGCTTTCCTCTTTGAAGGACCATTCTTTTACTTTTATGTTGAGTCAGTTCACCTATCTCTCTCCACCTCAAGAAGCAAACATTTGTGTGAACTTGTGCATTGATTCTTACATACTTGCTTATTGCATTTGTTATATTGCTTTGCATTGACAACTATCCATGAGATATACATGTTACAAGTTGAAAGCAACCGCTGAAACTTCATCTTCCTTTGTGTTGCTTCAATGCTTTTACTTTGAATTATTGCTTTATGAGTTAACTCTTATGCAAGACTTATTGATGCTTGTCTTGAAAGTACTATTCATGAAAAGTCTTTGCTTTATGATTCGAGTTGTTTACTCATGTCATTACCATTGTTTTGATCGCTGCATTCATTACATATGTTTACAATATGATCAAGTTTATGATGGCTTGTCACTTCAGAAATTATCTTTGTTATCGTTTTACCTGCTCGGGACGAGCAGAACTAAGCTTGGGGATGCTGATACGTCTCTGACGTATCGATAATTTCTTATGTTCCATGCTACTTTATTGATGATATCTACATGTTTTATACACACTTTATGTCATATTTATGCGTTTTCTGGAACTAACCTATTAACAAGATGCCGAAGTGCCGGTTCTGTTTCTGCTCGTTTTTGGTTTCGAAATCCTAGTAAGGAAATATTCTCGGAATTGGACGAAATCAAGACCCGGGTTCCTATTTTTCCACGAAGCTTCCGGAACACACGAGAACCGCCGGAGAGGGGGCCCGGGGCCACCAAACCCTAAGCCGGCGCGGCCAAGGGGGGCCGCGCCGCCCTATAGTGTGGGCCCCCGTGAAGCCCTCTCCGCGCCGCCTCTTCGCCTATATAAAGCCCCCGGATCGAAAACCCCGATGCGAACGACGAAACCCACGAAACCTTCCGGAGCCGCCGCCATCGCGAAGCCAAGATCCGGGGGACGAGAGTCTCTGTTCCGGCACGCTGCCGGAGCGGGGAAGTGCCCCGGAAGGCTTCTCCATCGACACCGCCTGCCATCTCCACCGCCATCTTCATCACCGCTGCTGCTCCCATGTGGAGGGAGTAGTTCTCCATCGAGGCTCGTGGGCTGTACCGGTAGCTATGTGGTTAATCTCTCTCCTATGTACTTCAATACAATAATCTCATGAGCTGCCTTACATGATTGAGATTCATATGATGATGCTTGTAATCTAGATGTCATTATGCTAGTCAAGTGAGTTTTACTTATGTGATCTCCGGAGACTCCTTGTCCCACGTGTGTAAAGGTGACGGTGTGTGCACCGTGTGGGTCTCTTAGGCTATATTTCACGGAATACTTATTCACTCGTTGAATGGCATAGTGAGGTGCTTATTTATATCTCTTTATGATTGCAATGTGTTCGTATCACAATTTATCTATGTGCTACTCTAGCAATGTTATTAAAGTAGTTTTATTCCTCCCGCATGTGTGCAAAGGTGACGAGTGTGTGCACCGTGTTAGTACTTGGTTTATGCTATGATTATGATCTCTTGTAGATTATGAAGTTAACTATTGCTATGATAATATTGATGTGATCTATTCCTCCTACATATGCATGAAGGTGACAGTGTGCATGCTATGCTAGTACTTGGTTTAGTCTTTTGATCTATCTTACACTTAAGGTTACTTAAACATGAGCATTATTGTGGAGCTTGTTAACTCCGGCATTGAGGGTTCGTGTAATCCTACGCAATGTGTTCATCATCCAACAAAAGTGTAGAGTATGCATTTATCTATTCTGTTATGTGATCAATGTTGAGAGTGTCCACTAGTGAAAGTGTAATCCCTAGGCCTTGTTCCTAAATATCGCTATCGCTGCTTGTTTACATGTTTTATCGCGTTACTACTCGCTGCAATACTACCACCATCAACTACACGCTAGCAAGCTATTTTCTACGGCACCGTTGCTACTCGCTCATACTTATTTATACCACCTGTATTTCACTATCTCTTCGCCGAACTAGTGCACCTATTAGGTGTGTTGGGGACACAAGAGACTTCTTGCTTTGTGGTTGCGGGGTTGCATGAGAGGGATATCTTTGACCTCTTCCTCCCTGAGTTCGATAAACCTTGGGTGATCCACTTAAGGGAAAACTTGCTGCTGTTCTACAAACCTCTGCTCTTGGAGGCCCAACACTGTCTACAGGAAAGGAGGGGGAAAGTAGACATCAAGGGGTGTTGCCATGACTGGCTCGGATGTGGGAGGCGGAGTCGAAGAAGACATCTGAAGAAAAAAACAATGGCGGAAAAGCTAACTTAGTCGGATCCAGAACTGAAACCCTAGACTCATCCCTACCGATTACGGTGCGAAGTCGAAGCTCAAGAGCTTACCGGAATGGTTTCCTCGATGGTCGGAGTCGCCGGCGACGAGGTTTTGGCGCGGTGGCTCGCTGAAGTTAAGAACAGGAAGAACACCGCACGGTGGCGAAGTGACTCCGGAGAAACTCCGGCGGGATTCCGGCGGACTTCGATACGGCGGAGGAAGAGCTCGAGGGCGGCGCTGCACTGAGAAGGGAATGGGGTGCGAATGAGGTAATTAGGGTAGACGGTGGATATTTATAGGCCGATGGAAGAGATTCGTGCTCCGCATCCTGTGGTCGGAACGCAAGTCGCGCCGTTGGATGATCGACACGTGTCACAAACCCTAACGGTAAAAATGGCTAAGGATAAGTCACCGCTCAAATCGCGCGAAAATAACGCCAGAATTGGCGGAACCGTTTGAATCTTTTAAGGTTCCGGGTTGCAGCGTGGAGATAAACAAGCCCTTGTCCGCAGCAGGGGAGTAACCCGGAGACATGTTGTATGCTGTCGATGGATGAAGTCCCGCAGGATGGGGGAAATTTCCGACTGAGAGTTGGAAAAGAGAAAAATATAAAGTTGGAGTTCTTCAAGTTTCCCCATGTTACCAAGGTTGACGGAAGCTTTAAAGTTTTAGCAAGGCGGAAACAAGAGGTGAACCT
Organism: Lolium rigidum; assembly: GCF_022539505.1. Classification (NCBI taxonomy): domain Eukaryota; kingdom Viridiplantae; phylum Streptophyta; class Magnoliopsida; order Poales; family Poaceae; genus Lolium; species Lolium rigidum. The sequence continues at coordinate 76,786,291 of NC_061510.1, forward strand.
CGGAGAACTCTGGGGGCTACTGTTGTGGGTATACTTCATGGGTGTACCATCGACAGTGCCTAGATCCGGCAAGCCCGGGTGGCCCACAGACGGTGATGAGGCATGCGGCCCATCGGGCGGCCCAGTTGCTGTTGATCATGAAGGATGAAGTCCAGCCCAGGATCAGTAAGCCGGATCCTAACCGACCTTCGGAGGAAGCCGGATCCGTGGAGGCCCATGAGGAACCCGGATCCCGTACGACGTAGATGGAAGGCGGATCCTTGACGTACACGGCAAGACATTGTACCGTAGTTAGGCAATCTGTAATCCGGCTAGGACTCTCCATGTAAACCCTAGATCTGTGCGCCTATATAAGCCGGATCCCGGGAGCCCTAGAGGCACAACCACAACTCATTGTAACAACGCGAAAGCGCCCAGATAATTCCAGACAAGCAGCAGTAGGCCTTGCCATCGTGCAGGTGTTCCGAAGCTGGGTAAATCGCGTACCACCGTCCCGAGTGCACTGTGCCCTATGGCCCCCACTTCTTCTCCCCCTCGTGAGGATCCCTCCTCTGGGGTATCGTCGAATAGGCAACGACATCTTGTTTCTCTCAGTTATCGCAGGAAATAAAATCGGGGAAAATATCAGGGGAGTTTTCACCAAAACAAGGGACATGGAGCTTTGGAATTGCACGAGAGCGGCTCCGAGGCCCAGAAGGCACCTGGTGGCGCGCCCTATGGTGCTGGGCGCGCCACCTCCTTTCGCGTACCCCTTATATACCCTAAAAACCTACGCTGCCAGAAGGACGAGACTTTTCGCGAAACAGAGCGCCGCCGAGACCACGATCTACGTTTTGGGGGTCACATTGATCCTGCTCTCTCCACCCCGGAGAGAGGGATTTCGAAGGCTTCTTCATCATCACCACCACCAACGCCATCACCAACACCCATGGGCCCACTCTCCATCACCATGAGTGAGTAGTTCTTTGTAGGCTTGAGAGGTGGATGGGGTTTGGATGAGATTGATCATGTAATCATCCATATGTATCGAGATTTGAGGTGTTTGTCTTGAAGATATTCTTGTATGAGTGTTGGTACACCTTTGCTATGTTTAATGCTTGTTACTATGGCCCGAGTGGCATGCTTTTTAGTACTGAACCTATATTGCTTTATCATATATATGAGGTTGGTATCTATTTGCAAGGTGTATTGCTTATTATTATGTTGACCATGCTAATCCCTAAGGTGACTGATAGAGAAAAACAAGGGGAATATGTGATAGTTTGAGGATATTGTGTGTTCATGAATCTTAATGCTTTGTTCCGGGCTATTCGAAAGGATATACCTTAATTTCCTGTAGTTTCAAGTTGGCCCTGGTAAAATGGGCAAGCAAGATAAACATGTTATGCAAATTCTCTTTGTTAGTATGCATAGCTATATCTAGAGCACACACCTACACACAACTTAATTGGAGATGGGTGCTATGTTAGTTGGATTAAATTATATGATCAATATCATTCATACAACACCCCACTACTACCTCATGCCTACGCTTTTAGACACTGAAAATTGCATAAATACTATTTCCGGTGAACACTGGAAATCTCTGCTACTATTTACTATTTGAATCAAGTGCTATAAAATCACCACTTGCTTTGTGAGTTCATTGATATACATGTGTGGCTGAGAGTGACGTCTCAATTTTTAAAGTCTTATTGGTATTCTTGTGTTCCCCTGGCCGAACTATAATTTGGGTAATACTTCCCATCGAAGATTTTAGCGATCCCCTATACTTGTGGGCATCAAGACATTTTCTGGTGCCGTTGCCAGGAAGCCTAGCTTTATTGGTAAGACAACTTGTCGGGGAGCTAGTTTGAGGATATTGTGTGTTCATGAAGTGTTAATGCCTTGTTCTAGGCCATTGAAAGGGTAGACCTTAATTACATGTAGTTCCAAGTTGGCCCCGGTGAAATGGGTAGGTAGGACGTTAGATGTTGTGCAAATTATGTTGGTTAGTACACATAACTATATTTGAAACACATACCTACACACAATGGAATTAGAGATGAACACCATGTTATTTGTATTTCATTATATGATCAATCTTATTCATGCATCACCCCGCTATCACCTCATGCCTACGCTTTTAGCCACTGAAGTTACAAGTTCACTAGTTTCAATGAAAACTGGAAATCTGTTGCTATTATTTACTATTTTGTTCCGTTGTTTTGATTCAACTACTGTAATCACCACTTACTTCTTGAGTATATTGATACAAAGGTGTGGCTGAGAGTGACATCTCAATTACTAAAGTCTTAATTGGTATTCTTGTGTTTTCCTTATGTCGAACTATAATTTTGGGTAATAATTTCCACCGCAGATTTCAACGACTCCCTATACTCGTGGTCATCACCTGTCCAATCCATCGACATTGTGGTGTGTTGGCTAGGACATGTGATAGAGTTCGTGGGATGGCAGCCCCGGAAGGCGGACTGCGCGGTTTGCTCTACGACGGGCAACGTTGCGGTGGTGGTGGTCTCACTCTTCGGTCATGGGAAATGGCGTGGAGCAGACGATGGGGGAGCTTGTTGTTGGAAGCGCTTCGGCTTTGGCGGCTCCCAGATCATGTTTGGGAAACTTACCTCGGGGACAACGGGCGACTGAGTTCTCGGGCGTGATGTGAGGATGCTTCCGGGAGAAAGGTCAGCGCCTTGGCGCCAACAAGAGTGTTGCATGCGGGTGTCGTAACCCTCCCGGGTCATCGTTGCGGGTGTCCTCCCCACAGTACGGCTCTAGGTGAGAACCCTAGACCTCATGGTCTCAACAGAGGCGGCGTAATGTGTCGTTACTATCTTGGGGGCGTCGTTGTGGAGCCCTGACTCAACTCAATCCGGTTTCAATGTCGTTGCAAGTTTTGGTTTTCATGTTCTCCTTTGTTTATTCATTGATCTGCTTTGGTAGAGGTTCTCCTCTCCACCTTGTATCAGTTTAGCCGTTGCGGCTTTATCTATAAAGCGGGACGAAAGTTTATTTGGAGGAACAAGCCCTATGAGCAATGTTGTGCACACAGACCTAGCTTGAAAAATTGGTCTTTTTTGTTGTTTTGAACTAGTCTCGTGCCTCTTTTCTAACCTTCATGCACGCACGTGGCACGCTCCGGTTGGTGGCGCCTCCCAACCTGCTTTCAACCCCCTTTTTTTCTTGGATCGCGACAGCAACGATGGGTTCATCAAAGGAGGTGTTGTCATCGACAATGACATGAGATTAAGTTCAGTAGAGGCGGAGGGGACTAACAAATGGGAAAGGAAGAGGAGGATGGGCCTCAAAATTCTTCTTGTTTTTTGCCATCTTAAGAGTAAGATATCAAGTCGGTCTTGTTGGCAAGCATGGTACAAGAACAACCGTGGCCATAAAAGAAAGCCCGTTCCAACCGGAAACTTAAAATGGAGGTCAAGCTACATTTACATCTCTAATAAAAAATAAAAAATATATATTTTAAAATTACAAAAGGCTGATTTTTTTTGCATGTACCGATGAAATATATTTTAAGCATGCAAAACATCAATATGAAATGACTTGTGTTTTAGGCTACACAAAAATGTAGATTTGCATATACATTTTGAAACTAATTTTTTTATCGGATACTACTCCTTATCATTTCTATGTAGCACTGAATGAATAGAATTGTGCGCTGGGATATTACACACATCATTGAATGCAAAATTCTTTTCAGTTATAACACTTCGAAATACAATTGTTGTTTTTCTTTCAAAATAAAATGCTCCATGTAGCTCGTGGGGCCATTTGTCCATCCTCTACTTCAACAGGGGAAATCTGCGATCGCATATGTCTTCATAATTCCTCCTCCGTTTTGTAGTTAGGCCTTGGCTGCTGTGGTGCGTCGTTGGGGTGGTGGGAGCGGCGCCCGGGCAAATAAATCTGCCTCAACTCCACTCCCACACCTGCGGCGACCTTCACGGCGGCGTCTCGGAGTTGTTGGCAACGTGTGCTTGTCGATCTTTCAGGTTGGCAGCCTGGTTTTCTCGCCGGTCCGCCAGATCTGTTTCTCGACGTGTCACTGGCGCTTGTCGTTGTCCATGACGGTGCTGGGGGCCGGGGCGAGGTGGTTCTTCTGGAGCGAAGATGTTGGTCCGGAGGTGGTTGGTATGCGGTTCTTCTCCGACTTCGTCGATGGGAGGCGGCGTATCTTGGTCCAAGACAGCACGGGGATGTCCCCCGGTCGACGTGCCACGGCCGACATGTGCCTCGGCGCTTGCGGCAGGCCTCGTTCATCTACTCACAAAGCCTCGTTGGCGATGGTGCTTTTTGGATCTTGCAATGGTGGAGGCTCGGCGTCACTTCTTGCGTCCGTCTCGGCGGCGTTGGAATTGGGCGGCGGCCGCTGGCTACGGTGGTTGCAGGAAACCCTAGGTATCGTTTTGTATTTCTCGATCTTTTAGGATTTTATCTGCAAATTCAGGATAATCATTTTATCCCGGTTTGTCTTTTAATTTCCACATGTGTTGCTTCATGTAACTTGGTTTTCGATTAATGAAATATGTGGTTCTCAAAAACATGATAAATCCACCTGAACACCTCCGCTTGGCCCGATCATGCATGGTATATTCCCCGAACAAACTTCCGCCGGTGCACTCGACATGCCTTGGATCAAACTGAACAATCCAATCCAAACTTCAAGCAGAAGGAAAGTGAAAGGAGAAAGCGCTGCATTGCGTTGGCCGATGGTAGTACAGTGTACAGTCACGTCGCCGAACGCCGAGGCCTGTGTCTGCCAAGACGACCGTTAGCGGTCCAAAAGCCGAAGAAACCAGTGTGCGTGCGTGCCATCGCGAGCGCCGCGCCGTGCACCCAATCCCGACCGGAGCCGAGCCGAGCCACATGTGGTGAAGTCGCTAAATTTGACCGTTGCCGCGCCACGTCGGACTGCTCCACCTCGCTCAGCGTGCCCACCTGTCTGTGCCACTGTCCCATCTGCCTGATGCCCTACTGTAGCTGACATGTGGGTTCAGAGCCCTGTCCCGCACGTCGGTGACTGAGGCAGTGCTTGTTCGTTTCTTTCCCGTTGCCCATGCCCAGCGATGCAAAGACTACGGCTACTGCCATGTGGGTCCCCACACCTCGCGGGTCCACATCTCAGTTGAACAAAGCCGTGGGGCAGTGCGCGACGAGAAGAAAAGAAACATGCGCCACCGCCTCTGGGCTCCCCGAGATCGCACGGCAGCCGTCGGATCCCTGACATGCGCCATGTGATCCGTGCTGCCGTCTCCCGAAAGATCCCTTCCGTGCTGACACGCGGGGCCGCCAAAGCCTGCTGGCCATACCTGTCAGTGAGAGGCGAGGCCAAGGGAGTTTTTTTTTTTTTTTTTTTTTTTTTTGAGACCCCTCGATCTGTGTTACAGCTGTAGCATCTGAACTTATGCACTAACTCAACACCACACTCACACCACACACACGCACACCACTAGTGCACAAGTTAGACTCTAGAACTATACACACAGCACACATAATTTGGGTGTCCCTAGGAGCTAGTAGTTGTGGCACATATGTGTGGAGGGGATTTTATTTGGGACCCAGAGCCCCGGTGAGACATCCCAAGAAATTCGGCCACAACGGGACTCGAACCTGGGATGGGTTGGATGGCCACTGCCAACACCAACCATCGAGCTATTGCTCGTTCTCCGAGGCCAAGGGAGTGGTGCGCGAGCGAAGCAACGGATCCATTGGTGGGCGCCCACCCTCCCATTGGGCGGCGTCCCCCACTTTTGCACAAAAGCCCCTGCTTTTCGGCGTCCTCATATTTATACCCCAACTTGCCACGGCCTCTCCGGTCTCCACTTCTCTTCTTCCTTTCGTCTCTTCTCTCTTCTCCCCACCTTTCGCTTCTTCCTTGTTCTTGCATCCTTCGAGCTAGGCAGTCTGGATCTTGGAGGAAAGGAGGAGTAGTAGCAGCAGCTAGGTGCCTTTTGCTTCTTCTTCAGTTCTTCTTCCAAGGAGTAGGAGAGAGAAAACAGAGGGGCCGGAGAGACCAGACCAGGCAAAGCGGGTTGGAGTTCCTGGCTGAGCTTTTCCTTCAGACACCATGAAGAAGCTCTCCTTCTTCCTCATCTTGCTGCTGGCCGCAGCCAAGGCTGTTCGTGGCGATGACGGTGAGATTTTTCGCCTCGTCATTTTCTTTTCTTCCTTCTCAAGGACTACTCTGCTCTGCATTTACTGTACACTGATTCGCGTATTAAGCTCTCTGATTTGTTTCATCACGCACACGCTTCTCTATTCAGGGCTATATCTTCATGCTTCTGTACATGTGCCTATTCTTAACTTAGGCAGGGGTTTTATTTTGCTTGCTGAAATTCTGGAAAGTGCCAACCCAGGCTGAGTGTGATTGAGACTGGTCGAACTAGCAATGTCCCTATCCCTTGGATTTCTTTTGTTTGTCGTTTAATGGTCTGGTGTATTCTCTAGCTCGTCCTCTTGGGTAAGTTTAGACATTACCTTTCTCTTAGCATAAGATTAACACCAGTTATCCTAGAGTAGTATGGGGCAACGCTAGCTAATCAACTGGTAGCTTTTGGGGCTTGGATTTGACTACTCGACCTGCTGGCCCTATTCCGCCATTCCCTGCTTGCTCATCCGGTCTCCATGGGATTCCTTTTCCAAGCCGTGTATTCCTTCCTTGCCCCCTTCACGTGCACACTGAAGTAAGTAGTTTTTATATGATTTATACACGTTTCGTCAGAACATCTGCTGCTGTTAAATAATATAGGTTTGGAATAAGATTTGCTTGTAGCTAGGACAAGGAATATTGCATCAAACGGTCGGTTCCTCACTAATCTATGTACGCAAGGAGTACTAAAATAATGCGGTACCAACCAGCAAACTCCAGCATCCCATGAATCTCTGATGGCTTTGCGCATAAGTTTAAGCAGGAAAAGGGGTAATAAGCTGCTCTGTTAGTACAGCGGCCCATCTTTCGCATCAGACTTGTGACCCTCCTTGTCTGCCTCTTTTCCTCATCCTGCACCCGAGATTCAGGTTAATGTAGCGATGATTTGCTTAAGCTGGTCTCTCGGCCAAACTTTGACCGTTGCTAAGTGGAGGACTGGTGCTAATCGTCAGGGTTAGCCCAGGGGTGGGTAATAACTCGGTAATCATGTCACGGATCACACACACCGATTTGGCCTGCGCGCTCGTCAGCACTCTGGTCGTGCACAGCACCGTCTCGCTCCTCTACCAGTTTGACTGTGGAGTGAAAAGGACGAAGTTTCCGGGACCACCTGGCAGTGCTTCCACTGGCTAGCGGGCCCCGGCGCGGTTAATGAAGTCACGTCCATTGCGTACCCGACACAGCTCGCTTGCTCGCCCTGTCTGCGCGAAAGCAGCACCGGCGCAGGCGCAGGGGCGCCACCGCACGGAAGCCCGGGATTGATTGCACTGTGGCGTTCGGCTGTTCCCAACGTCTTTCTCCATACCCAGTTGCCCTCCCCCTTGTGCTTTACAGCTAGCTGTGCGTCCCATTTTCATTATTCGATTTTTTAACCGGATTTTTTTTTGTTTTTTCAGTATGGTACATTTGATATCAGCATCTTTAGAAACATTCTCCTGTTCTCTTTTTGTACTGCTGAATTGATAATTGGTTTGTTCATGTGTAAAGGTGCACTGTATCAACTGTAGATATACGATGTTTAGTTACTTTTGCATCGGCATCATGCTTGTTTGTGCAAAAGAATATTACTTGTACTACTTATTTGACAAGATTCCTGCTCTATGATGTGCACTCTCTGTCACACCTAACACACAGATATTCTGATTTGACGGCCTACAAATTACATGCCACGTTTGTGAACAAGAACTCCGTTACAGTACCTGTTTATCTGAACTTTTTTCGTGAACGTGCAGGGGCATACATCGGCGTGAACATCGGCACGGCCATGTCATCGGTGCCGGCTCCCTCCCAGATCACGACGCTGCTCCGGTCGCAGAACATCCGCCACATCCGGCTCTACGACGCGGACCAGGCGATGCTGTCGGCGCTGGCCAACACGGGCATCCGCGTCATCGTCTCCGTGCCCAACGATCAGCTCCTGGGCATCGGCCAGTCCAACGCCACGGCGGCGCGGTGGATCGCCCGCAACGTCGCCGCCCACTTCCCGCTGGTGAACATCACGGCCATCGCCGTGGGCTCCGAGGTGCTCTCCACGCTGCCCAACGCGGCGCCGCTCCTCATGCCCGCCGTGCGCTACCTCCAGAACGCGCTCGTCGCCGCGGCGCTCGACCGCTACATCAAGGTCTCCACGCCGCACTCCTCCTCCATCATCCTCGACTCCTTCCCGCCCTCCCAGGCCTTCTTCAACCGCTCCCTCGACCCGGTCCTCGTCCCGCTGCTCAAGTTCCTGCAGTCCACCGGCGCGCCGCTCATGCTCAACGTCTACCCCTACTACGACTACATGCGCTCCAACGGCGTCATCCCGCTCGACTACGCGTTGTTCCGGCCCCTCCCGCCCAACAAGGAGGCCGTCGACGCCAACACGCTGCTCCACTACACCAACGTCTTCGACGCCGTGGTGGACGCCGCATACTTCGCCATGGCCTACCTCAACGTCACCAACGTCCCCGTCATGGTCACCGAGACCGGCTGGCCGCACAAGGGCGACGCGTCCGCCGAGCCCGACGCCAACTCCGACAACGCCGACACCTACAACAGCAACCTCATCCGCCACGTCATGAACGTCACCGGCACGCCCAAGCACCCCGGCGTCGCCGTGCCCACCTACATCTACGAGCTCTACGACGAGGACACCCGCCCCGGGACCGCGTCCGAGAAGTACTGGGGCCTCTTCGACATGAACGGCGTCCCGGCCTACGCGCTGCACCTCACCGGCTCCGGCGTGCTGCTCGCCAACGACACCACCAACCAGACCTACTGCGTCGCAAGGGACGGCGCCGACGAGAAGATGCTCCAGGCCGCGCTCGACTGGGCGTGCGGCCCCGGGAAGGTCGACTGCTCCGTGCTCACGCAGGGCCAGCCGTGCTATGACCCGGACACCGTGCAGGATCACGCCACCTACGCCTTCAACGCCTACTACCATGGGATGGGGATGGGATCTGGGACCTGCTACTTCTCCGGAGTCGCCGTCATCACCACCACCGATCCGAGTAAGCTACCTCGCAGAGTATATTCCTTCAACTCTCCTTTCGCATTCTTCAACTCATGTCGTGCAAACTTTTTTCTCCTGCTACAGGCCATGGACCTTGTGTTTACAGTGGGAAGAACGGCAGCGCGTTGCTGAACGGGACCTCGCTGGCGCCGTCGTCCAACTCAACGGAATCCGGCTCCCGGCGGGCATTTGGCGACGTCTCTTCATTCGTCCGGTCCGTCGTCACCGCGCTGCTCTTGAGCGTCGTCGTTCTGTTGTAGGATCCATCAGTTAGCAGTAGGAAGTCAGGCATCAGGCAGGCACGGAGCAGAGTAGTTGCTCGTCAGAGGATTCATTTTGTTGTGTCAAGTGAGGTTGGCCTCGGTGCTAGCTGCTAGGTAATCAATCCTTGTCATTCCAAATGGAACAAGACGTGGTTCTGTTGCTCGTACGATGTGAGCTACTCTGGTATTGGTTGGGGTTGGATTGGATGTTCGATGTGAATCATGTGATCATCTCATGAAGAGCAACGTGCTGGTGCTCACCACAATCAAATCTTGCACTAGTCGGAGTGGCGGACCCAGAGAAAAAACGGACTGGGGGTGTCAGAACTTCATCGAATAGCAATCTGAAAAGTTTACTAATAAAGTGAACAACCCTTTTTGACAAAACTATGTAGATATCCAAACATTCATATGTTGCAAAACAGAGAATACTATTATCTTGTAAATAAATTTTGTTACCTGCAAAGAGAAAACACATGTTAGGACCAGACAAGCAATTACTAACTATGATAACATAGAAATTATATAAGATGTCGAGACATTGCATTTCATTTCTCCCACGGCAATTTTTCTTCGTATGGAAACGATCAACGATCACTTCATTAGTAATTGTGTCCATCAGTCCCTTTTCCACGTAGCAAATAAGGCTATGGCTCAAATAATCATCACCAATTTTGTTACGCAAAACATTCTTCACAATCTTCATAGCTGAAAAGCATCTCTCAACCAAAGGATAGGAGAGATGCTTCCTTGTATCTACCATAAGTTTATATAAATCAGTAACTGTCTAGGCTAGCAAACCCTGTATCATTGAGTATATTATCAATATAGAGGCCAAGTTCATGCTCAAGAGTCACCATATCTTTGTGATTAAAGTCATCAGGATAAAGCTTACCTAACTTCAGCAACTTCTCCTTGTCAAACTGACCAAATAGATCACTTGGACTCAAAGCAGACATGCATAAAAGAAATTCAGAATTTATCACATTGAATCTATCATTGAACTCTTTTCCCAAAAGATCCAAAACAACAAAGAAACAATCAACATTGTAATGATGTTCATTATTAATGCCGGTCTTTTGTCTTGGTCTCTTTGGGTTCACATAGTCATCCTCCATGTCTAGTATTCAGATGTCATTCTTCTCACAAAAAAACATTTACCTTCTTCATAAGAGAACTCCACCCCTCAATGGTTCTAAGCTTTTCTAATTCCCGCTTGGCGGATTCCACATCAGAAATAGCATTCACAATGTCTTTATCCTTTCTCCGTAAGGTTTTTCGTAAGGCACGGAGCAGAGTAGTTGCTCGTCAGAGGATTCATTTTGTTGTGTCAAGTGAGGTTGGCCTCGGTGCTAGCTGCTAGGTAATCCTTGTCATTCCAAATGGAACAAGACGTGGTTCTGTTGCTCGTACGATGTGAGCTACTCTGGTATTGGTTGGGGTTGGATTGGATGTTGGATGTGAATCATGTGATCATCTCATGAAGAGCAACGTGCTGGTGCTCACCAGTCATCACAATCAAATCTTGCACTAGTCGATTGTGCCACCGGTCGTCCAAACGGTGTCGCTGACCACCGTCACTCTGTGCCGCGTCTATCACATTCCTTCTATAAATGTTCCTACACTACTCGGCCAACCAGGGCACCTCACGGGGGCAAATCCATCTGGGTCGTTCGTCTGCCGCTGCACAGTCTTTCTGATTCACCTTGTCCGTTCGATCAGTTAATATTTTTCTCACTCGCGCCTTCTTTGGATGGGTCACTGATGACTGGACCCGAGCGCGTGTGCGGCCACCCGCGAGAGGCAGCGTGGGTGCTTGTTTGCGTACCTTTCATCGTCGTCATTTTCCTACGCGCGTGAGGTGAAAACCTAGATCGAGAAATGGCGTCCCCCACCTCCGCTCCCATCCCCCAATCATTCACCTCCTTCCTCCTCCCCCAACCCGCGCCGCCTCCTCTCCTCCTCCCAAGCAGGACGCAGCCGACGTGAGCAAGGAGGGAACTCGGGCGCCGCCGGAGAGCGGCCGCGGGGTGCTGCTGCGTGGAGCGCCAGTCACCGCCTCTCCTCCATGCCAAGCAGGATGCAACCGCATCGGGCGGGAGGCGATGGTCACCGCCGGTCGCGGGCGTCGCCGTGCGATGAGGAGGTGGGCGGCTCCTCCACACCAACGAAAGGGGGAAACCGAGCGGTGGCGGCGGCTGGCGGCGCTCGCCCTCGATTTCGTCCGAGCGTCCAGCGACGGCGGAAGGGAGCAAAAGAGGCGCGCTGGCAGAAGGCAGTAATCGAGCGGCGGCGGCGGCTAGACCGCGCGCGCCCTCGATTTCTTCCTCGGCACTCCTGGAGTGGAGATGCTCTCTTCCATAGTCGGTCGCCTCGCTGAGCCTAGCTGCACACCCTCGGTCGACTCCCGGTGTCGCGCGCTTGTCCGCCGCGCCCCAAGCCTGCTCAAGCCTCCAGGTATCCATTCCCTTCTTCTAGGCTTCAATCTCACGGGGCAGCCAACCAGATCGATTGGAGCAGCGACCCGATTGATTGGAGCAGCCACCGGAACGATTTTTTAGTTTTGATGGTGCCACAGCCGAAGCAATCAGCCGACATGCTGATCTGTTACTGAAAAAAATGACTTGGGTAGTATGGTGTGTTTTTCAGGCTGCGGTGGTGCTCCATGCGGTTTCGTGTCAGGCCATTCAGGCCTAGCCGAATATGGAGATGAAAACAATTGCTCCAATTGATGTCTGAAACAGATTTTTTAAATACCTTACTCCAAGGCACAAATTTCTATCGATGTAGTCTGTATTTGAGACACTCATTTACACACAAGTTCAGTGTCTGATTGCTCTAAAATAATCATGCTATCTGTTTACTATATACTAATACAATGATCTACATTATATTTGCAGCCTTGATGTTGATGAAGTTAAAAAGATAATTTATATTGATGTGAGAGTTCTCAGACGAGGAGGAAAAAACAGTTCCCTATTGCTGCTATGTTGATGTTTTTCAGAAGGTTGGTCTTGTTCTTGGACCTGATTTTGTATGCTGCTTGGTGCTTCCAGGTGAGATGTGCTTCTACATTTATAATAGTTGGTGAGTTTTTTTTTGTGATATTATGTGCTGACAGTCATGCCATTTGTGAATTTGCATGTGAGGCTGAAGTTGGAGAGGATGCAGTTATAAATGGATAAAAATAGGGCACATGGCTTTTATCCAGCATTCAACAACCTCCGGTAATGTTCTACTTTAACTTGCTGCATTTGGGGCACTAATAGCTGCAGCTTGCTGATTATAAGTATGCTCGATCAATATGCACCCAGTTTGGGCAGTAAGTCATGGTGTTAATGTCCTAAGAAATAACCGAATTATACTTTGTTTCGTTGTCCCTTTCTTTTTCTTTTGATAGAGCACGTCATTGCATTTGAACACTTTAAGCCATTGAGAATTCAGTAGAGTTGATACTAGGTGCAAATGGTGTCTATTTCAGTCCTATAAAAAAGGCAACGATTGGATGGGCTTTGAGAACAGAGGCGAGGCTAGATGGAGCTTCGAGGGCCTCCAGTTTGATTATGGCTTGCCATATCTATTTCTCTACAGCAAGTACCACTTATATGTAATTTTTTTATCGTTGCGCATATCGGTGCTTTCCTTTTCTCTATTTCCAATAATTAAGGTATTGGCAGCAGCTGCTATTTTTTTTGGTATGCATTGAACCTTAGGGGGGAAAGTCTAACGAGTGTGTTCTGGTTAGTAGTTTCAAGCTTGCAACTGTACTTTTTATTCCGAATTTTGTGAGATTGATTGCCTGCCAAATCTTATTACGACATTCAGTTTGTCCATAAAGATTTCATTACAACATCCATCAACCATTCTAAAACCATGAGGGAGGATGCACCATTTCTCCTTATTTTGATATGTTGACACTTTTCAATCACCTTGATGCTTCAGTAGTAATCTGACAATGTCTTCGGTAGCACCGTAGCGGTCTGCACTTTCTTGACAGAATTGATTTTTATTAACGGGGCCAGTTGATGATGGCATCGTGCCACTTGAACATTGTTAAATCCTTACAACAAATAATAATTCTCCTACTGATTTCCTGATTGTACTTCTTTCCTACGAATTCTAGAAGATTGTTGCGAATTGGTTGTGAAAGCTAAACTGCTAGGTCATCGACTCATCCTATATTTGAACTACTGAAACTGAATTTCCCTCATTGGTTTATATTGATTTTTTTAGTAAATAGGAGCAAATTCTATAACTTGAATGCAAATATCAATGTTCAGCCAATAATCTAGAGTTTGATGTATCATTTAATTTTCAAAGTTAACTTTTGACTTATATAGCAGAGATTGGGATGACGACGATGATCAACCCAACTCTGATTTAGTTTAGCCCTTAAATCTGCTTGGAAAGAATATATATGTGCTCCCTTTTATTAGTCATTAATTATATGGAGTTGTTAGCTATTGGTGCTCCCAATATATTAAGAGAGGAGCAATATTAGTGCCCCTTGTGAAATGAGTAGATTTGTATTCATGTTTACCTTTGCCAGCCTTCCAGCTTCGAGTATATTTGTTCCTACAGCCAAGTAAGATGATTTGTTTATCCCTTAAATAGTTTTGTAGAGAATATATGTGTCAGCTATTAGTGCTGCTAATTAAGTAAATTTGTATTTATGCTTACCTTCGGCAGATTCGGTATATTTGTTTACTGCAGCCAAGGAAGATGGTTTGTTTTAGGATGTTTTACCATTCTTCTCGCTTAGTAGTTTACTGTGGTTCTCTGTACTATTAAGAGAATTGTAGTGACGTGCTTATGATATGATAAGATTAGTATTTATGTTTATCTTTGGCAGATCCAATATTTATGTTGATTTTTTCATGTTTTGCGGACATGAGAGCTTCTTGGCCAGAGTATTCAGTCTGGAGCGCATGTTGCGTCAGGATTTGAGCTGGGTTCGTGTGCAGCTATAAGACTAAAGTAGAACCAATATTTTATCCGTGCTACTCTCGCTGACATTAGCTTGGTGGTTTTCTATGTCCCACTTGGTGTTAGCTTTCTTAATGCCCTAATGTTTCCATAGATGAAAGCTAGGACTAAAATTGACGCCTGTCCTATGTTACTGCCCTGTGCTATTGCTTCTAGGAGATTTGTATCTTCTCTAATGCCATGTTTCTGCAGTTCCGTCTGCATTTAAGCCCCGCTACTGATCCATGGTAATCCTACAGTAAATCTGCATCGCTTCTTTTGCCTCTGCAACATACAACTCTCCATGTGATATGTGGCTATAGTTTAGATCACCAGGAAATTCTCCATTCGTAGCACCTCTTCATAAATTGTACTACGACGACAGGGGCAAGAGCTCAACCACTCGCTGCATGATTACGGTCTTAAGAAGCTTTTTGGATTTCTCTTCTTATATTCAACAACTCTAGGATAATAAGAAGCTTGTTTATAGATCGGCGCCCAACCAATTTAAGACAACAAAAATAAATGTTTGCATATAGCGTTAGACCAACTTCCAAAAATAAAGATTTAAAAGCAGCAAAACTTTCCATAGAGATTATATGGTGGGGTATGCAATCCCATGCTATGCGATGACTCAGGTTGGATGTGAAGTAGAGAAGAGGGAGATTCAAGGAGAGGCGTATTTAGGATCAAGTGGAGCAGAGATTCTGACCTTGTCACTCGTTTTCAAGATCGTAGCTTGAAAATGGGATTAAATAGTAGCTGTAAGTAACCATTTTTTTGCGATAGATCTGTACGATGATATATCTCTCTCTTTCTCTCTCTTTGGTATGGTGAATAATTAAAGGTAAATTTTGATAAGTTTGCGCACAGTGTATAGCCTTAGTTAGTCATATAGGGTTCAGATGTGCACCAAGGTCATTTCCCTTTCCCATTACATAATTACCGTAGGTGTTCTGCTAATTATACCAATAGTTGGAGACAATAATTGAGGGTTAGTCTACTTTGTATGCCTTTTATCAGAAAGAAATCATGGCATAACTTGGGACTTAATATGCATACTGAAAATCACTATATCATCTCTTTTTACTGATATGTTCCATATAGTGTTCCTAAATTCTGTGCTGCCTGCTCAAGAAATTAGTCGCGTTCTTCTCCTCCTTGCGATATGGTCATATTCTTCTATTTTTCATTTACGTAACCTAAACTAGATGTTTTCACTTGTTGCTCGCTCAAGAAATTTGTTACTCAAACAGGTGGTCCAGGTGTTTGAGCAGGCTGATGAATCTGGAGCGAAACGATGTCAAGATGTTTTCATTTTTGCAGCATCGAGTTATGCTCTCTTGATATCAAACCAAAGTACACATGTGAATGGTTTTCACCTAGAACCCATTTCTTCACCTAGAACCCATTTCCATTGATATCAAGTAAGTCAAGTTGAAAGAAACGTAGTCTAGAGTAAAATAGTTAGGCAAGTTGAAAATAGAATTTATTAAAGTCTTAAGTTTTGTTGTGGCCAATTTCTTGATTCTCATAATCTCCTTTTGTGGATTAATGGTTTTGGTTTAGATAGAAGAGCTCGAAGGTTTATTAACTTTTTCCTAATAATATACATTGGTTTTTCAGAAATAACAATCGTGCAATTATATTTTTATGATGGTACTCCATTTTGTAATTACGATATCAGGTGTGAAATTGATAACCTTTAAGGGAGCAAGCTTCTTTTGCAAGCACTTTTTGATTTTGATGTTTTCCCTGGATGCAGGTTGTACTCACCATAGTCTATCAGCAACTCCCTTTATCCCCTCTCTTTATTTCTGTATTGTTAAATTAATCTCGATTAGGCATGTTAGCTGTTATCTAAATGTTGATTTTGATATTATGCGGCTTGGGCCAACCTACTGATGATGTTTACATAAATATTAATGCAGTATTCTGTTCAAGAGTTATTCTTTCTTTCACATCTGTTTGTCTAGCCATCAGGTTCATTGTCACGTGCTATATTATCATAGGTCATCGTCTTCTGCATGATTGACTATAACCAGTTCTGGTCGCTTGCTCAGGTAAGACTAAACAATCTGCAAGGAGCCTCTTTTTTCACAAAAAAAAAGTTAGCAGAAGTATGGTTACTACGCAATTGTGTATATTTTTCGAGTTTGATTATTAGTGTTATTCTGAATGGGCTGCTGAAGACGCGCGGTGCATCCTTTACCTTTACATGTTTCTGATAATGTGCCATTTTAACTCCTTTTCTTTACCTACAAATTCATCTGAGAGCTGCTCAAGCTTGGAGCTGCTTCTTTCTTAATCTGGTGAAAAGCTTCATAGTCAAGGTACATGCAAATTTAAGATCTGTACCAATCTAGCAAGAAATTATCTCTGGTACATACAGTTCGTTAAAAATGAGCCTGAAACATATATATCAACCCTTGTTCTGAATCATGTGTTTCAGTTAACAGTAGCAGTGCATCAGTTTGCTTAATTGTGTAAGTGTACTACCATTTTCTAGCCCATCACAGTGTAGCAAGTGAACTACCATTTTCTAGCCCATCACAGTGTAGTTTTTGTCTCTGGCGTTCAACAGAACTAGAAATGAGATGGTCTGCTCAAAATGCTGATTCGTAGCATTAGATAGGAAACATCGATGCGTCATTAAATTAATATTGATTATATGTCTTTAAAGTTTTAATGACGAGTAAGTTCAATTGCCAAGTCCGAGTAAATTAGACCCACTTAGGTTTGCTAGAGTCCTTATAAATATTCTCTAATTTATTGCTGCCGGGAGTAGTGGCCGTACCATCCAGCCATTGTTCTGATGAAGACCACATACCAGCTCCACGTTTGGCAAAGATTCCTTGCAAGATGATGTTTAGTATCATGCTAGAGGACCTGGGTCTTCAAGATGTAAGATACAACTGCCATACAATGCTAAAGTTTTCTCACCACATGCTCTCTCTTGTATGTTCAATTTGGGGATATAGGTGGAGTTCGAGTGTAAAAGATGGAGGCGAATTGGCCGAGGTAGGTCTATATACGGGTGGCGGTTCGGTTCATTTAGCATGGAATGAAATTCTATTTCATCGAATATCCGCAATTTTTTCTTTGCTTACGATGTTTGCCATTATTGCCATTGTTCTATTGGAACTTTATTATTGTGGTCCTCAATTTTTCATTAGGCTGAAAACCTAAATTATTTACCCATACACATTTGTTCTTTGCTTTTTAGTGATGATCATGTTGTATTCTTATTGAAGAAGATAACACTACTTCATATGTACTTATGGAATGTGTTGTTGGCACCCAAAAAATACATGATATTGCCTTGTATGTTATACACATTCATTTCTCTTTGCTACGAACAAATGGGTAGGTGTACAAAATGTTACTTTCATGTTATACATTTGTTATCTTTATATAGTTGCTTCAAAGTTTTATTTTCCTTAAAAAAGACTGCTTATACAGACTTAAGGACTCTCACAGACCTGCTGAATTCTTAGACAACTTAAAAAAAATCAGCCGAGCAAAACTTATGGTTACAGATTTGTGCGCCGGGATTTGGTGGCTGGATGAGGAAGAGGTGAGTGGAGGGTCTGAGCGCACCCCACGCCTCTGCTCGTCTTCTTCACTTCTATCCATGACTTCCCCGGCGGTGGCGTGGCGCCTGGTCTGCACACCGAACGACTCCTCTCCCCTTGCCAACAACTGAGTTGCCGGAGAAACCAGAGCAAGAGGTGGAGCTGAGCAGGAGCTGCGGCCTGATGGACCATGGATGAGCGAGGTTGCGACCTCCACGCCCGTCCAGTGCACGAACATGTCCCAGGAGCTGGACCAACGTGTTCGGCAGCGAGCGTAGTCAGTCTTGAGACTAAGGTGAGTTTCCCATCCATCTTTCTTCACCTTTTGCTTCCTGTCTCAAATAGATTTCCTGAAGCATATTTTTGTGAGGTCGCGAGGTGTGAATAGGTCCTCAAGGTTTCCTGAAGCATATATTTGTGCATGATCTGTGGCATCTAACAAAGGTATTGGAGAGCTGAGGCGGGATCCAAAGATACCATGGCCTCTATTTTCTTAGCCTTTGGTGGATTATGCATGAGTATTATACTAATCTCTGAATCCATTTACTGTGCAAGGTATTTATTTGGATCAATATTTTGATTGAAAGATATTTTTGGTGAAGGAGTTGACACCGTCGAATGCGTCGGTTACTATCCAGCCATGTATATTCCTCTCTGCTGGTGCAAGTTCATTTTATACCAGGAAATTTATATGAGAGTCCCTGCACATCCATTCTCATTAAGAAAATAATATTTATTCTCTACTATGTATGAGCTACTATTTACAGCACTTTTATTACCAAAAATATTTAGCAATGTACACCAAATGCATACCACTCAGCATGCCATCGTATTTGTTGCTTTTAGGAATGTGAGGCGGGGAGTGGCGCTCCGCATACTAGCGCGTGCATCTGATAGCATGTACTATGAGGTGATCTTACAATAGCTTCTTCACAAGTTGGTGTTGGGAATGGTGTATCTTACAATGCTAATGTACATGAATTTGTTATAAATTTATCGCTCAAGCCTGAGACAGGTTATTTTTCAGGCTAGGTAGACGAGCTCCTGCGTTTATTTTGCTCTGCAGCGGAATAAGATGCATAATATCTTAACAAGATCAGGTCGCTTTTGCTGCGGATGACAATGTCGTATTTGGGGCATCAAGCATGTTAAACCCAAACTGGTCATCTGACCGATCAATGGAGTAATGTTAGTTGTAAGACGAATCACTAAGACATAGAAGATACTTTTGTACAGAGCGCCTTGGTTCCCTGACACCCATATTATGTAATTTTGTGCTACGGACTACTCCTGTTTAGTGGAAATCCATGCTATCACACTTGATCTATGTACAATGTATCAGCTACCCGATTGTACTTTATTTTGTTTTGGGTTTTCAACTGCATGTATGATTCATACCAGTTACTTTAGCTCACCGGCGGGCGAGGGCCGCGACTCGGGGTTAGGAAAAAGTCAAGGAGAATATAGCCCCCAGTTCCATATCCTTACTTTTACAATACATGCATGATTACAGTTATCAAAACTAAGGTCTAAATCAGTATTATTACATCAAATGAATTGAATAGTAGAATATTCTTGAAAGGCATTTCCCATCCATGTAGAATATTCTTGAAAGGCATTTCCCATTCCACCCCGAAAAAATGTAGAATAATACGAAAGAAAGGTATTTACCATCTATGTAGATGAAGTACCACAATCAGTTTATAATGTTTAAGACTAATTATTGAACATTTGTTCTTGCCATTTGTTCTCGAACATTTTTCTTTTGCTTTTGCCATTTGTTCTGAATATTATTGTCCTATTTTTGCCTGTGCGCCGGGGCGCACCGGGTCATCTAGTTGTTGTATACTTTTGGTTGGGTCGGACGCTTTGTGTTTGCCGAACCACAGTAAAACAAGATGATGACAAAAAAAAAATTCAGGAACAATTGTTTGGATGGGATACTTAAAGAATGCCTTTGATCCCACGCGACAAGTGTGAAATATTGCTAGCAGTAGATGTTACAATCCTATGTCATAGGAGGTCAATCCATACAAATTTGAGTGGAACAGAAGTCATGTATAGGACACCAGGGCAGATGACATCAAGTCAGAATAAGCAAGTCCAAGATGGGTGTCATGTATATGGACATAGGCTTGAAGCTTGTTGTCGATCATCAGATGAGCACACATGTAAAGATGGCCTTCGTCATAAAAGGCTTCTCATAAATTATGTGCGGTCTATTTGAAGAATTTCGCCAAGTTCAAGATGCTATGTGTAACAAAGTCTTCCCAACCAACCGTGGCCAATACAATAATCCATATTTAGGTGAAGAAACTCCGCTTTAGGACTTAGAGTTCATCGATTGCTTGAAAATGAGTCCAAGGTCATAAAAACCAAAGTTTGTATGTGGGAGATATGATCAAAATGGATGTTCCAAACAAGCCTAGAAAGCGCATGAAAGAAACACCATGTCACCTTGGTCGTAGTTGGTTCAAAAGCTCTCAAAGCTTGCTAGCTATGGATGGAGTTGCTCATAGTCTCTAGGACATCGAGAAGTTCATGAAGAAAAGTAAAGCTTGGATCTTGAGGGTCAAGTGAAGTGAAATGCTCAAGGTGAAGGATGCCTAGTCTAGGGTTTTGTAGTTTGACCGGTCTCAACGTTTTAGGATGGAGAACGGGTTCGAGATGAATAGTCGGACTATCTAGAGGGTCAAAAGATGCTCGGTGATTACATGTATACGTGAGCACACCTTCACTGGTCGACACGTGTCACTATTAGCTCTCCATGGTTATCCCCATATCCCGGTTAGCCATACACATTATGTCCTAAGCACAAACCAAATTCAGGTGGGACCCATATTTGAATTCAAAAAAGTGGACCCGGAACACACTATTTATGCAGGCCCTACTTTCGAATTCAAATTGGGGGACCCATAAACCAGCCCTCACATTTTTGAATTTAAACATTGGGACCCATAAGCCGGACCCATACTCTTTGAACTTTAAACATGTGTTCCCATTACCGGTCCCATTTTCCAGACTCAAACTTTTGGATTTTCAAGTTGCTCCCCCATACGCCACCTCAAAAGCAAGCTTTTTTTGCAACACTTAACCAAACAAAATTTGTTTTGCTCACATGGTGCTGCAACATCCTCTCCGGTTGGACACATTTTACATGTACCATGGTGCCCTTACACACTGCTAACATGTCTAATTTTTTGTTATGCTTTACACTAACCTTCGAAACATGCAGTACAAAGTATTTAATCTCGTGAAGTAGTCAGTCATAGTTTAGAGTTATTCTTTCTCGCTCCCCTCACACACACAACAAGAAGGAAACTCCTTTTCTTCGTTCGAGCACATCCGTTTACTCACTTTTACTCCCTCCGGTCGGATTTAATCGACGTCGGAGGAGTACATGCCAGGTGAAAGTTGAAAGCAACGGTGCATCAATTAAATCAGTCCTGAGGTAGTACTCAACATTACCAGAGGTAGGAGAAGATGAACAATACTTCCAATTCGTTTTAAAAAGAGGTAGGAGAAGATGAGTAGTACACATCTTTCTCTTTTATATACAGTCGTTTGCACACAAAGGTAGGAGAAGATGAGCAGTCAATCTGGTAAGGTTTCTGCAGTCACAGTATTGAACATGTAAAATCAAACACTTGTCTAGATTTCTGCAGTCACGGATGCTACAGTTGCCCAATACTGGTGGTGTCGAAATTGTGCGCTTCAAATGCTCAAAGGCCTTGTCTGCTTCCACGTCCCACTCAAACTTTTCCCCTTGCTTGATAAGCGCGTAAAAGGGCAACGCTTTTTCTCCCAATCTTGCGACGAATCTGCTCAGAGTTGCGACTCGCCCTGTATCTCCTTAATCTTGGTTGGTTTTCTCATCGTAATAATAGCTTGTATTTTCTCTGGGCTGGCCTCGATTCTTCTGGCTGACACCAAGTATCCGAGGAGTTCTCCCGCAGGAACGCCAAAGGAACATTTTGTCGGGTTCAGCTTGAGGCGGAACTTGTCAAGATTGTCGAAAGTTTTCCCGAAGATCATCGATGAGGGATGACCCTTGTTTTGTTGTGATGACAACGTCATCGATGTATACTTGGATGTTTTTGCCAATTTGCGTATCGAGGCACTTCTGCATCATCCTCTGGTACATGGCTCCTGCATTTTTTTACCTGAAAGGCATTGTTCTTTAACAGAATACACCATAAGGGGTTATAAAAGCTATCTTGACTTCATCACCTTCTTTTAGATGGATCTGGTTGTAACCAGAGTATGCGTCCAGGAAGGAAAGACGTTCGCAACCTACCGTGGAGTCGATAATTTGGTCGATCCTTGGGAGGGGAAAGTGATCCTTTGGATAATGTTTATTGAGACACATGAAATCGAGACACGTGTGAAGGACTTCAGTGTTTTTCTTCGGGATTAGCACTGGGTTGGCGACCCAAGTAGCCTCAGTCTTTAGTTCTTTAATGAAACCAGCTTCTTCAAGTCGATGAATTTCAGATAACATAGCTTCACGGTTCAACTCGGAGAAATGCCGCAAAGGTCTTCGGATTGGCCTGGCTCTTGGATCCAGATTGAGTGCGTGCTCGGCAAGTCCCCGTGTACTCCTGGCATATTAGTTGGGCACCATGCGGAGATTTCCCAGCGCTCACGGAAGAACTCGCTTTCCTTTGCGCTATTCAAGTTGGTAGCGATGGACGTCGTATTTTTAGAACCTGTCGGGTAGATCTGAACTTCTTTGGAATCTTTGGAGGTGTCGAAAGCTTGCTTCTTCAAGGATCTACCTCCATCTGGCAGTACATCATGGTTGGTGGTGGACTTGGTTGCTTCGTATTCAGCATGCATTCCAAATGTTTCGGAAAGCTTGTGAAAATCCTTGTCGCACTTATCTGACAGGGAAAAACTTCCTTTAACCGTTATTGGGGCCTTAGGCCTAGTGATCCTCCATAGCAAATATGTGTAGTGTGGCACAGTCATAAAACTAGCATACGCGGGTCATCCCAAGAGAGCGTGATATTACGACAGCCAGTCAATGACTTCGAATTTCAGTTTCTCCTTTCTGAAATTTTATATTGTTCCAAATTGTACGTCGAGTGCAATCTTGCCCAGGGGATAGTTTGGTTTTTTAGGTGTGATGCCGTGAAAACGTGTGTCTGTTGGTGTCAAGTTGGCCAGCGAGATGGTCATCTTCCACAATGTATCCGCGTATATGATATTTAGACTGCTTCTCCATCTATAAATATGCAAGAGACGTCATATCCCTCGATAACAGCTAGTAGTACCATCGCTGAATGTCCTGGCCGTGGAACTTGAGGTGGGTGATCCTCTATACTGAATCCTATTGGTTAACCCTACCAATTAAGGTACTCAATAGTTGGTGGAGGTGCTAGTATTGCCATGTTCACCTGCCGAGAGATTAGTTTCTGTGATCTATTCGAAGGTCTACCCTTCTGTATCATTGATATTGCTCCTCGTGTACGTGTAAATTCATCATTGGTGTCTCGAGGCCCCGCAATTTTCAATTGATGCTGGTTTGCACTAGTAATTGCGGGTGGTGGTGGCAGAGTACATGTACTTCGCTCCTTGTTCCTTGCACATATCCTCTGTTTATTGCTTTTGCATGTGTGCTTTCTGTCGTCCTTCGCAAAGCTTGGAAAGTTCGGTAGTCCTTATGGAGGTGACCTGACTGTCTCCCTCCATCAGAGTCGACGTAGAAGTGCATCTGGCACGAACCATTCAGCAATTCCTCGGGTGACACATTGTATGGCCTTGGAAACCTCGGTCGATTTTTTCTATGCTGGAACTCGGCGAATCTCTGTGATCACTTCGTTGGTCATTGCTCTTGTGATAATCATCACGATGATTTCCTCATTGTTTCCTCGGAAGCTAGCCGATACTTGGCCGTGATCGTCATATTCCGCAAAGTTACGGAAAGTTCGCCTGTTTTGGTTGTTGTTTCTATTGCGATCTTATTCGGGTGAGCTCTGCCGTTTATTGTGAACAACATCTTCTCCGTCGGCCCACCGATTCGCTATTTCCATGAGTTCTGCTACTATTCTCCGATTAGATCTCCCCAATTCTTCAATTAGGTCTCTCCTTCGTATTCCTGCAACAAACGTGTCGATTGCCCTTTCATCAGACACATGCTCAGCCGAGTTTTTTATGATACCCCACCGCTGAATGTATGTTCGCATCGATTCATATGATTTCTGCTTGCAAGTCCTAGCTGCACTATTGACGCTGGCTTTTTGCAAGTAGACCGAATTTTTTTCATAAACAAATCCTCGAAGGTTTCCCAACTATCTATGGATCCCTCTGGCAACTTCCTCATCCATGATCTTGCGACTCCACTGAGGTGAACCTGGATGCTTTGCATAGGTGTTGCTCTTGTGCCACCCATCAACTTTACTGTCTCTATATAATCAACCAACCAATCATCTCGATCTTGAATCCCATCAAACATTTTATAGTTGTCAGGTAACTTGAAACTAGTGGGTACTCGAGTTTTACGAACCCTTCGGTAAAGCAAGGGAGTCCACACAAGTCCTCATCGCTATCTTCCGCTATATGGCGACTTTCACATGTTCTGTTTTCTCGGCTTTTTCCTCGCACGCTCTATCAACTCGAGCTTGAGCTACCGTATTCCCCGCGTCACCTTCTCTTGGAGCGTCTCGCGTTGCTGACACATTACGTCGGGGACTATTTTGCCTTGGGATGTTTCGGCGTGGAGCACTTTCGGGTTGGGGTGCTATTTCCCTTCCTGCTATCGCCGCACCCATACCATCGACTCCTGCCATAGCCATATGGTACAATGATGATAGAGGATCTCCTTGAGGTGGCCTGGATGCCAGCAGGTATGAGTGTGTCGCCATGTATCCTGCCTCTAGCGTTTTTGGGATTATGTGTCCTCTCATGTCTATTGACATGAAGGACATGTCAAGGTTTTGAATCAGGTTATCCCATTCTCCTTCGGGTATGCCTGCCAACCGAGATCTTGCTCTCCCGCGGCTGTCTCTCTGATTGTCTGCTAAGTTTCTTGAGTGTTGACTCAAGTTGGCCCCGCGCTCGTTGGAGGCATCTGTTGCAGCTCTTCTTTCGTTGAGTTTTTGTTGTAGTTTTTCTAACTCACGCCTGGAACGATTGAGTTTATATTGATATGCTTGTAGCGCTGCCGCCGAAACTTGTGTAGTTGACGTGGGCATTACCCTTCGGGTAACGGTTATTGCCCTATCCTGTACGGCCCAACTGGAGGCCCATGAAGACACCCGATGGCAAGGTGGACTACTACGTCGGTGCCGAAGAAGGTTCCTTGAAGAACAAGACGAAGAGACGAAGAATACAAGGAAAGTCTAGAACTAGGATCCTTTGTAACCTAGTCGTACCCGGGCAGATCTCTCGAGACCTGGCTCCCTATATAAGGGCCAGGAGAGGGGTTGCCGAGGGACACACGCAATCTTAGCAATTTTAGCCATCATAAGTCCAGAGCTAGGTCCCCGTAGTACTTAGCCTCTCGACGAGATCACAGCTGAAACCTTCGGCACCCCATTGTAACCCGATATTTCCATAATCAAGATCAGACAGGCAGGACTTAAGGGTTTTACCTCATCGAGGGCCCCGAACCTGGGTAAATCGCTTGCCCCGCTTGTTTGATAACCGATGTCTCGTGTCAGCCTACAGGATTCCATCTACCCTAAGCCCCAAATGGAGGGCATTGCCGAGGAGTACCCTCGACAATTGGCGCCATCTGTGGGAAGCCTGTCGGCACAAGGCAGGTCATCGGCAGTTCCAGTTACGTCTGCAGCGTTCGTGCTGGAGTCACCAACGCCATTAGATCCAAGAGATTTAGTCCGTTGCGGATCCTTCGAGTTCGTGTTGCACACCGAGGCATCGTATCCGATCTCCACAGAGTCGCGTGGCAACATGGATACTACTTTCGGTGGTGTTCACTTCATCATCGATTCCAGAGGGTTTCTTCGCCTCCCTAGTTCAAACGCGTCAAGTCCAAGAACTTCGGTTCCAGATGATACCACGCCAGTAGCAGCCTTGGCAGTCCTGCCTAGGAGTACGGGAGAGGGCAACCGAAGCAGCTTCGGCGCTGTAGAGGAGCAAAGGAAAAGACGAAGGGACTCACGCCGTGAAGAAGAGGAGCAGATTGCGATTCGCCCCCGATAGTGTGAACGAGGATATCGCAACATGTAGCCGAGCAAGAATCGTCTTCGCACACCCTACCTATCGGCTACAGAGCAACTTGAAGCACCGTGTTATCTACATTCTTACATCGATCCAAAGGATAACCTCGTAAAGTCCAGTCATCTGCTCAAAAGCTGTCGCAGTTCCTCGAAATTCGGCGGTTCTGCGACAATCTTAGGGCCGAAGCCACAGCAAGAGCTCACTCGATGGAAAGAAGAGCGGCACCCTACGATTATCCACCAGAACCATACATACCAGAAGGAGGAGACAAGTACGTGCCAGCCGAAGTATTCCTAGAGTCTCGCGGGCAGGTCAGCATGATCCATAAAACCAGTTTTTCAAAGAGAGAAGTCAAGAAGTTTTCGCGGGAAGTGAAGTACGCATAAGTTGCTATGGTCGACGCACCCGAATACATCGACTGGTCAGACCAAAACATATCTTTCAGCAAAGCGGATCACCCAAAGGCCGTTCCAAGGCCCGGTCACGCCACACTGGTCCTTGAATCACAGATCGGAGGGTACAATGTCGGCGTCCCCGGGAGGTCGTAGGCTAGACAAACCCAGACTGCATCTGGCGTAAGCCTAACCCAGACCTCGAGGGCCTTGCAGGGTGAGAATCGGTAACACAACAGTGACTCTACGACTCAAAGAGTAATACAAGCTCATAACTGAGCAAAAGAACCAAAGTATTACAAGCAGAGGTCACTGACCTTTCATTTCATCAACCAACGGAAGCAAAGTTATGCTATTCTAAATAGCAAGATAGCAAAAGGCCTAAGAGGCCAGGAACATAACGGCGACGTCCTAGCCCATAGATTCCAAGCTGCCACCTGGGAATCCCAAGCTACTCGTCGATGTCGACCTAGAAACCTTCATTTGTTGGAGCGACTTCGTCTGAAACAAAGCATGCAAAGCTGAGTACAGGGACTCAGCAAGACTTAGTACAACCTTTTAGCAAAGCTGGTATGCGAGGCTTTATGTGGAGCTTATTTTGCAGAAAGCCAGTTTTCCTTTGTAAACAAGAGGGAGCAGAAGCTCGTCTATTCAGATCATTTTAAAAAGGGATAAGAGAGTAACATTTCTAGCTCTACTAATCATCATATTGAATCCACCGAATCTTCATCATCAGCTGAACCTATCAACTATTCGGTGGACAAGTATTGAGTTGCGTCGTTGTCGATCTTCATCGTCTCGGACACTTGCTCTATCAATCGCGAAGAAGCAAATACCGGAAAGGTAAAAGAACAATCAACACATGGCATCTATGCAATGCACACACAAGGATGATGACATGACATGTTAATTAGCTACTGAATTAACCCTATGACATCATCAAATTAACTGGGGTTCGACGGGACTAGGGTTAGTAGTTCCGGAGCCCTCAGAGGGGTACAATTAGTTCTTCTAAAACAACTAGGGTTCTAAGTTGTTTAATAATGCATGATTGTATAACCAAAATGTAGATCTCATTTTTCTGAAAATTTGGATATATTATACATATTTTTCTGATTTAAAATGAATAAGTTATGAATTTTACAAGTTTTATTCATTTTAAATCATTTCTGAAAATTCTGGAAATTAATAAAAACCTGACATACATGGCCCACTGTCATAGTTTTATTCATTTTCATAAATATTTACGAAAACATTAAAAACCTGACAACAGGCCCCACCTGTCATGGATTTTCATTTACAGAAAATAATAAAAACGAAACAAAAGAAAAGGGGTGGCGGGGCCCACCGGGGTCAACCTGGTGGTCAACAACCGGCGGCTCACCACCGGTGACCATGCAGAGGCGGCGTTAGCGCGCTCCCCTGCACGCGCGGAGAGGCGCGTCGGACGCGGGCGGCTGCGAGGAGCAGGCTGGTGGCGGCGCCGCCAGCTAAAGGTGGCCGGAGAATCGCCGGCGGTGATGCCGAGCGGCGGCCGTGGCAGGCGCACATGGCGGGGCGGCTACAGAGGGGTAGGAGGAGCACTAGGAGGTCCTGGAGGACCGTAGGCTCACCGTGGAGCGGATGGAGGCGTCGGCGAGGGCGGAGGAGGACTGTAGCGGCGGCGTTGAGCCGGTGGCCGGCGGCCGTTTGCGGAGAAGAAGGGGATGTCCCCGTCGATTGGGGGCATCCCCGACCGATTCCTTTGGCCAGGAGACGGAGGAGGACACGGCGGTGCTTATGGCGTGCTCGTCGGGGCTCGGGGATGGCCGGAGCTGCGGTGCAAGGTGGTGGCCGGCGGGTAGGGTTTCGGCGAGCACACAGGAAGAAGAAGGGAGCGAGGGAGAGAAGGAGATGTGGGCGGCTAGGGTTCCCCGTGGCGGCCGACGGGGTACTTGTAGGCCGTAGGGGGCGGCGGCGCTGATCTTGGCACCCGACGGCGAGGCAACGACATCGGCAGCGCCACGCAGGAGCTTGGAGGCGCGGGGAAGAAGGTGACTTTTACACATAACCCCCTGGAAAAAGTGTGGGCTGTTTCTGGGGCTAGCTGGGCCGAGGTGGGCTACGCAGAGAGAGAAGAAAAGAGAGGGAATTAGGCTGCTGGCCCAGAACAGAGAGAGAGCTCTTCTCTTTTTTTTTCCAAAATCTAGTTCCAAAATGTTTCCAAATTCTTTTTGGTATTTGAAATCTGTTTGAAGTTTCAAACTTCTTTAAAGTTTGGAAACTATCCATGGCCTTCAAAATATACTCATGACCATGTATTTTGTTTGAAAACTTTTAGAAACAATTTGGAGAATTTGAATTTGAGAGAGATTCAAACCAACATTAGGGTTTTCAAAATCATTTCCTTATGCAATTTTCTTAGGAAAAATAATCATGATGCTCATTATGCACAATCAAACCCTAATTAGGTTTAGCTAAAAGAGGGGTGTTACAGATCTATCCCCCTTAAAAGAATCTCGTCCCGAGATTCCAAGTTAGGAATAGAGAAGGTAACAAAGACTACATCGGGCTTCAACGATCTTGTTGATACCACGACAATCTTCCTTCTTGAAGAGGTTGATCCACGACATCATGAATGAAATTGATCCACAACACCATGAAGAAGTTGATCCTTAAGAGCAAGAATGAAGTTTAATTACCACACCATGAAGAGCTCTTCATTTTGCTTTCTTCACCCTAAAGGAAAGAGGGAATGACACTGGACTGTGGATCTTCACAAAGATCGAGTATCTCATGGTCAACTCATGGAAGGAGTGCTTAGAAACAACTCTTGAGCTGACAAACATGAAACACGTCAAGGTAACGGAGGAGACGAAAGAAGTTTCTAATTTTGGTAGGCAATTGCTCCACGCTTGACAAGAATACGAAGGGACAAGGTAGCGAGGAGTTAAACTGCTTTTGATACCATGACGAGGCACTCTTAGAGAAGGTGACTCGTAGAAGCACGAATGATTATCCAACCAGAGCAACTTTGGATTTCAAAATCATAGTCACTCGTTTGGTATGGGTACATGAAACGATTGTTATCTACTCAAAAGGCTGGGGCCTAGATGACTGACGATTAGAACTTTGGGTACAAACCAAAGGAAGGAGAAGAACACTGGCTACTAAAGTGCCAAGATTCATGATATTACTTAATGTTACTTGAACGAATAGACAACGGAGATTTGGCATCCTAGAAAAGATACTTCTCTGAGGTTTTGAACTTTGGATGTGAAAAGAAGATTGTCACTCGATTAAAGCTTACTCAAAAGTACTGGGGTCACATATGGCTGACGAATTCACACAACGTGTGAATTACAGAGATCTTCAAGTAAAATCCAAAGGAAGGGGAAAGCATTGTCGAATGACGTAGTAAGGATCACCGGTGAGTGAATTTTCTCCTGGTGGAGTTATTGTCACGGGAGAAATGGTTTCGAAGGATTGACCGAGAGACACTTAGAAACTATGCTTCTAATGTTCTCCTTGATGTTATAGACACAAATATCAGGCTCCTGAATAGCCTTCAATAGGTCATCAAGTAAAGGTCAGACTTCGGGATTGAAAAGACATCATAAGGGCAACTCCTAGAATAAGTCGCATAAGATCCTTATGGAGAACAGTTATTCTTTATTGTTTCAAGAGATTATGGCATTAGACCTTCCGACTAATTGTGTTAACCACGACATCAATCTTGTCGGATTTACAAAGAGACCTATGTCATGAATCCTTGAGAATCACTAAGCATCATTGCCGCTTGAGATTCAGCTTAGGTTTGGTGTAAAGATATTTCAGACTCGAAATGTATGAATAGAACGTTTGCAAAAGTTACCACAAAGGTAAAGTCACTAGATTCTCAAGATACAGACTACAATATCAAGCTCCAAAAGATTGAGCTAGATTGTGTAATCCATGTGGTTGTGATTGCCAAGAGGCAATTGCGTGCACATGAGCTTGCAATGTAACACAATTGAGTCCTGGTGGGGACATCAAAGAAGATATTGAAGTTCTTAAACTTCTTCTCTTTCTTACAAACCAGTCAGTGGCTTAGGGTGCATAGAGGATCTTTTCAAGCAAATGGAGGTAACAACCTTCCATCTAAAGGATATTATGCACATGCATGACTGACTTGCGATGATTCCCGAGGAAAGAAAAAAAAGGGAACTCTACTCAGATCCACGGCGACATCTTTCAGCAAATGCACATGGACTACAGAAGGTCACTTCTAGCATCCAGAACACATACTTCGTGATAACACAAAGATGGTTCTGAAAAGTTTCCAACATTAGTGCCAACTGTTCAATATGAACCTCTTTAGACATGGAGAAAAATAAGAATGTCATTGATGGGCTCAACAACAAACTTATCAAGATACTCCAGTGAGATGGTCTCGTCTGTTGAACGAATGAGGCAAAAGTATTGGTCAGACCAAAGTACATGAAGATGTATTCAGGTAAAACACCATGAGTAGAAAACAACATCAAGATAGTCCTTGGAACTGAGTTTGATTTGATGATATCCCAAACTCAAATCAAAGATTGGGGAGACAGCATATCCACAAAGGATATACTTCCTTACTTCAACACAAACAAAACTAGACATCCTTTTAGGAAGAATCAAGTCGGATATAGCTCTTGTCTTTCAACTCTCCAAGTTGTTGTTTAAGCTCAACCAACTAGTCCAGGATATCCAGTATGGTTTCTTGGAGAAGAAGCGATTCAGAGAACCAACTTACTCACGAACTTGACAACACGGTCATGTGTCAACATGGCGATACTTCTAGAAAGACATCCAGAATATCACGAACCACCGATAGGTCACTGAGTTCGAGAGGGAACTTGCTTCATAAGGAAAGCGATATGGTCTTGCGAGCTTCGGCACGAACCTAACTCTTTGACCAAAGAAGGTGCACATGATCAACGGACTTCGAAGCATAGTCAAACTTTGCTTAGCGATTGTTTAACAATCATGCTAAGTATGACACAAACGTCATTGGCTTTCAAAGCAATGAGAATTGCTAAGAATCTCGGAAGGACACATCAATACATACACCCCAACATTCCCAAGCATGGACAACTCGGAGGAAGGGCAATTAAAGATATGTAGGAGAATCACTTCATCGATAAGGCCATGAGACTTAGCACGACCTATAGATATAAAAGAGGGCGATACTCTGAGGTAGAACAGAACAAAAGCTACATAAGCCTTTTAATCTGCGGATTACAACACTTTGACCGGGTCCTAGAAATGGACGAGGTACTGGAGTTTGTTTCTCCTTACATATCGGAGTGAAATGTCTTGAGAGACCACAAGTGTAACATGCACTAGAAGACACCAATGCACATTTAGAACTTGGCTGCTAGCTCGTAGGTAAAGGTCAGAAAGTAACTAAAGAGAAGGAACACGATCAGAATTAGAAATTCTGAGATGTAGATGCACAAGATAACACTCTTGTACAACTTATGCTAAAAAGGGTGGTGTGGAAGAGTCACATACATAGATATGAGACTCACAAAGAGCACTCTTGTCGTGATCCAATTGTTCTAGGGAAGAACCTCTGCCATAACTAATGGTAGGAATGATCTTTTGTTGCCGCAACTCAATCACGACTACAATCAAAGACTTGAGGGCTAGGTGGATTTGAAGTTAGCCATTCCTGATATATGGTTTGACCATGGACAATAGGGGTCAATGGAATGGATCTTGGGTTAAAGGTCAGCATCATGTACTGAGGTTCAAAAGAACCCAACACAATCCGGGACCTTCGGTTCAAGTCCAAGGTTAAGAACATAGAGAAAGGAGTAACTACTATCTGAGTGACACAAAGGGCACATTGAGGTAGTACTCACATGGTAACTTTCGAAAAGCCATACCTAGCTTCAGAAGTACCCAAGAAAATAAAAAGGAGACATCCGAGGTGAAAGGAAACCTCGAAGCCTAGAACAGAATAATGTGGAACCCACAAAGTAGAGAGATCATGATAGAAAGAAATCTCTCGATTGAAACGAAACAAAGAGAGAATAAGGAACACATGACTCTAGAAAACTCAACTCTAAGTTAACTGGTTAAAGAAACGACCTGCTTTTCAAGCACCTAAGCTTTGAAAGACCAGAAGAGATAGTAAAATTTTCTCAAATCAACACAAGGTAAGGTGACTTTGAATTAGAGCGATACCAGATAAGGAGTAAAAAGAATCCTAATCAGATTTTCGCAAATACTTTTAGTTTTCAAATAGTTTTCACAACTACTAGACTCAACATCGACCAATAGAAAGGGTTTCCTACAGGCAGTCCTGCTCTGATATCAAAACCTGTCGGGAACCCTAGGAGGTCGTAGGCTAGACAAACCCAGACTGCATCTGGCGTAAGCCTAACCTAGACCTCGAGGGCCTTGCAGGGTGAGAATCGGTAACACAACAGTGACTCTATGACTCAAAGAGTAATACAAGCTCATAACTGAGCAAAAGAACCAAAGTATTACAAGCAGAGGTCACTGACCTTTCATTTCATCAACCAACGGAAGCAAAGTTATGCTATTCTAAATAGCGAGATAGCAAAAGGCCTAAGAGGCCAGGAGCATAACGGCGACGTCCCAGCCCATAGATTCCAGGCTGCCACCTGGGAATCCCAAGCTACTCGTCGATGTCGACCTAGAAACCTTCATTTGTTGGAGCGACTTCATCCGAAACAAAGCATGCAAAGCTGAGTACGAGGGACTCAGCAAGACTTAGTACAACCTTTTAGCAAAGCTGGTATGCGAGGCTTTATGTGGAGCTTATTTTGCAGAAAGCCAGTTTTCCTTTGTAAACAAGAGGGAGCAGAAGCTCGTCTATTCAGATCATTTTAAAAAGGGATAAGAGAGTAACATTTCTAGCTCTACTGATCATCATATTGAATCCACCGAATCTTCATCATCAGCTGAACCTATCAACTAGGAGCACCCCCTCGATACCCTGAGGAGGGATCCTTATCACACATTGATTCCAAGTTTTACGATTAGGTTAAAGTTGTCTATGATCACAGAATCCATCACCAAGTCGTCCGTAACCGTGGACACGACTTTTCGAAAAGATTTACCCTGCAGGGGTGTACAACTTTACCCACACGCGCCGACCGACTCTTAGCGCCGTACGTTACACACTTCCTTGGTGTGCCGACAGAGGGTGGTCGACCAAAACCTTTCCCTTGCTTCGCCTATTCCATGAGTCAATCTAACTGGGGAACTCTGTCATCGTAGGAAGCCATTCTCCGAGGCGGTCCCGGTCATTGTGCGCAGGGGATCCAGTTCAATGCCTCCAGCATCCTTCACCCTAGCCACATCCCTGTATGATGCACCTTTGAAAACCTTTTCCACGCCTTCGCCATGCAGAATGCCAAATGGAACTCGCAAACTAATTGACTCATGGGTAAGCTAGGCAAGTTCGGGCCAAGGGGTTCCCATGGGCCCCGTGTGGTTGTACGCTCAGTCTTGGTTCCGAAGGCGAGAACCTCAGGTCCTAGTATCGACGAGAACGAGTCAAATCACCACATCCCCATGTGGCGGCCCATCTAAGCCTTTAAGCATGTTTAATTATCATCACTGATCTTACCACGTCATCCTGCCATACTAGGTTCATTCGCAGCTCTGATTCATCAACCGGATGGATCAGAATTCGTCAACTAAGCATGGCTAAGCATATTCGATATAACGGCTCTAGCAATGCACACAAGCTCAAACCTAGTCTTGCTGGGAGCAGTGGATCAGAGTATTTAGGCTACAAGGATGGTCAATGCAACACACATAGGATAACTATTCCTGCCGATAAAACATATTGGAAACGAATGCGATATGTAGGAACCAGAAGTAAAAGCATTTCGAAATCATAATATGAACCAGGCTAGGGCTTGCCTTTGTCCCTGACAAACCAATGTGGATCTTCGATGATCCCATGCTTTACTTGTTCGTCGGTGGACAAGTATTGAGTTGCGTCGTTGTCGATCTTCATCGTCTCGGACACTTGCTATATCAATCGCGAAGAAGCAAATACCGGAAAGGTAAAAGAACAATCAACACATGGCATCTATGCAATGCACATACAAGGATGATGACATGACATGTTAATTAGGTACTGAATTAACCCTAAGACATCATCAAATTAACTGGGGTTCGACGGGACTAGGGTTAGTAGTTCCGGAGCCCTCAAAGGGGTACAATTAGTTCTTCTAAAACAACTAGGGTTCTAAGTTGTTTAATAATGCATGATTGTATAACCAAAATGTAGATCTCATTTTTCTGAAAATTTGGATATATTATACATATTTTTCTGATTTAAAATGAAAAAGTTATGAATTTTACAAGTTTTATTCATTTTAAATCATTTCTGAAAATTCTGGAAATTAATAAAAACCTGACATACATGGCCCACTATCATAGTTTTATTCATTTTCATAAATATTTACGAAAACATTAAAAACCTGACAACAGGCCCCACCTGTCATGGATTTTCATTTACAGAAAATAATAAAAACAAAACAAAAGAAAAGGGGTGGCGGGGCCCACCGGGGTCAACCTGGTGGTCAACAACCGGCGGCTCACCGCCGGTGACCATGCAGAGGCGGCGTTAGCGCGCTCCCCTGCACGCGCGGAGAGGCGCGTCGGACGCGGGCGGTTGCGAGGAGCAGGCTGGTGGTGGCGCCGCCAGCTAAAGGTGGCCGGAGAATTGCCGGCGGCGATGCCGAGCGGCGGCCGTGGCAGGCGCACATGGCGGGGCGGCTACAGAGGGGTAGGAGGAGCGCCAGGAGGTCATGGAGGACCGTAGGCTCACCGTGGAGCGGATGGAGGCGTCGGCGAGGGCGGAGGAGGACTGTAGCGGCGGCGTTGAGCCGGTGGCCGGCGGCCATCTGCGGAGAAGAAGGGGATGTCCCCGTCGATTGGGGGCATCCCCGGCCGATTCCTTTGGCCAGGAGACGGAGGAGGACACGGCGGTGCTTATGGCGTGCTCGTCGGGGCTCGGGGATGGCCGGAGCTGCGGGGCAAGGTGGTGGCCGGCGGGTAGGGTTTCGGCGAGCACACAGGAAGAAGAAGGGAGCGAGGGAGAGAAGGAGATGTGGGCGGCTAGGGTTCCCTGTGGCGGACGACGGGGTACTTGTAGGCCGTAGGGGGCGGCGGCGCTGATCTTGGCGCCCGACGGCGAGGCAACGACATCGGCAGCGCCACGCAGGAGCTTGGAGGCGCGGGGAAGAAGGTGACTTTTACACATAACCCCCTGGAAAAAGTGTGGGCTGTTTCTGGGGCTAGCTGGGCCGAGGTGGGCTGCGCAGAGAGAGAAGAAAAGAGAGGGAATTGTGCTACTGGCCCAGAACAGAGAGAGAGCTCTTCTCTCTTTTTTTTCCAAAATCTAGTTCCAAAATGTTTCCAAATTCTTTTTGGTATTAGAAATCTGTTTGAAATTTCAAACTTCTTTAAAGTTTGGAAACTATCCATGGCCTTCAAAATATACTTATGACCATGTATTTTGTTTGAAAACTTTTGGAAACACTTTGGAGAATTTGAATTTGAGAGAGATTCAAACCAACATTAGGGTTTTCAAAATCATTTCCTTATGCAATTTTCTTAGGAAAAATAATCATGATGCTCATGATGCACAATCAAACCCTAATTAGGTTTAGCTAAAAGAGGCGTGTTACATACAACATGAGCAAAGTATTCATGGATGGAGGAAGCGGTCTGAATCTATTATTCACCAGCACGATGAAAGCAATGGGCCTAACAGTTGACATGCTAAGAGAGTCCGACATAGGATTCCACGGCATCATACCAACCCGACCCGCTTACTCCCTTGGTAAAATATCACTGGATGTAGTTTTCGGCACACCTAGCAACTTCAGAAAGGAGAATATCGAATTTGAAGTGGTTGATTGGGAATCTCAATATCACGCCATCCTCGGCAGACCAGCGTTTGCTAAATTCATGGCAGTTCCTCATTACGCGTATCTGAAGTTGAAGATGCCAGGCAATAATGGGACAACAATAACCATCCACGGAAGCTTTTCCCGTTCAGACAGCTGTGACAGGGATTTCGAGAAGATCGCCTCAAAGTTCGGGGTTAAGGAAGAGCTCAACGCACTCGACGCCATTACAGACCACACAAAGCCACCAGCCGATAATCGGAGCGCAAGATCTGATGAATTTGACGTCGCAAAGGAAGCATAGAAACAGCAAGTGCATCCCTTTGACCCGAAAAAGACAGTCAATACTTCGGCAGATCTTGCTGCCGCATAGGAAAGCGTGCTCATCGAGTTCCTCCGTGAGCGCTGGGAAATATTTGCATGGGAACCATCCGACATGCCAGGTATTCCCAGGGAACTCGCTGAGCACGCCCTCAATGTTGACCCAAAAGCCAAACCTGTACAGCAGACGATGCGCCGGTTTTCAGAGCCGAAGAGAAAAGCAATCGGGGAAGAAATTAGTCGGCTCCGCAAGGCTGGGTTCATTCGGGAGCTTAAAGAAGCCGAGTGGGTAGCCAACCCAGTCATGGTGCCAAAGAAAGATACAATAGCTCTCTGCATGTGTATCGATTACACAAGTCTCAATAAGCATTGCCCTAAGGACCACTTCCCGCTGCCCCGTATTGACCAAATAGTCGATTCTACAGCAGGATGTGATCGTATCTCTTTTCTCGATGCGTATTCCGGGTATAACCAGATCAAGCTCAAGAAAGAGGACCAAGAGTTAACTGCGTTCATCACCCTGCACGGCGTTTTCTGTTACAACGTTATGACTTTCGGGTTGAAAAACGCAGGAGCAACCTATCAGCGATGTATGCAAGCCTGTCTTGGAGAGCAGATCGGAAGGAATATCGAAGTCTACATCGATGATTGATAACCCACAAGTATAGGGGATCGCAATAGTTTTCGAGGGAAGTAAAACCCAAATTTATTGATTCGACACAAGGGGAGACAAAGAATACTTATATGCCTTAACAACTGAGTTGTCAATTCAGCTGCACCTGGAAAAGCACTAGTAATAGGGGTGATGTGAAAGCAGCAGTAATATGAGAGCAATAGTAACAGTAACAAAACAGCAGTAGCAGTAACACAGAGGAAATGGCACCAGAAAATAGTTGATACTACTTCTAATGGCATATAGGACCGAGTGAGTATTTGATGATGAAAGATGGACCGAGGTTCCCAGCTATCTACACTAGTGGTAACTCTCCAATAACAAGTGTTGGGTGAACAAATTACAGTTGGGCAATTGACATAATTATTATAGCATTAAGACAGAACATCCAGTTATTAATCATGTAGGCATGTTTTCCATATATAGTCATACGTGCTCGCAATGAGAAACCTGCATAACATCTTTTGTCCTACCAGCCCGTTTGCAGCGGGGCCTCAAGGGAATCTATCGGTAATTAAGGTACTCCTTTTAATAGAGCACCGGAGCAAAGCATTAACACTTGGTGAAAACATGTGATCCTCATATCTAAGCTATCCCCTCCAGTTATCCCGATTCTTTGTCACTCTGGGGCCTCGGGTTCCGGACATACACATGTGCAAACAACTTGTAGATACAATCTAAGCAATAATTATAGAGCTTAAATCTAAGATCATGCCACTCGTGCACTAGTGACAAGCATTAAACACAACAAGATTGCAGCAACAATAACTTCACAAACTTTACAGATAGACTGATCATAATGTAACAATTCATCGGATCCCAACAAACACAACACCGATTACATCAGATGGATCTCAATCATGTAAGGCAGCTCATGAGATCATTGCATTGAAGTACATGGGAGAGAGAGTACCAACTAGCTACTGCTAGAACCCGTAGTCCATGGGGGAACTACTCACGGAGCATGATGGAGGCGGTGGCATCGATGGAGAAGGCTCCGGGGGTCGATCCCCGTCCCGGCAGGGTGCCGAAACAGGAACTTCTGACCCCCGAAACTAGTTTTCGCGATGGCGGCGGCGCTCCGGGAGTCTTTCTGGAGTATGATAGATATATCTCGGGATTTCGCGTCGTGGGGGAATAAATAGGTAAAGGGGCGATGTCGGTGGAGTCCCGAGGTGGGATCCCCACACCCCGGCGCGCCTGTGGGCCCGACCGCGCGGCTCTATGGGGAGGAGGCCGTGGGCCTCCCCCGAGCTTGCCCTTCTGGCTCCGTGTGTGATACGTCTCTGACGTATCGATAATTTCTTGTGTTCCATGCCACATTATTGATGATATCTACATGTTTTATGCACACTTTATGTCATATTCGTGCATTTTCTGGAACTAACCTATTAACAAGATGCCGAAGTGCCGATTCTTTGTTTTCTGCTGTTTTTGGTTTCGAAATCCTAGTAACGAAATATTCTCGGAATTGGACGAAATCAACGCCCAGGGTCCTATTTTGCCACGAAGCTTCCAGAAGACCGAAGAGGAGACGAAGTGGGGCCACGAGGTGGCGACACCATAGGGCGGCGCGGCCTGGCCCTTGGCCGCGCCGACCTGTGGTGTGGGGCCCTCGTGTGGCCCCCTGACCTGCCCTTCCGCCTACTTAAAGCCTCCGTCGCGAAACCCCCAGTGCCGAGAGCCACGATACGGAAAACCTTCCAGAGACGCCGCCGCCGCCAATCCCATCTCGGGGGATTCAGGAGATCGCCTCCGGCACCCTGCCGGAGAGGGGAATCATCTCCCGGAGGACTCTACGCCGCCATGGTCGCCTCCGGAGTGATGTGTGAGTAGTCTACCCCTGGACTATGGGTCCATAGCGGTAGCTAGATGGTTGTCTTCTCCCCATTGTGCTTAATTGTCGGATCTTGTGAGCTGCCTAACATGATCAAGATCATCTATCTGTAATTCTATATGTTGCGTTTGTTGGGATCCGATGAATAGAGAATACTTGTTATGTTGATTATCAAAGTTATGTCTATGTGTTGTTTATGATCTTGCATGCTCTCCGTTACTAGTAGATGCTCTGGCCAAGTAGATGCTTGTAACTCCAAGAGGGAGTATTTATGCTCGATAGTGGGTTCATGTCTCCGTGAATGCGGGAAGTGACAGAAATCTCTAAGATTATGGATGTCTTGTTGCCACTAGGGATAAAACATTGGTGCTATGTTCGAGGACATAGTTACTGATTACATTACGCGCAATACTTAATGCAATTGTCCGTTGTTAGCAACTTAATGCGGAGGGGTTCGGATGATAACTCTGAGGGTGGACTTTTTAGGCATAGATGCATGTTTGGATGGCGGTCTATGTACTTTGTCGTAATGCCCAATTAAATCTCACTATACTCATCATAATATGTATGTGCATGGTCATGCCCTCTCTATTTGTCAATTGCCCAACTGTAATTTGTTCACCCAACATGTTGTTTATCTTATGGGAGAGACACCTCTAGTGAGCTGTGGACCCCGGTCCAATTCTCTATACTTGAAATACAATCTCTTGCAATATTGTTCTACTTGTTTTCTGCAAACAATCATCATCCACACTATACATCTAATCCTTTGTTACGGCAAGCCGGTGAGATTGACAACCTCACTTGTTTCGTTGGGGCAAAGTACTTTGGTTGTGTTGTGCGGGTTCCACGTTGGCACCGGAATCCACTGGTGTTGCGCCGCACTACATCTCGCCGCCATCAACCTTCAACGTGCTTCTTGGCTCCTCACTGGTTCGATAAACCTTGGTTTCATACGAGGGAAAACTTGCCGCTGTACGCATCACACCTTCCTCTTGGGGTTCCCAACGGACGCGTCGTTGTACGCGTATCAAGCTCTTTTTACGGCGCCGTTGCCGGGGAGATCAAGACACGCTGCAAGGGGAGTCTCCACATCCCAATCTCTTTACTTTGTTTTTGTCTTGCTTAGTTTTATTTACTACTTTGTTTGCTGCACTAAATCAAAATACAAAAAAATTAGTTGCTAGTTTTACTTTATTTGTTATCTTGTTTGCTATATCGAAAACACAAAAAAATTAGTTACTTGCATTTACTTTATCTAGTTTGCTTTATTTACTACTGCTAAAATGGCCACCCCTGAAAATACTAAGTTGTGTGACTTCACAACCACAAATAATAATGATTTCTTATGCACACCTATTGCTCCACCTGCTACTACAGCGAAATTCTTTGAAATTAAACCTGCTTTACTGAATCTTGTTATGCGAGAGCAATTTTACAGTGTTAGTTACGATGATGCTTGCTGCCCATCTTAATAATTTTGTTGAACTATGTGAAATGCAAAAATATAAAGATGTAGATGGTGATATTATTAAATTAAAATTGTTCCCTTTCTCATTAAGAGGAAGAGCTAAAGATTGGTTGCTATCTACTGCCTAAGAATAGTATTGATTCATGGACTAAATGCAAGGATGCTTTTATTGGTAGATATTATCCCCCTGCTAAAATTATATCTTTGAGGAGTAGCATAATGAATTTTAAACAATTAGATACTGAACATGTTGCACAAGCATGGGAAAGAATGAAATCTACTGGTTAAAAATTGCCCAACCCATGGAGTCGACTACTTGGATGATCATCCAAACCTTTTATGCAGGACTGAATTTTTCTTCGCGGAACCTATTGGATTTAGCTGCTGGAGGTACCTTTATGTCCATCACTCTTGGTGAAGCAACAAAGCTTCTTGACAATATGATGATCAACTACTCTGAATGGCACACGGAAAGAGCTCCACAAGGTAAGAAGGTAAATTCTGTCGAAGAAACCTCTTCCTTGAGTGATAAGATTGATGCTATTATGTCTATGCTTGTGAATGACAGGACTAATATTGATCCTAATAATGTTCCATTAGCTTCATTGGTTGCACAAGAAGAACATGTTGATGTAAACTTCATTAAAAATAATAATTTCAACAACAATGCTTACCGGAACAATTCTAGTAACAACTATAGGCCATATCCTTATAATAATGGCAACGGCTATGGTAATTCTTATGGGAATTCTTACAACAATAATAGGAATTCACCCCTGGACTTGAAGCTATGCTTAAAGAATTTATTAGTACACAAAGCTGCCTTTAACAAATCTGTTGAAGAAAAGCTTGGGAAAATTGATATACTTGCTTCTAAAGTCGATAGTCTTGCTGCTGATGTTGATCTTTTGAAATCGAAAGTTATGCCTAATAGGGATATTGAAAATAAAATTATTACTACAGCAAATGCCATCCAAGTTAGAATTAATGAGAATATAAGATTAATGGCTGAATTGCGTGCTAGGTGGGATAGAGAAGAAAATGAAAAACTAGCTAAAGAGAAGAATGTAGCTAAAGTTTGGACTATTACCATGACTAGTAATGCTAATGCTACACATGTTTCTGCACCTCCTACTATTAATAATAAAAGAATTGGTGTTAGCAATGTTTCCACTTCTAATGCAAAGCGCGAGAAATTGCCTGAAACTGCTAAAACTGCTGAAAGCTACTCTGTGATAAAACTGCTGAAATTTTTTCCAACATTGGGGATGATGATCCCATTGCTTTAGATTATAATGGTTTGAATTTTGATGATTGCCACATCTCTGAAGTTATAAATTTCTTACAAAAACTTGCTAAAAGTCCTAATGCTAGTGCTATAAATTTGGCTTTCACGCAACATATTACAAATGCTCTCATAAAAGCTAGAGAAGAGAAACTAGAGCGCGAAGCCTCTATTCCTAGAAAGCTAGAGGATGGTTGGGAGCCCATCATTAAGATGAAGGTTAAAGATTTTGATTGTAATGCCTTATGTGATCTTGGTGCAAGTATTTCCGTTATGCCTAAGAAAATTTATAATATGCTTGACTTGCCACCGCTGAAAAATTGTTATTTGGATGTTAATCTTGCTGATCATTCTACAAAGAAACCTTTGGGGAAAGTTGATAATGTTCGCATTACCGTTAACAATAACCTTGTCCCCGTTGATTTTGTTGTCTTGGATATTGAATGCAATGCATCTTGTCCCATTATATTGGGAAGACCTTTTCTTCGAACTGTTGGTGCTATCATTGATATGAAGGAAGGTAATATAAAATATCAATTTCCTCTCAAGAAAGGTATGGAACACTTCCCTAGAAAGATAATGAAGTTACCTTTTGATTCTATTATTAGAACAAATTATGATGTTGACACTTCGTCTCTTGATAATACTTGATACACACTTTACGCGCCTAGGCGAAAGGCGTTAAAGAAAAGCGCTTATGGCCAACCCATGGTTTTTACTACAGTACTTTGTTTTTATTTTGTGTCTTGGAAGTTGTTTACTACTGTAGCAACCTCTCCTTATCTTAGTTTAGTGTTTTGTTGTGCCAAGTAAAGTCGTTGATAGTAAAGTTCATACTAGATTTGGATTACTGCGCAGAAACAGATTTCTTTGCTGTCACGAATCTGGGCTGTTTTCTCTGTAGGTAACTCAGAAAATTATGCCAATTTACATGAGTGATCCTCAGATATGTACGCAACTTTCATTCAATTTGAGCATTTTCATTTGAGCAAGTCTGGTGCCTCGATAAAATTCGTCAATACGAACTGTTCTGTTTTGACAGATTCTGCCTTTTATTTCGCATTGCCTCTTTTGCAATGTTGGATGAATTTCTTTGATCCATTAATGTCCAGTAGCTTTATGCAATGTCCAGAAGTGTTAAGAATGATTGTGTCACCTCTGAACATGTTAATTTTTATTGTCCACTAATCCTCTAATGAGTTGTTCTAAGTTTGGTGTGGAGGAAGTTTTCAAAGATCAAGAGAGGAGTATGATGCAACATGATCAAGGAGAGTGAAAGCTCTAAGCTTGGGGATGCCCCGGTGGTTCACCCCTGCATATATCAAGAAGACTCAAGCGTCTAAGCTTGGGGATGCCCAAGGCATCCCCTTCTTCATCGACAACATTATCAGGTTCCTCCCCTGAAACTATATTTTTATTCCATCACACCTTATGTGCTTTTCTTGGAGCGTCGGTTTGTTTTTGTTTTTTGTTTTGTTTGAATAAAATGGATCCTAGCATTCCTTGTGTGGGAGAGAGACACGCTCTGCTTTAGCATATGGACAAGTATGTCCTTAGTCTCTACTCATAGTATTCATGGCGAAGTTTCTTCTTCGTTAAATTGTTATATGGTTGGAATTGGAAAATGATACATGTAGTAATTTGCTAAAATGTCTTGGATAATGTGATACTTGGCAATTGTTGTGCTCATGTTTAAGCTCTTGCATCATATACTTTGCACCCATTAATGAAGAAATACATAGAGCATGCTAAAATTTGGTTTGCATATTTGGTCTCTCTAAGGTCTAGATAATTTCTAGTATTGAGTTTGAACAACAAGGAAGACGGTGTAAAGTCTTATAATGTTTACAATGTGTCTTTTATGTGAGTTTTGCTGCGCCGTTCATCCTTGTGTTTGTTTCAAATAACCTTGCTAGCCTAAACCTTGTATCGAGAGGGATTACTTCTCATGCATCCAAAATCCTTGAGCCAACCACTATGCCATTTGTGTCCACCATACCTACCTACTACATGGTATTTCTCCGCCATTCCAAAGTAAATTGCTTGAGTGCTACCTTTAAAATTCCATCATTCACCTTTGCAATATATAGCTCATGGGACAAATAGCTTAAAAACTATTGTGGTATTGGATATGTACTTATGCACTTTATCTCTTATTAAGTTGCTTGTTGTGCGATAACCATGTTTACGGGGACGCCATCAACTATTCTTTGTTGAATTTCATGTGAGTTGCTATGCATGTTCGTCTTGTACTGAAGTAAGGGAGATCTACCACCTTATGGTTAAGCATGCATATTGTTAGAGAAGAACATTGGGCCGCTAACTAAAGCCATGATTCATGGTGGAAGTTTCAGTTTTGGACATATATCCTCAATCTCATATGAGAAAATTATTAATTGTTGTTACATGCTTATGCATAAAAGAGGAGTCCATTAGACCTTTGTACAGGCGGCATAGAGGTACCCCTTTGTGACACTTGGTTAAAACATGTGCATTGCGATGATCCGGTAGTCCAAGCTAATTAGGACAAGGTGCGGGCACTATTAGTATACTATGCATGAGGCTTGCAACTTGTAAGATATAATTTACATGATACATATGCTTTA
This sequence comes from Lolium rigidum, assembly GCF_022539505.1. Lineage (NCBI taxonomy): Eukaryota > Viridiplantae > Streptophyta > Magnoliopsida > Poales > Poaceae > Lolium > Lolium rigidum. The sequence goes on from NC_061510.1 coordinate 76,830,923, forward strand.
TTACTACCGTTGACAAAATTGTTTCATGTTTTCAAAATCAAAGCTCTAGCACAAATATAGCAATCGATGCTTTTCCTCTATGGAGGACCATTCTTTTACTTTCATTGTTGAGTCAGTTCACCTATTTCTCTCCACCTCAAGAAGCAAACACTCGTGTGAACTGTGCATTGATTCCTACATACTTGCATATTGCACTTATTATATTACTCTATGTTGACAATATCCATGAGATATACATGTTACAAGTTGAAAGCAACAGCTGAAACTTAATCTTCCTTTGTGTTGCTTCAATACTTTTACTTTGAATTATTGCTTTATGAGTTAACTCTTATGCAAGACTTATTGATGCTTGTCTTGAAGTACTATTCATGAAAAGTCTTTGCTATATGATTCACTTGTTTACTCATGTCATATACATTGTTTTGATCGCTGCATTCACTACATATGCTTTACAAATAGTATGATCAAGGTTATGATGGCATGTCACTCCAGAAATTATCTTTGTTATCGTTTTACCTGCTCGGGACGAGCAGAACTAAGCTTGGGGATGCTGATACGTCTCCGACGTATCGATAATTTCTTGTGTTCCATGCCACATTATTGATGATATCTACATGTTTTATGCACACTTTATGTCATATTCGTGCATTTTACTGGAACTAACCTATTAACAAGATGCCGAAGTGCCGATTCTTGTTTTCTGCTGTTTTTGGTTTCAGAAATCCTAGTAACGAAATATTCTCGGAATTGGACGAAATCAATGCCCAGGGTCCTATTTTGCCACGAAGCTTCCAGAAGACCGAAGAGGAGACGAAGTGGGGCCACGAGGTGGCGACACCATAGGGCGGCGCGGCCTGGCCCTTGGCCGCGCCGACCTGTGGTGTGGGGCCCTCGTGTGGCCCCCTGACCTGCCCTTCCGCCTACTTAAAGCCTCCATCGCGAAACCCCCAGTACCGAGAGCCACGATACGGAAAACCTTCCAGAGATGCCGCCGCCGCCAATCCCATCTCGGGGATTCAGGAGATCGCCTCCGGCACCCTGCCGGAGAGGGGAATCATCTCCCGGAGGACTCTACGCCGCCATGGTCGCCTCCGGAGTGATGTGTGAGTAGTCTACCCCTGGACTATGGGTCCATAGCGGTAGCTAGATGGTTGTCTTCTCCCCATTGTGCTTAATTGTCGGATCTTGTGAGCTGCCTAACATGATCAAGATCATCTATCCGTAATTCTATATGTTGCGTTTGTTGGGATCCGATGAATAGAGAATACTTGTTATGTTGATTATCAAAGTTATGTCTATGTGTTGTTTATGATCTTGCATGCTCTCCGTTACTAGTAGATGCTCCGGCCAAGTAGATGCTTGTAACTCCAAGAGGGAGTATTTATGCTCGATAGTGGGTTCATGTCTCCGTGAATGCGGGAAGTGACAGAAATCTCTAAGATTATGGATGTCTTGTTGCCACTAGGGATAAAACATTGGTGCTATGTTCGAGGACGTAGTTACTAATTACATTACGCGCAATACTTAATGCAATTGTACTGTTGTTAGCAACTTAATGCTTGGAGGGGTTCGGATGATAACACTGAAGGTGGACTTTTTAGGCATAGATGCATGCTTTGGATGGCGGTCTATGTACTTTGTCGTAATGCCCAATTAAATCTCACTATACTCATCATAATATGTATGTGCATGGTCATGCCCTCTCTATTTGTCAATTGCCCAAGCTGTAATTTGTTCACCCAACATGCTTGTTTATCTTATGGGAGAGACACCTCTAGTGAGCTGTGGACCCCGGTCCAATTCTCTATCTTGAAATACAATCTACTGCAATACTTGTTCTCATTGTTTTACGCAAACAATCATCATCCACACTATACATCTAATCCTTTGTTACAGCAAGCCGGTGAGATTGACAACCTCACTTGTTTCGTTGGGGCAAAGTACTTTGGTTGTGTTGTGCGGGTTCCACGTTGGCGCCGGAATCCCTGGTGTTGCGCCGCACTACATCTCGCCGCCATCAACCTTCAACGTGCTTCTTGGCTCCTACTGGTTCGATAAACCTTGGTTTCATACTGAGGGAAAACTTGCCGCTGTACGCATCACACCTTCCTCTTGGGGTTCCCAACGGACGCGTGCTGTACGCGTATCAGTGTGTCCCTTGGAAAAATAGGAGGTTTGGCTTTCGTTTCGTCGAATTCCAAGAATGTTGCCCGAACAGCTTTTCTGGAACCAAAAACAGTAGAAAACAGGAACTGGCACTGTGGCATCTTGTTAATAGGTTAGTCCCAGAAAATGTATAATAATGATATATAATGCATATAAAACATGTGACAATGATACATAAAACAAGCATGAAACATTAGATATTATAGATACGTTGGAGACGTATCAAGCATCCCCAAGCTTAGTTCCTACTCGCCCTCGAGTAGGTAAACGATAAAAAGAAAATAATTTCTGAAGTGACATGCTACCAACATAATCCTGATCCAATAATGATGTAAGGTATGTGAACTGAGATCAAATTATTCAAAGCAAATGTCTATAGTTGATATAAGAGATGATAATGCAAGAGCTAAACAAGCTAAAAGTTTTCATGAACTATTGGTTTAAAGAGATGAAACCGTACAAAGTTCATTAATGATGTTTTAAGTATCCAACGTAGGAGTTCTATCCTTCATTCCAAGCATCAAGTAAATTTTCACAACATAGAAGGATTCAATCAAGTAAAAATAAACATGAACGTCATGAATCAACTGTTTTGAAGCCTACTCAACCGGTGAGCGCAAGCATTTGGTATTGGCACCAGGATGTTATGGCAAAAAGAACGTTAATGGGGGTTTGGAAGGCCAATGGAAGAAAGTCTCACAAAGCTATAAGTGATCATTAGACAAGAGGAAGTCTTATAATCGAAGCTATGTAAGGAGTAGTGATTGCCATGCAACGGATGCACATAGAGCTATATGTGTATGAAACCTCTCCAATGGAACTAGTGGGGGTGCATCCAACTTGGTTGCTCACGAAGACCTAGAGCACTTTTGAGGAAGCTCATCATTGGAATATACAACCCAAGTTCTATAGTGTAAATTCCCCACATAGTTATACTAGTAAAACATGAAAACTCTCTCACATGGAGTATAGGTGCTAAACATGAGCACAAATGATGAATATGAATACTGCAGGTGCTAAAACATGAGCACAAGTGTGGATAAAGGATAGTAATATTGCCCCCTTTTTCTTTTTTCTATTTTTTTCTTTTTCCTATTTTTTCCTATTTTTTTTCTTTTTCTGTTTCTCTTTTCGATGGCCTCCATGGCTCTTTTCACTTTTAGGGGCAACATCCTAATATGACAACACACTTTTTGGTACAAATAACTCATAATGACCAAAACATGATGTATAAAACTGTATGCCTCTCGCGGTGTAGCAGGATGTGCAATGATCTAGCGTAACATGGGTAAACCACACATCAGCTGTATAGAATCATGTAAAGCAATATATAAATAATAAATGACAACAAGTCATGTAATGTAAAATAGAAGTTGCATGGCAATATATCTCGGAACAGCTATGGAAATGCTGTGGTAGGTAGGTATAGTGGCTGGTTTGAGGAAGATGTATGGGCTTATGTGTAGGAGAACAAGAGAAAGTACTCCCACGGGTTTGGATGTACTGGCGAAATATGCATAATTCTCAATGTGAGCAAAAGGCAATGCACAGTACCGAAGAGGCTAGCAAATTTGGATGGTGGAAGTGCCAAAAACCATAGCTTAACATTAGTCAAAAAGAACTCACAAGCTTATTGCAAACAACTAGCAGGTTCAACATTAAGAGCATGATTAAAATTCACTCCAAGGAGGGCCGTTCACGGTGGCACAAGTACCCCGCTAGCTCCCTCGACCTTCAACACAACTTAGTTATTACGATGAACCCTTAGACATGGAAAGCTATCAAGTCCAACTACACCTTCAACCATTTAAGTAGAGTTTATAGTACGACACAAGATTAAAGACAACAATCCACTACTGATTTTAACTTATTTAACCAGCAAGCTTTACCATCTAAATACCTCAAAACGTTTGCAAAGAATCAGGTTATCAAAGCTCAATGATCTACAAGATTATGCAAGTATTTCATTATACCACTACCACATGCAACATTTCTGAACCAACCAAATAACAATCAACTCTCAAAACAAATATAAGTGAAGTAAGAGAGTACTTTCTATAAAATAACTAATAGCTCTGAACAAGATATACATGAAAACCAAGAGCTAGAAGCTACACAGTGCGAAAACTGAATACTCAACAAATATAAGTGAAGAATAGGAGTATTCAAATGAAAAAGCGGAGCATGTCTCTCTCCCAAACAAGATAGATAGGATCCAATATTGATATGATCAGAGAATAAAAATAACAAAACGAAAATAAAAGCACACAAACGCTCCAAATAAAGCATATAAGATGTGACGGAATTAAAATATAGTTTCACTAGAGGTGACCTGATAAGTTATTGATGAAGAAGGGGATGCCTTGGGCATCCCCAAGCTTAGACGCTTGAGTCTTCTCGAAATATGCAGGGATGAACCACAGGAGCATCCCCAAGCTTAGACTTTTCACTCTTCTTGATCATATTATATCATCCTCCTCTCTTGATCCTTGAAAACTTCCTTCACACCAAACTCAAAGCAATCTCATTAGAGGGGTTAGTACTAAAAAAAACTTTAATCCACTTTAGTTCTGTTGTGAAAAATTGCAAGAACTCAATAAAACATTAGCTACAGCTCTCCGCGTCTAGAAAGCCTTACTTAAAGTCCACAAGAGACAATGCAAAAAACAGAGACATAATCTGCCAAAACAGAATAGTCTGTAAAGACGAATTTTTTCGAGGCACTTAACTTGCTCAGATGGAAAAGCTCCAGTTGAATGAAAGTTGCGTACATATCTGAGGATTACACATGAATTTTTTCAGGATTTTACGATTTTTCTACAGAGAGAAAAACTCAAAACTGTGACAGCTAAAAATCTGTTTCTGCGCAAAAATCCAAATCTAGTATCAACTTTCTATCAAAGACTGTACTTGGCACAACAATGCAATAAAAGAAAGATATAAAGGTATTGCTACAGTAGTAACAAGCACCTTGACTCAAATATAAAACAAAAATTGCGGAAATAAAATAATGGTTGTCTCCCATAAGCGCTTTTCTTTAACGCCTTTCAGCTAGCCGCAAAAGATTTTAATGATGCTCACATGAAAATAGAAAATGAAGCAAAAGGAGCATCAAGAAGCAAATTCGAAACACATTTAAGTCTAACCCGCTTCCTATGCATAGGAATCTTGTACACAAATAAATTCATGAAGAACAAAGTGACAAGCATAGGAAGATAAAACACGAGTAACTTCAAAATTTTCAGCATGTAGAGAGGTGTTTTAGTACCATGAAAATTTCTACAACCATATTTTCCTCTCTCATAATAATTTCCAGTAGCATCATGAACAAACTCAACAATATAACTATCACATACAACATGCTTTTCATGATCTACAAACACATAATTTTTATCAAGCTCAAAAATAGTGGGATCAAAACTTTCAAACCCACTTTTTAAAAATCTATAATAAGATGATTGATCATTCTAAAGAGATATGGGACTCCTAGATAAAGTCAAGACCTTTCCAATCCCATTTTCATTAGTAGTACAATTAATATTATCAAGTAACATATGACCATCATCTAGAGCTTTATCATAAACATTTGCTAAGTAAAACTCTTTAGTACCATGCATTTCGATATCAGGCACAAACAAAGCATTATCATAAGATTTATCAAAATAGCATGGATTATCATAGATAACAGATAGCATAATTATTCTCACAAGTTTTACTCATAGGGAATATTTCAAGAGAATCCACATGAACATAACATTCATCCTCCTTTGGTAAGCATGGAGGACAATCAAATAGTGTAAGAGATAAAGAGTTACTCTCATTAGAAGGTTGGCATGGGTAGCTAATCCATTCTTCCTCCTTTTTTTCATCACTCTCCTCCTCTTTTTCATCCAATGAGCTTTCAGGTTCAATTTCTTCTTTCACAGGTTCCCGCAAATTGTGAGTGCATTCTTGTGCATGAATGAGTCTCTCTTTATAATCAATGATATAAGGATTATTGCTGTAATGTTCTATGCAATAATCAAGGATAGAAGAGACATAATCTTTAAGGTCCTTACAAACAATACAAATTTCATAATTTTTAGCCATGAAGAATTCTATCTCAGAGGCTCCCATAAATAAAACAAATTGTTCTACTTCTTCGAACCCAAGATGAATATAGTTATTTCAATGATAGTTCACAATTCAAATTTCTTCACTAAAGCCACATTGGAATTTAAGATGTTTAGTATCCTGTTTAGAGCAACAGTTTATATCATGGCGTTTAAGCAAGATTTTAGCAATTGTATTCAATTTTTCTAACACGGCACTCATGACTTTACCCTTTCTTGATTCTCTATAATTCATATATAATTCTATAAGCTCCATACAGGTTGTGGGTTCTTCCATAACAACAGTTTTTAATTTTTCGGTTTTTCAAATTTTTATGGATTTTCGGGTATATAAGAAAAATAAAACAAGACAAAAACAAACTAGACAAAAGTAAACTAAGCGAAATAATACTAGACAGAAATAAACTAAGCACAAATAAACTAGACAAAAGTAAACCAAGCAAAGCAAAATAAAATAAAAACACAGAGAGAGGTAGAGTGTACTCCCCAGGTGAACTTATGAGTAGAGCTATGATCCCCGGCAACGGCGCCAGAAAATAGTTTGATAGCGCGCGACGGTGATGGAGTGTTTATCCCTCCCCGGCAACGGCGCCAGAAAATAGTCTTGATAACCCACAAGTATAGGGGATCGCAACAGTCTTCGAGGGAAGTAAAACCCAAATTTATTGATTCGACACAAGGGGAGACAAAGAATACTTATATGCCTTAACAATCGAGTTGTCAATTCAGCTGCACTTGGAAAAGCACTAGTAACGAGGGTGATGTGAAAGCAGCGAGTAATATGAGAGCAATAATAACGAATAACACGGCAATGATAGCAGTAACACGGAGGCAATGGCACCGAGAAAATAGTTGATACTACTTCTAATGGCATATAGGACCGAGTGAGTATTTGATGATGAAAGATGGACCGAGGTTCCCAGCTATCTACACTAGTGGTAACTCTCCAATAACAAGTGTTGGGTGAACAAATTACAGTTGGGCAATTGACATAATTATTATAGCATTAAGACAGAACATCCAGTTATTAATCATGTAGGCATGTTTTCCATATATATTCATACGTGCTCGCAATGAGAAACTTGCATAACATCTTTTGTCCTACCAGCCCGTTTGCAGCGGGGCCTCAAGGGAATCTACTGGTAATTAAGGTACTCCTTTTAATAGAGCACCGGAGCAAAGCATTAACACTTGGTGAAAACATGTGATCCTCATATCTAAGCCATCCCCTCCAGTTATCCCAGTTGTTGTCACTCTGGGGCCTCGGGTTCCGGACATACACATGTGCAAACAACTTGTAGATACAATCTAAGCAATAATTATAGAGCTTAAATCTAAGATCATGTCACTCGTGCACTAGTGACAAGCATTAAACACAACAAGATTGCAGCAACAATAACTTCACTAACTTTATAGATAGACTGATCATAATGTAACAATTCATCGGATCACAACAAACACAACACCGATTACATCAGATGGATCTCAATCATGTAAGGCAGCTCATGAGATCATTGTATTGAAGTACATGGGAGAGAGAGTACCAACTAGCTACTGCTAGAACCCGTAGTCCATGGGGGAACTACTCACGGAGCATGATGGAGGTGGTGGCGTCGATGGAGAAGGCTCCGGTGGTCGATCCCCGTCCCGGCAGGGTGCCGAAACAGGAACTTCTGACCCCTGAAACTAGGTTTCGCGATGGCGGCGGCGCTCCAGGAGTCTTTCTGGAGTATGATAGATATATCTCGGGTTTTCGCGTCGTGGGGGAATAAATAGGTAAAGGGGCGATGTCGGTGGAGTCCCGAGATGGGCTCCCCACACCCTGGCGCGCCTGTGGGCCCGGCCGTGCGGCTGCATGGGGAGGAGGCCGTTGGCCTCCCCCGGGCTTGCCCCTCTGGCTCCGTGTGTCCCTCAAAAAAATAGGAGGTTTGGATTTTGTTTCGTCGAATTCCGAGAATATTGCCCGAACAGCTTTTCTGGACCAAAAACAGCGGAAAACACGAACTGGCACTGTGGCATCTTGTTAATAGGTTAGTCCCAGAAAATGTATAATAATGATATATAATGCATATAAAACACGTGACAATGATACATAAAACAAGCATGAAACATCAGAAATTATAGATACGTTGGAGACGTATCAATGATATCGTACGTGGTTAAGACCAAGCACGTCGCCACTCTTATCGACGATTTGCGAGAAACCTTCGACAATCTCGACAGGTACAAAATAAAGCTAAACCCGAAGAAATGTTTCTTCGGGGTGCCGGGAGGACAAGTACTCGGGTACTTCATCTCAGCCAGAGGGATAGAGGCCAACCCTTTGAAGATCAAAGCTATTCTCGATATGGAGCCGCCAAAGAATTTGCACCAAGTGCAGCAGTTGGTAGGACGGCTAGCAGCGCTCAGCAGATTCATCACCAAGCTAGGAGAGAAAGCTTTGCCCTTCTATAACTTGATGAAGAAGTCAGAAAAGTTCGAGTGGACAAACGAGGCGCATAAATCTTCTGATAACTTAAAGAAGATCTTATCGACATCTCCAGTACTCGTAACTCCACATGAAAAGGAAACATGCTCATATACATAGCAGCAACGGTGCAAGTTTTCAACAGCGTCCTAGTTGTTGAACGAGAGGAGGCAGGAAGAGTTCATGGTGTGCAACAACCCGTTTACTACCTCAGCGAAGTACTCACACCAGCGAAACAAAGATATCCTCATCACCAGAAGTTGGCATATGCGGTATGGAGATCAGCTCGTAAGCTGCGCCATTATTTCACGAAGCACCCGATTATTGTGGTAAGCGAAGCACCATTGAAGAATATACTTACCAACCCAGAAGCTACGGGTCGAGTATCTCAATGGGCCATCGAGATAGCACCACACGACATAACCTACGTCAATCGGACGGCAATCAAGTCTCAAGTTCTCCCAGATTTCGTGGCAGACTGGATTCAGTCGCAAACTCCAGCAGCACCCGACATGTCTGGCTCATGGACGATGTACTTTGACGGATCGAAGTGGAGTAGAGGTGCAGGCGCAAGAGTTATATTGATATCACCACAAGGAGACAAGATGAAGTATATCCTACGCATGAACTTCCCCCTGCCGACAAATAATGAAGCAGAATATGAAGCACTATTGCATGGAATGAGGATGGCAAAGGCATGTGGAGCAACCCGCCTGGAAATTTACGGAGATTCAAATCTGGTGGTGCAGCAGTTGATGAACTTATGCGACGCAGTCAGCGGTAATATGATTGCCTACCGTCAATTATACCAGAATATGGAAGCCAAATTTGAAGGGTGCGAACTTAAACACAACGACAGAGCCAGCAACGAGGAAGCAGATTCCCTGGCAAACATTGGATCAATGTGCTCCCCTATTCAGTTCTTGCTTAGCGATCGATCAAGGAGAAAGCATCGGCACCTCCAAAATCATCGGCTGACGATTCAGAAGCAAGACTGCAGCAAACTGTCGAAGGATCTCCATCACAATCCACAGAGCAGGTCATCCTCCTCGAACCACTGTGGACCAAGCCTTTTTTAACATACCTAATAGAGCAGCAATTACCAGAGGATCCAGTGGAAGCCAGGCGAATTGTGAGACAATCAAAAGCCTTTAGTGTAGTGAACGGAGAACTCTACAAGCGTAGTATCTCCGGTATCTTTCAAAGGTGCATTGCCATCGACAATGGAAAGGCTCTACTACGTGAGATACACGCAAGAACTTGTGGCCACCACGCAAGCAGCAGGGCCCTTGTGGCAAAAGCTTTCAGAGCAGGATTTTACTGGCCGACGGCAGCTTCGGATGCTCGAGACCTGGTACGAAAGTGCGACCCTTGTCAGAGTTTTGCACCAAAACTGCATGCTCATGCAACAGATCTAATGATCATACCTTTGGATTGGCCCTTCGCGCAATGAGGACTCGACCAAGTTGGACCGCTGCGAAGATCATCGCCTGGGGGTCACACGTATCTACTGGTTGCAGTCGATAAGTTTACCAAATGGATCGAGGTTGTACATGTCAGAAATCAATAAGCCGAAACCACCGTCCAGTTCTTCAAGGGAATAACTTGTCGTTTTGGCATGCCTCACAACATCGTTACAGACAATGGAACTAACTTCAACTCCAAAAAGTTCCGGAAATTTTGCGACGATGGTGGTATAAGACTAAAATTTGCATCAGTGGCACATCCCCAAACCAATGGTCAAGTCGAAAGGATCAATGGCCTAACAGGAGATGGCCTCAAAAAGCGTCTCACAGGTGCAGCTGGAGCTTGGGTCGAAGAATTTCCATCTGTACTTTAGAGTTTGCGTACTACACCCAACAGATCGACTCAGTATACTCCATTATTTTTGGTACGAATGAAGCCTGGTGTACAGATGGGTACGTGAGCATGCGGTGATTAGCTAACACGTGTCTAACGCCGTTGTCTGTCCGTTATCTATGGTGGGAACACGCGGCTCTGTTCGGTGCGGCGGTGCATTAATATCCGCGAAAACAAATCGTGCTTGACACCGCTCTTTATCCTACTCTGTATATCTTATCCTCTCACGAGCCTCCCATGACCACATAGCCTCTCTCTCTCATATCGCCACGGGAGCCACGCCGGAAGACTTGAGGAACGGAGGCCGGAGAGAGGAGGAGGCCGCCGTCGTTGAAGAGCACTAGGAGGCACGCAGCGGCTAGCGCGGGGACGACGCCGCCAGGCCATCGACCAACGCAACAAGGGCTCCGCCGGTGCGTCTACGATGAGCTCGACGAGGAGGCGTCCCTCGCCGGCGCAGGGAAAGCTCCGCCTAGCGCGGAGAGGAGGTGTTCGTCCATAGCACGGGGCCAACATCGCCGAGTGCGGGGCAGCCGCCATCGTCGAGCCAGCTGTGGGGAAGCCGCCGCAGAGCGCGGGAACGTCGCTGTGGTCGAGTGTGGGCACGTCAACAATCTCGTCGCTGCAGGTGCTCGTCGTCAACAATCTCTTGCAACAGCTCGAGTTTTTCCTCTCCCTGCATCCCATTCTCTGTTGACTGTTGGGTGCATTAATTTTTGTATGCCTGGCGGAGATGCCCGGCGGCCGGAGATGAGCTGCTTTGCATGCTTCAGGCCAGCGTCGGCAGTGGACGATGAGGACGGCGACGGGAAGGAGGCGGCGGCATTGCCTTTGTAGCCATCGGCGTCCAAGAGGATCGGCTCCATACGGTGACCTCTGCTGGCAGGCTCCGCGACGGTGCCGGGTTCATTGTAAGGTCGGGGCTCGCGCGCGCATACGTGAAATCGTTGCCGGTTGGTCAGATCGGAATTTGCTGCCAGCGTTGATTCCTTCTCTGTTGGCTCGATTCTCTGCTTGATTAGATTCTTATTTACATGTTCCCAGATCCGAAAGTGCTGCTGGTGACTAATTTTCTTTTTCGTTCGTTCTGGAGCCACCGAAGAGCCACACTCTGAATAACGTTTCGTCCCTGGGCTCCCACGAGTCCCAGTGCGAAACCCTAAATCGCCGCCGCCAGAGCTCTTCTCCCCCTCCCCCGCTTCGCCGCCGGGCGAAGCTCGGGGGCGCCGGCGGCGGCGGGGCACCTCTCCCCTCCTCGCGGTGTCGCCAGCGTGGGCGGTCTCGTCGCGAAGGGGCGCGACGCTGGCAGGGGGCGTGGCGGCGCGGCTGCACCTGCGGGGGCGTGGTGGCTCTGTGTGCTGGGCGCACTCAGGGCGGCGGCGGCTCCAGCGGAGGCGTCTGTGGTGCTAGGCGGCGCGAGCTCGGCCGGCGTCGAACAAGGCGGCGCGAGCTTCGGCGTCCACGGCCGGGCGGGCCGGCAGTGGCGAGGCCTTCAGGGATGGAGCGGGGCGAGGCGTGGGCTGGGTGGCCTCCCTGGCCGCCCTGCGTGCGGGTTGGGGCAGGGGCCCCGGGCCCTGCCAGGCCCATTTCGCCCCCAGATCTGGTACCCGACGGCCATGGTGACCGGCGGCTGCCTCTCTGGCCTTCATTGGGGTCTGTAGGTCGAACCTCGCGGCGGTGTTTCTTGTTTCCCTCGGTGCTGCAGCGGGCAGGGTTGGGATGCTGGGGCGGCGGCCCTGGAAGGGGGAGCTATATGGTTGGCGGGCGAGCCAGTAGCTCAGGTGCTGGTCGGTGCCATGGTCATGGGGGCGACGTGGTACTCGGCGAGTCGAGTGGTGTGGGGTGTAGAGGGCGGTGAGGTTGCCAAGGGGAAACCTTTGCCCCTCGGGCCACGGCGGCGGCGTCCGCGGACGGCGTTCCCTTGTTGAAGGCGCCGTGAGGCCAACCTCCGTCCCTCTACTTCGTCCGGGTGAAAACCCAAGATCCTCGGATCGGGCGGTGGCGGCACTCCGGTGTCGTGCTCTTCTTGAAGACACCGTCTTGGAGCCCACAGCGCGAAGCTCACCGAAGGTTGTGACAGAGGTGATTCTTCGGCGATCTTCGGCAAGGCTTGCTCCGTGCCCTTCCCTTGTCGAGCTTCCTTGGCGCTGCTCTTCGGTTTGCGAGCAACGTGGGTCGATCCCCGGTGGTGGTCGGCTTCCGGTGGCGTCTCTGCGACGGAGGAGTTTTGTTGAGGCGCGCGTGAAAATGGCTCGCTCTCGAGTGAGCTCCGGCCCGACACTGTAGACTCCAGTTCTTCTCCGAGTCCTTGTAGGCGCTTTGGCTAAGCCTATTGGTCGCGCTTCCGGTTGTAGCTTCTTCGGTAGTTCGTGTGGGTGTGTGGTGTCGTTCTGTAAGCTGGGTTCAGCACTTTGTATCGTTCTCGCCGTTGGTGGCTTTGTTAATTCAAAGTTGGGCACTTGAGTGCCTTTTATCTAAAAAAAAGTGATGCCGGTTGTTCAAAAAAATTGCTAATTTCTGCTCGCTCGTATACAAGGTTTGTCACTTTTTACTACTCTAATGGAGCCGACTAGTCAACGCCGGCTTGTTCATTCATTCCAAGATTTGTTCAGTTTAGCTCGCCCCCTCTGGTAATGGTATGCAGCAGCTTTGTGATTCAACTGTTCTCCATCACGAGCAGCGGGAGCGACAAGAACAACGTTTTTGATTTGGAGGTTGTGATTCAACCGTGGTGGCTTCTCTCGCTTCTGATCTGGGAACTGTTTTTTCAACAACTGTATAGCCTTCGTTCATAGAGCCTTCCTCTGTTTAATGAATGGCTATGAGAGTTACTACTAATTAGCGTTTTATTAGTTGACTATTTAATTAGTGTTGGGCATTTAATTTGGTCTCCTTAAGCTTCTATGTAAACTGGAGAGAGAAATAAAACGCTGGGCAAAGGTTCCAACGACAGCACACCAAACGACAAGCAAGAGAGCATCTGCCAATTTTTTTATTCTCTCTCCATGAAACTGGTCCCACCAACGCATGCATCCTGTAGGAGAAAGGTTTCAGAACCGTTGTAGTCGTCGTGTAGTGGCCGTCAATGCTCGGAAGAATCCAATGGTAGTCTTAAATATCCAACGATAGCGCATGCGTGCGCAGGTACCCATCTGGGTACCGAATCCACTCTCCTTTTTGGTATACGGAGTCGAAGCAGTTTTGCCAGCCGATGTTCGATTCGAAGCCCCTCGAGTGACTGCATACACGGAAGCAACTTCCAACAATGCGCTGCAAGATTCCATGGACCTCCTTGACGAAGCTCGGGACATCGCCTTGGCAAGAACAACGGTGTATCAGCTGACGTTAAGAAATTATCACAGTCGGCGAGTACGCAAACGAAGCTTCAGTGTTGGAGATATGGTACTGCGACTAAAACAAGAAAGACCCCTGAAGCTCGAATCTCCATGGGAAGGACCGTTCATCATCACTAAAGTGATACCACGGGGAGCTTATCGTCTCAAGAACCTAGCTTCGGGTGAAGACGTTGAAAATCCCTGGAATGTTGCACATTTGCGACGATTCTATGCATAGGATACAACCATCCTTTACTTGTTATTTGACAGCTCCTCAGCTTGTCTTATATTATGAATAAAATTTATTATTGGGTTTCCACCCTTATTGTTTCAGGCATTATTACCCGAACAACTGTTCGAATCCTCCGTTATTGGCTCTTACTCCCATCGGGAGCGCTGGCCAAAAATACGTCCTTACAGTATCACTAACTAATACTCCCACCGGGAGTGCTAGTTACTGATACGCAAACAACCCATCCAAGCCTCGAGAAAATACGCGAGCGCTGCAGTCGATGGACATATTATTACAAACAAGGCTCAAACCGGTGCACCGTGTAACGAAGCCAAGCGCCTAAATCCCTCGTTTAATCGACGGGTGTCGCTCTTACAGAACTTACACATCGACTCCGCAATAAACTTGTAATTACAACGGAGTCGTCGGGTGAGCAGGCTGACTTGATCACTCAGCCGCCCTCGACACAAAAAAACTATTAGTACAATTAGCAAATTCACCAAAAGTACATGATGTATAAAACACACATCAAGTTACATACGGGATTGCCCCTTGTAAATACAAGGTCATTACATATATATGTGTGCATAACTTTATGATAGGTTTCCTAGGTCTTCTTGGGCCATCAGATCCCTCTCAATGCATGTTTCCATCTGAGAGATGATAACGTATGCGGGATTTCTAGCAATGTCATAATATTGATCAATCTCCTACTGGTATTTGCTATGGCCTTGATAACCCACAAGTATAGGGGATCGCAGCAGTCTTCGCGGGTAGTAAAACCCAATTTATTGATTCGACACAAGGGGAGACAAAGAATACTTGGAAGCCTTAACAGCGGAGTTGTCAATTCAGCTGCACCTGGAAACAGACTTGCTCGCAAGAGTTTATCACTAGTAACAGTTTTATAGTAGTAGCAGTAGTAGAATAACAGCAGCAGAGTAACAAAGACAACAGTAGTAATTATAGTAAACAGCAGGATTAAAATATTGTAGGCACGGGGACGGATAACGGGCGTTGCATGGATGAGAGAAACTCATGTAACAATCATAGCAGGGCATTTGCAGATAATAATAAAACGGTGTCGAAGTACAAAGCAATCAATAGGCATGTGTTCCAATTATAGTCGTACGTGCTCGCAATGAGAAACTTGCACAACATCTTTTGTCCTACCAGCCGGTGGCAGCCGGGCCTCAAGGGAATCTACTGGGATATTAAGGTACTCCTTTTAATAGAGTACCGGAGCAAAGCATTAACACTCCGTGAACACATGTGATCCTCACATTACTACCATCCCCTCCGGTTGTCCCGATTTCTGTCACTTCGGGGCCATTGGTTCCGGACAGCGACATGTGTATACAACTTGCAGTTAAGATCATAAACAATGAATATCATGATGAAACAATAACATGTTCAGATCTGAGATCATGGCACTCGGGCCCTAGTGACAAGCATTAAGCATAACAAGTTGCAACAATATCATCAAAGTACCAATTACTGGACACTAGGCACTATGCCCTAACAATCTAATGCTATTACATGACCAATCTCATCCAATCCCTACCATCCCCTTCAGCCTACAGCGGGGGAATTACTCACACATGGATGGGGAAAACATTGCTGGTTGATGGAGAGGCGTCGGTGGTGATGGCGGCGATGATCTCCTCCAATTCCCCGTCCCGCGGAGTGCCGAACGGAGACTTCTGGCTCCCGAGACGGAGTTTCGCGATGTGGCGGCGTTCTGGAGGGTTTCTGGCGACTTCGACTTCTCTCCGTGCGTTTTTAGGTCGAAGGCAATAAGTAGTCCGAAGGAGGGCGTCGGAGGCCGACCGAGGGGGCCACACCACATGGCCGCGCGGGCCCCCCTGGGCCGCGCCGCCCTATGGTGTGGGGCCCTCGGGCCTCCACCTGACTTGTCCTTCCGGCTCCGTCGCATTCCGGGAAAATAGGGCCTTCTCGCATAAATTCCGAGGATTTTCCTGAAAGTTGGATTTCTGCACAAAAACGAGACACCAGAACAGTTCTGCTGAAAACAGCGTTAGCCCGCGTTAGTTGTATCCAAAACACACAAATTAGAGGCAAAACAATAGCAAAAGTGTTCGGGAAAGTAGATACGTTTTGGACGTATCAACTACCCCAAGCTTAGCTTATTGCTTGTCCTCAAGCAATTCAGTTAACAACCGAGCGATAAAAGAACTTTCACGAACACATTTGTTCATATGATGTAAATATTCTCATGCTATGGCTAACACTTAGGTAGTTCATAATAAGATACATGCAAATAAGATCATCTAACAGCCATGTCAATCATGAAGAGGTACCAACAATTAATAATAAGCATCATGAATCATGTCTATAAGCAGGATTGCAATGTTCATAAAAGAGTATGATAAAGTGGTATCTCGCTTGCCTGTATTTGAATAGCAAAACATAAATGCTCAGGCACCTCTGAGGTTCATAGAAAGACTAGAAATAGAGATTGTCAAAGATAAAAGCATCAAAGTTATACCACAATCAATAATATTTTGAGACAAGCATATTGTACTAAGAATGATAGCTGTGCTCTCAAGAAAGTGCTCAAAGAAAGGATGGAGACACCACATAAAAATAAAAGATTGACCCTTCGCAGAGGGAAGCAGGGATTAACATGCGCTAGAGCTTTTCATTTTTAAAGCAGGAGTAAAATTATTTTCGGAGGTGTTTGTTGTTGTCAACGAATGGTAATGGGTACACCAACTACCTTGCCAACCAGACTTTCAAGAGCGGCTCCCACGAAGGACGTTATCTCTACCAGCAAGGTAGATCATCCCTCTTCTCTTTTGTTTACACACGTATTTTAGTTTTATTATGGGTGACACTCCCCCAACCTTTGCTTACACAAGCCATGGCTAACCGAATCCTCGGGTGCCTTCCATCAATCACATACCATGGAGGAGTGTCTATTTGCAAAATTAAGTTGCTTACCGATGAATCGAGCAAAACATGTGAAGAGAATTATTAATGAAGTTTGATTAATCGGGTCGGGAACCCCATTGCCGACTCTTTTTGCAAAATTATTGGATAAGCGGATGTGCCACTAGTCCATAATGAAAGTCCGTCAAGAGTAAATGACAAGGTTGAAAGTTAAACACCACATACTTCCTCATGAGCTATGAAACATTAACACAAATTGAGAAGCATTTTGAAGGTTTTAAAGGTAGCGCATGAGAATTTACTTGGAATGGTTTGAAATGCCATGCATAGGTATTTATGGTGGACACTTTGGAACAACTTGGTTTTCAGGTGTTTGGAAGCACGAGCGGTGTTCCCGCTCAGTACAAGTGAAGGCTAGCAATAGACTAGGGAGCGACAAATCAAGAGAGCAATAACTGCCATAATCATGCTTGTGGCAAAATAAATTAACTGAGGCATAAAAGTGATACAAGAACTCTGAAGCAAATTAAATCATCGAGGCTTAGTTGACTTTTGTTCAGTCATATGCATGCGTGAGCACGTGCCAAGTCGATATAAATGAATTATTCAGAGGAGGATACGACAATGCCATACCTACTTATGAATAAAACAATGCAAGCAAACATCCATGACATGCTACTCATATTAATAAATTGGAGCTAAACATGAGAGATGATGAACTACTAGACTTTCTCAAATGACATACACCTCACATGAACCAACTAAGCATGCTCACATGGATGAGTATATGTACAAAAATGAAAACAAATAGAGTTCATACCAGCCTCTCACCACAATCCAATTGTCGTAGATCGTCATTATTGCCTTTCACTTGTGTAGCTTGGATAATATGAAATGAAAACCACGCTCCAACCACCGAAGACCATTGAACTCAAAATGAACTTTACAAACCAAAGAAGAACAGCAAATATTTTTGGTGTTTTCGAATTGGAAACAAGAACAAGAGGAAACAAGCAAACAAAGCAAAATCTTTTTGGATTTTCTTATAGCAAACCAACGATAGCAAATAAAGCAAAGTAAAAGAAAGAAACCAAAACAAACAAATGGTGAAGAGAAACAACAGAAATATTTTTGGTCTTTTTGGGTTTTAGGAAAGAAACAAAGCGAAAACAAGAAATGGCAAACTAGAAGAGTCACATAAACACAAAGCAGCAGAAATTCGTCAAACTTGACAAGCAAGATACAGACTCGATTTTTAAGAAATTCTTCCACTGCTCAAATCGAAAAGTGTTCAACTAATGAAAGTTAGATAACAACCTGGGGAACATGCTCAAAAATTGGCTTCGCAAAATACTGTTCTGGATATTTTTGAGAATTTTTTCGGTAACAGTCCAGAATCTGTTTTCAGGCAGCACTTCCCCAAATATCATCTCCCTCTCATTAGAAAACCACTCAAACAAA
Source organism: Lolium rigidum (assembly GCF_022539505.1). NCBI lineage: Eukaryota > Viridiplantae > Streptophyta > Magnoliopsida > Poales > Poaceae > Lolium > Lolium rigidum. The sequence goes on from NC_061510.1 coordinate 76,849,469, forward strand.
CTAAACAAGTATATACAAGTATCCAGCAATCATAATATGCAAAGAATGAGTGATGCTGGTATACCTCCCCCTAAGCTTAGGCTTTTGGCCTAAGTGGAGCTCAATCCCATCGAGGCCATGAAGTAGCATCTCCATAGTACGACGAAGATGGATCATATTCCGGGTATGTGCTAGAGGAAGCACCCGGATACGTGACGGTGTAATCGTAGGAGGGCTCGGCGTCCTCGGAGTCATGCTGCTGGTGGAGTCATGCTCCCCCCAAGCTTAGGCTTTTGGCTCTTCTTGATCACATTATATCACCCTTCTCTCTTGACCTTTGAAAACTTCTGCCACACCAAACTTCTCATAAACTTCATTAGAGGGATTAGTACTCAAAAACTTTAATCCACTTTAGTCCTGTAATGACATATTGCAAGAACTCAATAAAACATTAGCTACAGCTCTCCACGTCTAGAAAGCCTTACTTAAAGTCTACAAGAGACAATGCAAAAAACAGAGACAAAATCTGTCAAAACAGAACAGCCAGTAAAGACGAATTTTTAAGAGGTACTTCCGTTGCTCAAATAAGAAAACTCAAAACTAATGAAAGTTGCGTACATATCTGAGGATCACTCACGTAAATTGGCAGATTTTTCTGAGTTACCTACAGAGAATCATACCCAGATCCGTGACAGCGAGAAATCTGTTTCTGCGCAGTAATCCAAATCTAGTATCAACCTTCTATTAGAGACTTCACTTAGCACAATAATGCAATAAAGTAAAGATACAAAGGTATTGCTATAGCGAGTAAAACAAGTGGAGGAAGAAAGAGATGTTGTTTACCTCCTCTATGCATATAAAATGAATTTGTTAGCAAGGTTGATCAAGTCTTGCCACCAAATAAATTTTACATAACATATGAAGAAATAAACCTCAAATCAATCATGTTACCTTGAATTGTATTGATATGGATCCAATCATAAGATTTTGATATCCTTCTTTAGGCTCATATATAGGACAATCAATAGTTCCAATTTTGATAGTTCTCACATTAGAAATAGTATTGACTCCACATACTTTATCAATCCTCTTGGGGAAATAGACGGTATGCTCCTTATCATCAACATTGAAAGTAACTTTTCCTTTATTGCAATCAATAACAGCCCTTGCGGTGTTAAGAAAAGGTCTCCCAAGAATAATAGACATATTATCATCTTCAGGCATTTCCAACACAACAAAATCAGTTAATATCAAGCAGTTAGTAGTAACTTGAACAGGAACATCCTCACATATACCAACAGGAATAGCAGTAGATTTATCAGCCATTTGCAAAGATATATCAGTAGGTATCAACTTATCTAAATAAAGTCTCTTATAAAGAGAAAAAGGCATAACACTAACACCGGCTCCCAAGTCACATAGAGCAGTTTTAACATAATTATTCTTAATAGAACAAGGAATAGTAGGTATACCTGGATCGCCCAACTTCTTTGGAACTTTGCCATTGAAAGAGTAATTAGCAAGCATGGTGGAAATTTCCTCATTGGGGATTTTCCTTTTGTTAGTAACAATATCTTTCATATACTTTGAATAAGGAGGCAATTTAATAGCATCGATCAAAGGGATTTGCAAGAATAAAGGTTTCATCCAATCACAAAATTTATTATAGTGTTCTTCTTCCTTTGATTTTAGTTTCTTAGCAGGAAAAGGCATTTGCTTTTGCACCCAAGGTTCTCTTTCATTACCATGTTTCTTAGCAATAAAATCTTCTTTAGTATACTTTTTATTTTTATCTTGCTTTTCGGGTTCATCTTCAACTTCTTCTTTATCGAAACATCATTCTTATCATTACCATTATTATTATTATGTTCATTACCACTTTCAGTTTTAGCATCGGAAATAGAAATACTATTAGGATCATTAACGAGTTCGGAGGATTCTACAACATTTTTATGTTTCTTCTTCTTTTTCTTAGAAGGAGCACTAGGTTCAATTCGTTGAGAATCTTGTTCAATTCTTTTGGGATGCCCTTCAGGATATAGAGGATCCCGGGTAGAGACACCGAAGGAGATATGCCCTAGAGGCAATAATAAAGTGGTTATTATTTATATCTTTATGTTTATGATAAATGTTTATATATCATGCTATAATTGTATTAACCGAAACATTAGTACATGTGTGATATGTAGACAACAAAGAAGTCCCTAGTATGCCTCTTAAACTAGCTTGTTGATTAATGGATGATTAGTTTCATAATCATGAACATTGGATGTTATTAATAACAAGGTTATATCATTGTATGAATGATGTAATGGACACACCCAATTAAGCGTAGCGTAAGATCTCGTCATTAAGTTATTTGCTATAAGCTTTCGATACATAGTTACCTAGTCCTTATGACCATGAGATCATGTAAATCACTTATACCGGAAAGGTACTTTGATTACACCAAACACCACTTGCGTAAATGGGTGGTTATAAAGGTGGGATTAAGTATCAGAAAAGTATGAGTTGAGGCATATGGATCAACGGTGGGATTTGTCCATCCCGATGACGGATAGATATACTCTAGGCCCTCTCGGTGGAATGTCGTCTAATGTCTTGCAAGCATATGAATAAGTTCATAAGAGACCACATACCACGAGTACGAGTAAAGAGTACTTGTCGGGAGACGAGGTTGAACAAGGTATAGAGTGATACCGAAGATCAAACCTCGGACAAGTAAAATATCGCGTGACAAAGGGAATTGGTATTGTATGTGAATGGTTCATTCGATCACTAAAGTCATCGTTGAATATGTGGGAGCCATTATGGATCTCCGGATCCCGCTATTGGTTATTGGTCGGAGTGAGTACTAAACCATGTCCGCATAGTTCACGAACCGTAGGGTGACACACTTAAAGTTGGATGTTGAAATGGTAGAACTTGAATAAGGAATGGAGTTCGAATATTTGTTCGGAGTCCGGAATGAGATCTCGGACATCACGAGGAGTTCCGGAATGGTCCGGAGAATAAGATTCATATATAGGATGTCATTTTATGTGAATTAAAATGATGCGGAAGGTTCTATGGAAGGTTCTAGAAGGTTCTAGAAAAGTCCGGAAGAAACCACCAAGGAAGGTGGAGTCCACATGGGACTCCACCTCCATGGCCGGCCAACCCTAGTGGGGGTGGAGTCCCAAGTGGACTCCCCCTTAGGGGGCCGGCCACCCCCATATGGGAGGTGGAACTCCCACCTCTAGTGGGAGTCCTAGCTTGGGTAGGTTTCCACACCATATGGAAGGTTTTTGGTTCGGGTCTTATTCGAAGACTTGGAGACCAACACTTGGGGTTCCACCTATATAATGAGGGGCCAAGGGGAGGGGGCCGGCCACCCAACAACACCAAGGTGGCCGCACCACCTAGATGGCCGGCGCCCCCCTCTCCCAAACCCTAGCGGTCTCTCTCCTCCACCACATCCCGCACGCTTAGCGAAGCTCCGCCGGATTTCTCCACCACCACCGACACCACGCCGTCGTGCTTTCGGATTCAAGAGGAGCTACTACTTCCGCTGCCCGCTGGAACGGGAGGTGGACGTCGTCTTCATCAACAACCGAACGTGTGACCGAGTACGGAGGTGCTGCCGGTTCGTGGCGCCAGCGATCGTGATCAAGATCTTCTACGCGCTTTTGCAAGCGGCAAGTGAACGTCTACCGCAGCAACAAGAGCCTCATCTTGTAGGCTTTGGAATCTCTTCAAGGGTGAGACTCGATAATCCCCTTGTTGCTACCGTCTTCTAGATTGCATCTTGGCTTGGATTGCGTGTTCGCGGTAGGAAAATTTTTGTTTTCTATGCAGCGTTCTCCTACAGTGGTATCAGAGCCGTGTCTATGCATAGATGGTTGCACGAGTAGAACACAATGGTTTGTGGGCGTTGATGCTTATGTTGTCTTTAGTTTGAGTACTTTGCATCTTTGTGGCATAGTGGGATGAAGCGGCTCGGGCTAACTTTACATGACCGCGTTCATGAGATTTGCTCCACGCTCAACATGCAACTTGTATTGCATAAGTGGCTTTGCGGGTGTTCTGTCTCTCCTACTATAGTGAAGATTCAATTTACTCTTCTATTGACAACACTA
>NC_061510.1:76853665-76899742 GCF_022539505.1 Lolium rigidum
GCATAAAATGTTGTACGGCAACCACAAGCAGACTTAAGGTTTTACATCATAAGCCCCGGCATACCGAGGCAGAATTTAACAAACATTGTTTTGAGGCAAACAGTGGCCAACAGATAGATCACAGGCAAACATTTGATAAAGGGTCATCAGGCAGCGGGGGCATCGAGTGGAGCGTCACCAGCCTCAGCATCTTCAGGGGGAGCAGCGCCGGCTTCGGGAGCTTCCGGCAGCACGTCCTCGGCAGCCTCATCTTCATCTCCCTCGTCTTCTTCTTCCTCATCGCTGAGGTAGTCCTTGACACCAGGAGGGGGAGGGATGAAGGTGCGGACCTCGGCATACTCGACGAAGCCGGTATGCCCGGGTCCCGCCGCTTGGCGGCGAGCGCCGGATCCGTGTCCGTGGGAGCATCTCGCGCGTACGCCTTGGAGAGCATCCAGCATCCGGATCGTGGTACCACGAGCACGCGGAGCGCAGCGCGCGTGTCGCCTCCGCACGAGCCGCGGAGCATTGCCACTCGCGAATCCGGTGCCCGCATCATTGAGCCGCGCGGCGATCGCCGTGATGTTCCCCGGCAGCTCCTCCTCAGTGCCACGGCACCTTGAAGACTTGGATGGCGGCGGGCTGGCAGTGTCGGCAAGAAGCCGGTCAACGGAGCGCATATGTTGGACTCGCGCGGAGAGGGCGACAAGATAGTCGTACCCATCCCAGGCGCGCGTCCGCATTGGGAAATTCCCGCGCAATCCGATCCTCCCTCACCTTCTTCAAGGCATAGACCTGGGATTCCGGGAAATGCTCTACAAGAAGAAGGAGAAAGCATAAACACGAGACACCGGAAAAGGTATGTCGAAAAAGCAAGGAACAAAAATACATCTTCAAAAGGAAAAAGCTTATAAGCAAAAGAAGGGACAAGGCAAGGACTTACGAAGAGCCAGCGCGTCTATCTTCATAACCAACCGATCATATTCCCGGTGATCGGTGGTCATGGTATCAATGAGGCGCTCCGCTGCCTTCCGCGATTTCCTCTCCTCCTCCAGCTCTGCCGTCAATACGGTGTTGGAGTTCGTGGAGTCCTCCACGACCTCCGCCAACTCCGGCCTCGCTCGCAACCCGGGCGTCCTTCAAGGCTTGCTCATGCCGGAGAGCGGCTTGCATAGCTTGTTCCTTCCGCTCCCCCAAGGCGGTCTTCTGGGCTTCCAGTGCCTCGTTGTGCTCCTTGAGGAGCTGCTCCTTCTCGCCTAAGTACCGGAAAGAAAGGTCTTAGCAAGCAACAATAGATGAAATGAAAAAAGGAACGGGTTAGCGTGAAAAGAAAGGATGGTACCTTGAAGCTTGGCAACCCGGGCCTTCGGGGCCTCGATGGTAGCTTCCGGAACAACCGTTAAACAAAAGGATACGTAAATATCGTAGAAGGAAACATTCCGGTGAAAAGATGCCGGAGGAAAAAGAAACAAACCTTGGCAAAGGGTCGTGGGCCTCGGCAAGGTCCCGATGCTCCCACGTAGCTCCTCAAAGAGTTGCTTCCGGGCGCGACAGGTGCTCTGTTCAAAGGAAGATGGTTGTGAGAAAGAAAGAAACAAGAGATTTTAACCCGAAACTCGGGGATCGGCTATGCCGCTCACATGCCTCTAGTTAAAGTTTCGCGCTGAAAACTGCGTTTTCACCACGAAACTCGGGGACTGGGAGAATAGATAAGATCCGGAAAGAAAAGAAACCGGCATCAACAAAAATACAAGAGGTTTAGCAGAACTTACCACCACGTTGTTGGTAGCATCGTACCAGGCACTGTCGAACTCTTTCACGGCGCGTTTAAGCCGCGTGAAGTGTTCTTCAGTGGACCGAGCCCCAAGCAGGGTCCGGTGCCGGGAGGCGGTCCTTCCCCGGGCCGCGGGTAGATGCGGAGATATCCGCCTCATTCCACTTCCGGGCGTAGGGGAGAAGGTGCCCCGGTCCTTGCCCGCGCTTCAGCTCAACAATCCGGCCCAGGAGGCCGGTAGGCTTGTCCCGTACAGGCCGACGACAGCGGGACCGACATGCAGCACCACGTCCCCGAGCCGCCCGAGGCGGCGCCTCCACAGCCTTGCCACGGGAAGCCCCGGGCTTGAGGAATTTGGTAATCTTGGGGGTCTCGGACGGCGCCGGTTGCTTGGCCGCGGAAGGTCCTTGGCTGGGCGGCGGTGTCGGCGTAGCCTCGGGAGGAGGAGAAGGTACCGGCGCGGAAGTATCCGGCGCGGTAGGGGAAGAGCTTGACTGCTTCTTCTTTTTCTTCGGGGGAGGAGGAACCAAAGGTTCCGCCTGCCCGCATCTCGTCCGGCCGGCGCCGATGTTGCTGGCACCGGTGTCTTGGGTCTCTGGAGGGGAGGTGAAGTCCTCCTCCGCGCGGTGATCAGGAGGTGTTGGGGCCGCGCGCCCCGAACTTGTAGTGCCTCCCGAAGAGGAGGCAGAGGTGTTGCCGGCACCCGCATGGTACCGGACTTGAGTGAGGAGGAGGAGTTGAGGTCCTTGCGGAGCCGGCAGAGCCAAGCTCAAGCGCAGGGCTGAAAGAAAGGAAAAAGAGAGCGAATTGGAAAAAAGCAACCGGAAAAGAGCTCCGGTGGAAACAAAGAGAGCATAAAAAGAAATAAAAACTTACCCGGAAGACATCGGCATCCGCTTCGCTTGTAGCGCTTGGTGCTAACCTCGCTTCCTCCAATGACTTCAGTCCGAGGGCGTTTGCGGAGGGAGCATGGCTGGAGCCGCGCCGCGCACCGGAGGATCACTCTTCCGACCTTCGGCCATGAGTTTATCCAGAACTCGTCCCCAACCTCGGCCCGTAGGGGGGCTCGTGCTCATGGACCCGTGGGTTGTTGCCGGCTGAGGGAATGTCTACAGGATGGAAGTAACAAAAAGAATATAAGAAAACGAACAGTAAAGGCTACCTCAAGCAAGGTCAAGTCATCGACGAACCAGCTGGTTCCGGCGGAGACTTGCCGAGGCGAGAAGATGGAGTCCGGCCCATCCTCGATCCAGCCAATGGATAACGGGATCCGGATCGAACTTGTCCAGAGGCCTCTTCCGGCAAGGGCCTCGTCGGTCTGAGTCAATCCGGGGGAAGCGGGCCTTAGCCTGAAAACAAAGGAAAAAAGGGAAATTAGACGCAGGTACGAAAGTTACCGGTAATACGACCTGAGCCGCATATCTTCTTACATCTTTGGACGGAGGATTCCTGGGCGCCGAGAGGGCAAAGGCCCCACTCCCGCTCATCCGGCATGTCCGTTTGGCAGATTTGGCTAGCCTTTAGGACCACATCCTCTTTGCTTAAGGCCAGGCCGGTGATCTTGGTGGGATCACCGGGGCCGTACATCTCACTAATCTTGTGAGCGCGCCGCTGAAGGGGAAGCACCCGGCGGCCGATGAAGGCGCTGATGATATCGTCGGAGCAGGATGTTGGTGTCCTTCATCAACCTCAGCATGAAGCGCACCACCCGGTTCGTCTCGGCGTGATCCGTACCGGGGTTGTACCGCGCTGGTCTTGGCGGGCGGCGCCGGGTTGAACGCTGGCAAGTTGATGAGGTCGACGTCGCCCGCGTTCTTCACATAGAAGAACGTCGTCTGCCACAACCGGCAAGACTCGAGACTGTTGAACTTAAAAAAGGGGCTCCCTTGGTGGGAGCCGATGATGCAAGACCCGCATTGAACGGGGGGTTTGGGCTTGGGAATGTCCTTGCCCTGGACCGAATTGATCCGGAGGGAGAAAAAGCGGGCGAACGTCTCGCGAGCGGGACGGATGCCAATGTAGCCCTCCATGAAGGCCACAAAACAAGAAAGATAAAAGACGGCATTGCCGGGAAGGTGGTGAGGTTGGAGACGATAGAAGTTAAGGAATTGGCGAAAGAAATCAGAGGCAGGAAGGCCGAAGCCACGCTCAAAATGAGCAAGGAAAACAACGACTTCACCGGGTTCGAGCACCGGTTGGATCTCGTCGCCTGGAAGCCGGCAGATGACTCCTTCCGGAATCCTCCTAGACCGGTAGAGCCAGTCGATCTCGAACTGAGTCACGTCGGAGCCCCTCCAGGCTCCGCGTGTCTTATCTTTTCCGGAGGCCCGGCTAGATGCCAGATCCATCCGGGCAAGATCTTCGGTTAGCCCGTCGGAGGAGCTACTACCTTGGTTACTAGAGGTAGCAGCGGGGAGAGACCCTTCGCTGGACATATGGATCTAGGCGACACCGGAATCTACCGGCAAACAGTTTTCCCCAAACAGACCCTCGCGCGAAGATCTACGAGTAAGAGGAAAAGCAAAATAAAGAAGGGATAAATACTCTACCGCCCCCAAGATCTGAAACGCAAGAAGGAAAGGGGTAAAGGCGCATCGGGCCTAACTCGAGGCGGCGGAGTCGCGGAGGAAGAGGTTCGCCGGAGAAACGGGAGCCCGCGGCCGGCGAGGAAGTCCGTCGACGGCGAGGCGAGGAAGTTCTTGAGGAAGCACGAATGCAGCGGACGCGGTGAGCGCGCTGCAGAAGGTTTCCGCACGACGAAGTCCGGCGGAACTGCGGCGTGAGTTCGCCGGGCGACGGGGCTCGGGCGAGCGACGGCGGACGGAGAACGGCGAAGGCACGGAGGCGAAGAGCACTGTGCGCGAGGAAGTGGAGAATGCGAGAAGAGGAGGAAGGAGCGGCGGTTGCGCTTATAAAGAAGAAGGGAAGTGGGCTAAAAACCGCTGGGCCGTGGCGGTTCGCCTCGCGGCCTGCGGCAGTTCGCACCATGGGCCGCCACGTGTCGGAGAGATACACGCGAAAAAATAAGAGGCAACACGGAGGCACACAGGAGATCCAGAACGGCTAGTGGGATCCGTAGCGGGGCATTAAATGGGCGCGCGGGAGTCGAAGCGAAATGACAACCGACACCGGCGCGTCGCCACAGCGTGCGCATGTCTCCGCTCGGGCGCGGGGCCCGAGATATTCTCGACTTCGCCGAGGAGGCGTTTAATGGTTAAGGTGCCGGAAGACAAGATACCGGAGAAAGACTTACAAAGAAAGATAAGGAAGATCCGGACAAAGATGCCGGATCCGAGCCTGACGCCGGATGGATCAAACCGGTATCCAAAGACGTAAGAACCTGGCATGGTCTATTGGATAGGATCCGCCAGACTATACCAGCTTCGGGGACTAATGTTGGGGGGATGACCCCCGGTATGCCAAAGGCATGCCAAACCGGATGGTTTGAGCCATCAGGATACCGGTTAGATGTTCATGCCGGAGTCTAAGATAGGCGTTTGGCTGAACAGGCTATGCCGGTATCCTCATAGGAGGGATACCGGAACCGGATAGAAAAGGTACCGGGCCACCGGAAGGAAGGGCTTGTCGGCAAGGCTGGTCAAAGATCCTCTCCGCAGCTAGAAGACAAGGATGAGCTAAGCAAAGTAGCTTTAAACGAAGGGCTCGACGATAAAGAAGAAGATGACGAAGAAAGAAGCCGGAGGACGTCGCCTCTCCCTGATTAAAGAAGACCCCGGTGTCATCTATGATTAAAGTAGCTTTGTACAATAGCTTTGTAAAGTAGTTTGTCCAGTCAAAGATGCCATTAGGGTTTCTTGCACTGTAAGCCACCCTCTCCCCTATATCAGGAGAGGGGACGGCTCTCCTTCACGGGCGCGGAACACAGAGAGAGAAAAACCTGTAACTTGTGTGAATCAATGAACATGGTGATCTAGAGTGAGTTCTTCCTTGTGTCTTTCTTCTTCAACCTCTGGCCTTGGCCAAGTTCTTGAGGAAACCATCCGGAAGTTCGTCCCACCTGATCACAAACCCTCCCCCGAATCCTCTTGCGTCCATTCGGCCCCAATCTAAGCCATCCTATGGCATCTGCTCGTTCACCACGACGACACTTCTCTTTAGCTAGTTTTTCATTTTCTTCTCTATCCCACCTAGCACGCAGTTCAGCCATTAATCTTATATTCTCATTAATTCTAACTTGGATGGCATTTGCTGTAGTAACAATTTTATTATGATGATTCTCATTAGGCATAACTTTCGATTTCAAAAGATCAACATCAGCAGCAAGACTATCGACTTTAGAAGCAAGTATATCAATTTTCCCAAGCTTTTCTTCAACAGATTTGTTAAAAGCAGTTTGTGTACTAATAAATTCTTTAAGCATAGCTTCAAGTCCAGGGGGTGAACTCCTATTATTGTTGTAAGAATTCCCATAAGAATTACCATAGCCGTTGCCATTATTATAAGGATATGGCCTATAGTTGTTACTAGAATTGTTCCGGTAAGCATTGTTGTTGAAATTATTATTTTTAATGAAGTTTACATCAACATGTTCTTCTTGTGCAACCAATGAAGCTAACGGAACATTATTAGGATCAATATTAGTCCTATCATTCACAAGCATAGACATAATAGCATCAATCTTATCACTCAAGGAAGTGGTTTCTTCGACGGAATTTACCTTCTTACCTTGTGGAGCTCTTTCCGTGTGCCATTCGGAGTAATTGATCATCATATTATCAAGAAGCTTTGTTGCTTCACCAAGAGTGATGGACATAAAGGTACCTCCAGCAGCTGAATCCAATAAATTCCGCGAAGAAAAATTTAGTCCCGCATAGAAGGTTTGGATGATCATCCAAGTAGTCACTCCATGGGTTGGGCAATTTTTAACCGGAGATTTCATTCTTTCCCAAGCTTGAGCAACATGTTCAGTATCTAATTGTTTAAAATTCATTATGCTACTCCTCAAAGATATAATTTTAGCAGTGGGGATAATATCTACCGATAAAAGCATCCTTGCATTTAGTCCATGAATCAATACTATTCTTAGGCAGAGATAGCAACCAATCTTTAGCTCTTCCTCTTAATGAGAAAGGGAACAATTTTAATTTTATAATGTCACCATCTACATCTTTATATTTTTGCATTTCACATAGTTCAACAAAATTATTAAGATGGGCAGCAGCATCATCGAACTAACACTGCAGAAAATTGCTCTCGCATAACAAGATTCAAGAAAGCGAGGTTTAATTTCAAAGAATTCTGCTGTAGTAGCAGGTGGAGCAATAGGTGTGCATAAGAAATCATTATTATTTGTGGTTGTGAAGTCACACAACTTAGTATTTTCAGGGTTGGCCATTTTGGCAACAATGAATAAAGCAAACTAGATAAAGTAAATGCGAGTAACTAATTTTTTTGTGTTTTTGATATAGCAAACAAGATAGCAAATAAAGTAAAACTAGCAACTAATTTTTTTGTATTTTGATTTAGTGCAGCAAACAAAGTAGTAAATAAAACTAAGCAAGACAAAAACAAAGTAAAGAGATTGAGAAGTGGAGACTCCCCTTGCAGCGTGTCTTGATCTCCCCGGCAACGGCGCCAGAAAAAGAGCTTGATGGCGTGTAACTCACACGTTCGTTGGGAACCCCAAGAGGAAGGTATGATGCGCACAGCAGCAAGTTTTCCCTCGAAAAGAAACCAAGGTTTATCGAACCAGGAGGAGCCAAGAAGCACGTTGAAGGTTGATGGCGGCGGGATGTAGTGCGGCGCAACACCAGGGATTCCGGCGCCAACGTGGAACCCGCACAACACAACCAAAGTACTTTGCCCCAACGAAACAAGTGAGGTTGTCAATCTCACCGGCTTGCTGTAACAAAGGATTAACCATATTGTGTGGAAGATGATTGTTTGCGTAAAACAAGTAGAACAAGTATTGCAGTAGATTGTATTTCAAGTATAGAGAATTGGACCGGGGTCCACAGTTCACTAGAGGTGTCTCTCCCATAAGATAAACAAGCATGTTTGGTGAACAAATTACAGTTGGGCAATTGACAAATAAAGAGGGCATGACCATGCACATACATATTATGATGAGTATAGTGAGATTTAATTGGGCATTACGACAAAGTACATAGACCGCCATCCAACCGCATCTATGCCTAAAAAGTCCACCTTCGAGGTTATCGTCCGAACCCCTCCAGTATTAAGTTGCAAAGCAACAGACAATTGCATTAAGTATGGTGCGTAATGTAATCAACAACTACATCCTTAGACATAGCATCAATGTTTTATCCCTAGTGGCAACAAGACAACACAACCTTAGAACTTTTCGTCACTCGTCCCGGTGTCAATGCGAGCATGAACCCACTATCGAGCATAAATACTCCCTCTTGGAGTTACAAGCATCTACTTGGCCGGAGCATCTACTAGTAACGGAGAGCATGCAAGATCATAAACAACACATAGACATAACTTTGATAATCAACATAACAAGTATTCTCTATTCATCGGATCCCAACAAACGCAACATATAGAATTACGGATAGATGATCTTGATCATGTTAGGCAGCTCACAAGATCCGACAATGAAGCACAATGGGGAGAAGACAACCATCTAGCTACTGCTATGGACCCATAGTCCAGGGGTAGACTACTCACACATCACTCCGGAGGCGACCATGACGGCGTAGAGTCCTCCGGGAGATGATTCCCCTCTCCGGCAGGGTGCCGGAGGCGATCTCCTGGATCCCCCGAGATGGGATCAGCGGCGGCGGCGTCTCTGGAAGGTTTTCCGTATCGTGGCTCTCGGTACTGGGGGTTTCGCAACGGAGGCTTTAAGTAGGCGGAAGGGCAGGTCGGGGAGGCGGCACGAGGGCCCCACACCACAGGGCCGCGCGGCCAAGGGGGCCGCGCCGCCCTAGGGTGTGGCCCCTCGTGGCCCCTCTTCGTCTCCTCTTCGGACTTCCGGAAGCTTCGTGGCAAAATAGGACCCCGGGCGTTGATTTCGTCCAATTCCGAGAATATTTCGTTACTAGGATTTCGAAACCAAAAACAGCGAAAACAAAGAATCGGCACTTCGGCATCTTGTTAATAGGTTAGTTCCAGAAAATGCACGAATATGACATAAAGTGTGCATAAAACATGTAGATAACATCAATAATGTGGCATGGAACATAAGAAATTATCGATACGTCGGAGACGTATCACAGAACATGCTGTTAGATATAAACTGTCTCCTCATCCTAAGTTTGCCACATCTCCTATAAACATTAAGGATAAAGATTATGATTTTTCTCTTGATCTATCTCATATAGCTATTGTTGAGAAAACACCCTTTTGTGGTACTCGAAAAAGAAAGTGTCGTTGAACACATGATTGAGTTATCTACTCTAAGTAGCTTGTTTTCTGATAATGTCAAGATGCGTACTTACTTTGTTGCTAAAATCTTTCCATTCTCATTAAAGGATGACGCTAAAACTTGGTATAATAGTTTGCCACCTAATTCTATTAAAAGTCCAAAAGAATTGCTTGATGTTTTCTTCCGTAAATACTTTCCTGCTAGTGCTCAACATATTGCTTTGCAGAGAATTTATAATTTTGACCAGGAAGATGGAGAGAAATTGCCTGAGGCTTGGGCGAGATTTTGCTCTCTTATTAGAGCTCGGCCCGACCATGATTTGGAAAAGCATGATTTACTTGATATATTTTATAGTGGACTAACCATTGAGTCTAGGGCATACCTGGATAGTTGTGCTTGGTTGTGTTTTCAGGAAAAGAACTCCAGACGACGCTGAAGAATTATTGGCTAAAATAGGCCGGAATCATGATGATTGGACTACGCCTGAACCAACTCCAACGCCAATATTAAAGAAGAGGGGTTTAATTAAATTGAATGATGAAGATATGAGGGAAGCCAAGAAGTCTATCAAAGAGAAAGGTATTAAATCTGAAGATGTGAAGAATCTTCCTCCCATAGAAGATATATGTGAGATAATTCCCCCTTCATCCATGATTGAGGTAAACTCCCTTCAACGCTTTACTAGGGAAGATATTCCGTATTTGAAACCTCCTGCCCAATGCTTAGATGAGTTTGATAATTATATTGTTAAGCAAGAAAATTTTAATATGAGAGTAGAGAATCATTTAATGGAAAATTCTCGAGCTATTAGTGAATTGCATGATATTGTAGAAAGAACCTCCAATGATGTTAAGATGCTTGTTAAACATTTTCATATGGTTCAAACTCAAATTGATCAACTCACTAAAGTGCAAAATGACTTGTTAGGGAATAATTCTAAAGAGAAACATGCTTATGAAGTAACAACTAGAGGTGGTGTCTCTACCCAGGATCCTCTATATCCCGAAGGGCATCCCAAAAGAATTGAACAAGATTCTCAACGCATTGAACCTAGTGCTCCTTCTAAGAAGAAAAAGAAGAAGAAACATAAAAATGTTGTAGAATCCTCTCGAACCTCGCGAATGATCCTAATAGTATTTCTATTTCTGATGCTGAAACTGAAAGTGGTAATGAACATGATAAAGATAATGATAAGAATGATACTCCTGATAAAGAAGAGGTTGAAGAAGAGCCTGAAAAGCATGCTAAAAATAAAAAGTACACTAAAGAAGACTTTATTGCTGAGAAACATGGTAATGAAAGAGAACCTTGGGTTCAAAAGCAAATGCCTTTTCCTGCTAAGAAACTGAAATCAAAGGAAGAAGAACACTATAATAAATTTTGCGATTGGATGAAACCTTTATTCTTGCAAATCCCTTTGACTGATGCTATTAAATTGCCACCTTATTCAAAGTATATGAAAGATATTGTTACTAACAAAAGGAAAATCCCCAATGAGGAAATTTCCACTATGCTTGCTAATTACTCTTTCAATGGCAAAGTTCCAAAGAAGTTGGGCGACCCGGTATACCTACTATTCCTTGTTCTATTAAGAATAATTATGTTAAAACTGCTCTATGTGACTTGGGAGCCGGTGTTAGTGTTATGCCTTTTTCTCTTTATAAGAGACTTTACTTGGATAAGTTGATACCTACTGACATATCTTTGCAAATGGCTGATAAATCTACTGCTATTCCTGTTGGTATATGTGAGGATGTTCCTGTTCAAGTTACTACTAACTGCTTGATATTAACTGATTTTGTTGTGTTGGAAATGCCTGAAGATGATAATATGTGTATTATTCTTGGGAGACCTTTTCTTAACACCGCAGGGGCTGTTATTGATTGCAATAAAGGGAAGGTTACTTTTAATGTTGATGATAAGGAGCATACCGTCTATTTCCCCAAGAAGATTGATAAAGTATGTGGAGTCAATACTATTTTTAATGTGAGAACTATCAAAGTGGGAACTATTGATTGTCCTATATATGAGCCTAAAGAAGAATATCAAACTCTCGTGATTGGATCCATATCAATACAATTCAAGGTAACATGATTGATTTGAGGTTTATTTCTTCTTATGCTATGTAAAATTTATTTGGTGGCAAGACTTGATCAACCTTGTTAACAAATACTTTTTATATGCATAGAGGAGGTAAACAACATCTTTTTTTTTCCTCCACTTGCTCTAGTTGCTGTAGCATTTTTAATTTGCAAAGTTCCTTAGTTAATTGGAGATTCCAAAATTTTCCTGGCCAGTAATAATAAACTAAATACCCAGAAATGTGCATTTTTCAAAGTTTTCAAAAATTCACAAAAATTATACCGTTGGTCCTATTTTTCGACGAGGCACCTGGGAGCACCAGAGGATGACCTGTGGGGCACCAGAGGGTGCCACACCACAGGCCGGCGCGGCCTAGGAGGGGGGCGCGCCACCCTGTGGTGTGGGCCCCTCCTTGCCCCACCATCTCATCTCTTTCTCCCAAAGCATCTTCTCTCTCCCGAAAAAACTCGCACCAGGTTCCTCTCACTCGCGTTTTTGCTCAAGAGCTCCAGATTTCTCGATCTCTTTGCTCACCCCAGATTTCTGTCTGAAATTTGGCACATTTGCTCTTCGGTATGTGACTCCTCCGCCTATCCAAGTAGAATTTTGTTTGGTTGAGTATATCTTGAATATTTTGCTGCTGTAGGTAACATGTTTAGTAAGCTTGCATGCTTGTTCTAAGTTGTATAAACTAGTTTTGATGCATGATTAGTACTCTAGCAAGTTCCTATAGTAGTTCCCCTTGATTATATGTCACCAAATCAAATTTTTATATTGTTTGTTGAAAATTTCAGAAAATGGAGTGGAATAGATATCAATTGAACCAACAAGAATTGGAGGTCCAACAAGTTATGAGAGTGAACCGTGAAGAGGGAGTATACCCCTCCTACTACCCATGCGCAGATTTCATGAGAAGCGCGGAATATTTGAAGATGTTCAAAGTCTAATTTCTCGTGCAGGGCTGAGTAATTTTGTTGAGGGAGAGCCAAGACAATATGCAAAATTAACTATGTCTTTTGTGCAGGACTTTAAGTTCAATTGGTCGCGATCTAACCCCACGGTCCAGTATAAAATTTACAATAAAGCTGTCAACTTGCCATTCAGTGATTTTTGTGCAGCAATTAGAGTACCGCAATGGGGATCATGCGAGAAGATAAGGGGATCGCCGCAAGAACTCTTAAACCTCTTCAAGATGATTTGCTATGGAAGGAGTTTCTCAGAGGATAGTGGTAAAATCACTAGCATTCAGCTCCCGGCTATCCGCTACTTTGCCTATTTTATTACTAAATGCGTTCTTGCTAGAAAGATTGGCGGTAAACTTTCTATCCCGGATTTAGCTTTTCTAGCTGCGGCACTGCAAGGTAGTAGGACTTATAATTTGGGGGCATTGATAGCTTATAGACTTGCTACTAACCGTGAGAAAGGTGGAATTTGTGGAGGTCTCATCGCCTCTCGTTTACTAGCTTTTCATAATGTAGAACCTCATCATTTTGATATTCCATTCCCCATAGAAAAACTTGACATAGCCTCTATGATTAAACATGAATTTGTTTCTGATTCCTCCAACTTGGGTAACCTGTTTTACAAGATGACATTTTATAAGAAAGTCTGGAGAATAACTAAGAAAACTGAGAAACTAGTAAAATTGCATGCGCCTGTTTTGTCTAACCTTGATTCCAGGGGAGATTGGTCGGTTACAGAAGGTGCACTGGATGCACACATAGAGGGAGGAGGCCAACATGCAAGAGACGACACGGAGGTCGAGGAGCACCTCGACTCATCATCCGATGCAGCAAGTTCCTCGCATCAACATGTTGGACATGCGGAGCCTCCACGCTTTTCTTCCGCACGAGAACTTTACTATGACTACTCCATGAATTATCCACCGGCGAGAAACAGCGATCCTCGTTGGGGTTGAACTCCACTTAGGCCAAAAGCCTAAGCTTGGGGGGAGGTATACCGGCATCACTCATTCTTTGCATATTATGATTGCTGGATACTTGTACATATTTGTTTTGTTCGTTTGAGTGGTTTTCTAATGAGAGGAAGATGATATTTGGGGAAGTGCTGCCTGAAAACAGATTCTGGACTGTTACTAGAAAAATTCGTGCGCACAGCCAGAACGTTATTTGGAGCTGCCAATTTTTGTGCAGGTTCCCCAGGTTGTTATATAACTTTCATTAGTTGAACACTTTTCGATCTGAGCAACGTAAGATTTTTGTAAAAATCGATTTCTGTACTGCTGTCAGGTTTTGGCAGATTTCTGCCATCTCGCTTTTCTGTGTTTCTTTTAGTTTGCTATTTCTTGTTTTTGCTTTATTTCCTTTCCAAAACATAAAAAGACCAAAAATATTTCTGTTGTTTCTCTTCACCATTTGTTTGCTTTGGTTTCTTGCATTTGTTTCGCTTTATTTGCTATTGCTAGTTTGCTATAAGAAAACCCAAAAAGATTTTGCTTTATTTGTTTGTTTCCTCTTGTTCTTGTTCTCAAATTCGAAAACACCAAAAGTATTTGCTGTTCTTCTTTGATTTTGTAAAGTTCTTTATGAGTTCAATGGTCTTCGGTGGCTGGAGCGTGGTTTTCATTTCATATTATCCAAGCTGCACAAGTGAAAAGGCAATAATGACGATCTACGACAATCTGATTGTGGTGAGAGGCTGGTATGAACTCTATTTGTTTTCATTTTTGTACATATACTCATCCATGTGAGCATGCTTAGTTGGTTCATGTGAGGTATATGTTATTTGAGAAAGTCTAGTAGTTTATGATCTCTCATGTTTAGCTCCAATTTATTAATATGAGTAGCATGTCATGGATGTTTGCTTGCATTGTTTTATTCATAAGTAAGTATGGCATTGTGGTATCCTCCTCTGAATAATTCATTTATATCGACTTGGCACATGCTCACGCATGCATATGACTGAACAAAAAGTCAATTAAGCCTCGACGATCTATATTTCTTCAGAGTTCTTGTATCACTTTTATGCCTCCGTTAATTTATTTTGCCGCAAGCATGATTATGACAAGTCATCGCTCTCTTGATTTGTCGCTCCCTAGTCTTTTGCTAGCCTTCACTTGTACTGAGCGGGAACGCTGCTCGTGCTTCCAAACACCTGAAAACCAAGTTGTTCCAAAGTGTCCACCATAAATACCTATGCATGGCATTTCAAACCATTCCAAGTAAATTCTCATGCGTTACCTTTAAAACTTTCAAAATGATTCTCAATTTGTGTTTATGTTTCATAGCTCATGAGGAAGTATGTGGTGTTTAGCTTTCAACCTTGTCATTTACTTTTGACGAACTCTCATATGGACTAGTGGCACATCCGCTTATCCAATAATTTTGCAAAAAGAGCTGGCAATGGGATTCCCAGTCCCGAATTAATTAACTTAATAGACACTCCTCCATGGTTTGTGATTGTTGGACGGTGATGTCTACTTCCCCCTCCTTTTCCTGTAGACAGTGTTGGGCCTCCAAGAGCAGAGGTTTGTAGAACAGCAGCAAGTTTTCCCTTAAGTGGATCACCCAAGGTTTATCGAACTCAGGGAGGAAGAGGTCAAAGATATCCCTCTCATGCAACCCTGCAACCACAAAGCAAGAAGTCTCTTGTGTCCCCAACACACCTAATAGGTGCACTAGTTCGGCGAAGAGATAGTGAAATACAGGTGGTATGAATATATATGAGCAGTAGCAACGATGCCAGAAAATAGCTTGCTGGCGTGTAGTTGATGGTGGTAGTATTGCAGCAGTAGTAACGCAGTAGAAACAAGTAAACAAGCAGCGATAGCGATATTTAGGAACAAGGCCTAGGGATTACACTTTCACTAGTGGACACTCTCAACATTGATCACATAACAGAATAGATAAATGCATACTCTACACTTTTGTTGGATGATGAACACATTGCGTAGGATTACACGAACCCTCAATGCCGGAGTTAACAAGCTCCACAATTAATGTTCATATTTTAGTAACCTTATAGTGTAAGATAGATCAACATAACCAAATAGATCACATCAATACCATCATAGTAATAGTTAACTTCACAATCCACAAGAGATCATGATCATAGCCTACGACAAGAACCACATGGTGCACACACTAGTCACCTTTACACCATGCAGGAGGAATAGAATACTTTAATAACATCACTAGAGTAGCACATAGATGAATTGTGATACAAAACTCATATGAATCTCAATCATGTAAAGCAGGTCATGAGATTATTGTATTGAGGTACATGGGAGAGAGATGAACCACATAGCTACAGCGGAGCCCTCAGCCTCGGGGTGGATTACTCCCTCCTCATCATGGAGGCAGCGATGGTGGTGAAGATGGCGGTGAAGACGGCGGTGGAGATGGCTCCGGGGGCAATTCCCCGTCCCGGCAGGGTGCCGAAACAGAGTTCTGTCCCCCGAATTGGAGTTTCGCGATGGCGGCGGCGCCCCTGGAGTCTTTCTGGAGTTTCGTCAATTGGTACTGCGTTTTTAGGTCGAAAGGGATTTTATAGGCGAAGAGGCGGCGCAGGGGGGCACCTGGGGGCGCCACACCCTAGGCCGGCGCGGCCAGGGTCTGGCCCGCGCCGCCACGTGGTGTGGTGGCCCCCTGGCTCCTCTCCGACTCTTCTTCGGTGTTCTGGAGCCTTCCGGGAAAAATAGGAGGTTTGGCGTTGATTTCGTCCAATTCCGAGAATATTGCCCGAACAGCCTTTTCGGAACCAAAAACAGCGAGAAAACAGGAACCGGCACTCGTGGCATCTTGTTAATAGGTTAGTTCCGAGAAAATGCACGAATATGACATAAAGTGTGCATAAAACATGTAGATAACATCAATAATGTGGCATGGAACATAAGAAATTATCGATATGTCGGAGACGTATCAGCATCCCCAAGCTTAGTTCTGCTCGTCCCGAGCAGGTAAAACGATAATACAGATAATTTCTGGAGTGACATGCCATCATAACCTTGATCATACTATTTGTAAAGCATATGTAGTGAATGCAGCGATCAAAACAATGTATATGACATGAGTAAACAAGTGAATCATAAAGCAAAGACTTTTCATGAATAGTACTTTCAAGACAAGCATCAATAAGTCTTGCATAAGAGTTACTCATAAAGCAATAATTCATAGTAAAGCATTGAAGCAACACAATGGAAGATTAAGTTTCAGCGGTTGCTTTCAACTTGTAACAAGTATATCTCATGGATATTGTCAACATAGAGTAATATAACAAGTGCAATATGCAAATATGTAGGAATCAATGCACAGTTCACACAAGTGTTTGCTTCTTGGGATGGAGAGAAATAGGTGAACTGACTCAACAATAAAAGTAAAAGAATGGTCCTTCAAAGAGGAAAGCATCGATTGCTATATTTGTGCTAGAGCTTTGATTTTGAAAACATAAAGAGAGCATAAAAAATAAAGTTTTGAGAGGTGTATGTTGTTGTCAACGAATGGTAGCGGGTACTCTAACCCCCTTGCCAGACAAACCTTCAAAGAGCGGCTCCCATTTTATTTTATTTTTGGGTGGCACTCCTTCCAACCTTTCTTTCACAAACCATGGCTAACCGAATCCTCGGGTGCCTGCCAACAATCTCATACCATGAAGGAGTGCCTTTTTATTTTTAGTTTTATTATGATGATGACACTCCCCCAACCTTTGCTTACACAAGCCATGGCTAACCGAATCCTTCGGGTGCCGTCCAACAATCACATACCATGGAGGAGTGTCTATTTTTGTTAATTAATTTGGGACTGGGAATCCCATTGCCAGCTCTTTTTGCAAAATTATTGGATAAGCGGATGAAGCCACTAGTCCATTGGTGAAAGTTGCCCAACAAGATTGAAAGATAAACACCACATACTTCCTCATGAGCTATAAAACATTGACACAAATCAGAGGTGATAAATTTTGAATTGTTTAAAGGTAGCACTCAAGCAATTTACTTTGGAATGGCGGAGAAATACCATGTAGTAGGTAGGTATGGTGGACACAAATGGCATAGTGGTTGGCTCAAGTATTTGGATGCATGAGAAGTATTCCCTCTCGATACAAGTTTTAGGCTAGCAAGGTTATTTGAAACAAACACAAGGATGAACCGGTGCATCAAAACTCACATAAAAGACATATTGAAAACATTATAAGACTCTACACCGTCTTCCTTGTTGTTCAAACTCAATACTAGAAATTATCTAGACCTTAGAGAAACCAAATATGCAAACCAAATTTTAGCATGCTCTATGTATTTCTTCATTAATGGGTGCAAAGTATATGATGCAAGAGCTTAAACATGAGCACAACAATTGCCAAGTATCACATTACCCAAGACATTAATAGCAATTACTACATGTATCATTTTCCAATTTCAACCATATAACAATTTATCGAAGAAGAAACTTCGCCATGAAAATTAAAAGCTAAGAACACATGTGTTCATATGAACCAGCGGAGCGTGTCTCTCTCCCACAAAAGCATGATGTAATCCAATTTATTCAAACACAAACAAAAACAAAAACAAACCGACGCTCCAAGGAAAGCACATAAGATGTGATGGAATAAAAATATAGTTTCAGGGGAGGAACCTGATAATGTTGTCAATGAAGAAGGGGATGCCTTGGGCATCCCCAAGCTTAGACGCTTGAGTCTTCTTGATATATGCAGGGATGAACCACCGGGGCATCCCAAGCTTAGAGCTTTCACTCTTCTTGATCATAGTATATCATCCTCCTCTCTTGATCCTTGAAAACTTCCTCCACACCAAACTTAGAACAACTCATTAGAGGGTTAGTGACAATAAAAATTAACATATTCAGAGGTGACACAATCATTCTTAACACTTCTGGACATTGCATAATGCTACTGGACATTAATGGATCAAAGAAATTCATCCAACATAGCAAAAGAGGCAATGCGAAATAAAAGGTAGAATCTGTCAAAACAGAACAGTTCGTATTGACGAATTTTAAAATGGCACCAGACTTGCTCAAATGAAAATGCCCAAATTGAATGAAAGTTGCGTACATATCTGAGGATCATGCACGTAAATTGGCTTAATTTTCTGAGCTACCTACAGGGAGGTAGACCCAGATTCGTGACAGCAAAGAAATCTGGAACTGCGCAGTAATCCAAATCTAGTACTTACTTTTCTATCAAAGACTTTACTTGGCACAAAAAAAACACAAAACTAAGATAAGGAGAGGTTGCTACAGTAGTAAACAACTTCCAAGACACAAATATAAAACAAAATACTGTAGCAAAATAACACATGGGTTATCTCCCAAGAAGTTCTTTCTTTATAGCCATTAAGATGGGCTCAGCAGTTTTAATGATGCACTCGCAAGAAAAAGTATTTGAAGCGAAAGAGAGCATCCAGAGGCAAATTCAAAACACATTTAAGTCTAACATGCTTCCTATGAAAAGGAATCTTGTAAATAAACAAGTTCATGAAGAGCAAAGTAACAAGCATAGGAAGATAAAACAAGTATAGCTTGAAAAATTTCAGCACATAGAGAGGTATTTTAGTAACATGAAAATTTCTACAACCATATTTTCCTCTCTCATAATAACTTTCAGTAGCAACATGAGCAAACTCAACAATATAACTATCACATAAAGCATTCTTATCATGAGTCTCATGCATAAAATTATTACTACTCCCAACATAAGCATAGTTATTCTTATTAATTGTAGTAGGAGCAAATTCAACAAAGTAGCTATCATTATTATTCTCATCAAGTGTAGGAGGCATAGTATTATCATCATAAAAATTACTCTCCATAGTAGGCGGCACTAAAAGACCAATATCATTATAATCATCATAAATAGGAGGCAAAGTATCATCAAAGTAAATTTTCTCCTCAATGCTCGGGGGACTAAAAAGATCATGCTCATCAAAACCAGCTTCCCCAAGCTTAGAATTTTCCATATCATTAGCAACAATGGTGTTCAAAGTGTTCATATTAATATGTTCCATGGGTTTTTTAATTTTCGGATCAAACCATCCATGTCTTAAATCAGGAAATAGAGTAAAAAGCTCATTGTTGTCCATTATGCCTTACTAGTGTAAACAAGAAACAAAAAGTTGCAATTGCAGGATCTAAAGGAAATAGCTTTGAGTACTTACGGCGCCGGGAAATAGCTTAGTAGCCGAGGTCCGGAGTGTGAGTACCTTTTACCTTTCCTCCCCGGCAACGGCGCCAGAAAATAAGCTTGACGTCTACTTCCCCCTCCTTTTCCTGTAGACAGTGTTGGGCCTCCAAGAGCAGAGGTTTGTAGAACAGCAGCAAGTTTTCCCTTAAGTGGATCACCCAAGGTTTATCGAACTCAGGGAGGAAGAGGTCAAAGATATCCCTCTCATGCAACCCCGCAACCACAAAGCAAGAAGTCTCTTGTGTCCCCAACACACCTAATAGGTGCACTAGTTCGGCGAAGAGATAGTGAAATACAGGTGGTATGAATATATATGAGCAAGTAGCAACGATGCCGGAAAATAGCTTGTCGGCGTGTAGTTGATGGTGGTAGTATTGCAGCAGTAGTAACGCAGTAGAAACGAGTAAACAAGCAGCGATAGCGATATTTAGGAACAAGGCCTAGGGATTACACTTTCACTAGTGGACACTCTCAACATTGATCACATAACGGAATAGATAAATGCATACTCTACACTTTTGTTGGATGATGAACACATTGCGTAGGATTACACGAACCCTCAATGCCGGAGTTAACAAGCTCCACAATTAATGTTCATATTTTAGTAACCTTATAGTGTAAGATAGATCAACATAACCAAATAGATCACATCAATACCATCATAGTAATAGTTAACTTCACAATCCACAAGAGATCATGATCATAGCCTACGACAAGAACCACATGGTGCACACACTAGTCACCTTTACACCATGCAGGGAGGAATAGAATACTTTAATAACATCACTAGAGTAGCACATAGATGAATTGTGATACAAAACTCATATGAATCTCAATCATGTAAAGCAGCTCATGAGATTATTGTATTGAGGTACATGGGAGAGAGATGAACCACATAGCTACGGCGGAGCCCTCAGCCTCGGGGTGGATTACTCCCTCCTCATCATGGAGGCAGCGATGGCGGTGAAGATGGCGGTGAAGACGGCGGTGGAGATGGCTCCGGGGCAATTCCCCGTCCCGGCAGGGTGCCGAAACAGAGTTCTGTCCCCGAATTGGAGTTTCACGATGGCGGCGGCGCCCTGGAGTCTTTCCGGAGTTTCGTCAATTGGTACTCGCGTTTTAGGTCGAAAGGGATTTTATAGGCGAAGAGGCGGCGCAGGGGGCACTCGGGGCGCCACACCCTAGGCCGGCGCGGCCGGGGTCCGGCCCGCGCCGCCATGTGGTGTGGTGGCCCCCCGGCCCCTCTCCGACTCTTCTTCGGTGTTCGGAGCCTTCCGGGAAAAATAGGAGGTTTGGCGTTGATTTCGTCCAATTCCGAGAATATTGCCCGAACAGCCTTTCTGGAACCAAAAACAGCAGAAAACAGGAACTGGCACTGTGGCATCTTGTTAATAGGTTAGTTCCAGAAAATGCACGAATATGACATAAAGTGTGCATAAAACATGTAGATATCATCAATAATGTGGCATGGAACATAAGAAATTATCGATATGTCGGAGACGTATCAGACGGCACCCGAAGGATTCGGTTAGCCATGGCTTGTGTAAGCAAAGGTTGGGGGGAGTGTCATCATCATAATAAAACTAAAATAAAAAAAGGCACTCCTTCATGGTATGTGATTGTTGGCAGGCACCCGAGGATTCGGTTAGCCATGGTTTGTGTAAGAAAGGTTGGAAGGAGTGCCACATAAATATGCAAATAATTCATGGGAGCCGCTCTTGAAAGTCCGGTTGGCGAGGTAGTTGGTGTACCCATTACCATTCGTTGACAACAACAAACACCTCTCAAAATGATTCTACTCCTGATTTCAAAAATGAAAAGCTCTAGCGCATGTTAATCCCTGCTTCCCTCTGCAAAGGGTCAATCTTTTACTTTTATGTTGTGTCTCCATTATTTCTTTGAGCACTATCTTGAGAGCACAACTGTCATTCTTAGTATAATATGCTTGTCTCAAAATATGATTGATTGTGGTATAATTTTGATGCTTTTATCTTTGACAATCACTACTTCTAGTCTTTCTATGAACTCCGCGAGGTGCCCGGGCATTTATGTTTTGCCAATCAAATACGAGCAAGCGAGATACCACTTTATCATACTCTCTTATGAACATTGCAATCCTGCTTATATACATGATTCATGATGCTTATTATTAATTGTTGGTACCTCTCCATGATTGACATAGCTGTTAGATGATCTTATTTGCATGTATCTCATTATGAACTCGCTTAAGTATTAGCCATAGCATGAGAATATATACATCATATGAGCAAATGTGTTCGAGAAAGTTCTTTTATCGCTCGGTTGTTAACCGAATTGCTTGAGGACAAGCAATAAGCTAAGCTGGGGGGAGTTGATACGTCCAAAACGTATCTACTTTCCCGAACACTTTTGCTATTGTTTTGCCTCTAATTTGTGTATTTTGGATACAACTAACACGGACTAACGCTGTTTTCAGCAGAACTGTTCTGGTGTCTCGTTTTTGTGCAGAAATCCAACTTTCGGGAAAATCCTCGGAATTTATGCAGAAGGCCCTATTTTTCCAGAATACTGACGGAGCCAGAAGGACAACTCAGGTGGAGGCCCGAGGGCCCCACACCATAGGGCGGCGCGGCCCAGGGGGGGCCCGCGCGGCCATGTGGTGTGGCCCCCTCGGCCGGCCTCCGACGCCCTCCTTTGGACTATTTATCGGCCTCGACCTAAAAACGCACGGAGGAAAGTCGAAGTCGCCAGAAACCCTCTAGAACGCCGCCACATCGCGAAACTCCATCGCGGGAGCCAGAAGTCTCCGTTCTGGCACTCCGCCGGGACGGGGAATTGGAGGAGATCATCGCCGCCATCACCGCCAACGCCTCTACATCAACCAGCCATGTTTCCCTCATCCATGTGTGAGTAATTCCCCCGCTGTAGGCCGAAGGGGATGGTAGGGATTGGATGAGATTGGTCATGTAATAGTCATAAGATTGTTAGGGCATAGTGCCTAGTGTCCGTAATTGGTACTTTGATGATATTGTTGCAACTTGTTATGCTTAATGCTTGTCACTAGGGCCCGAGTGCCATGATCTCAGATCTGAACATGTTATTGTTTCATCAAGATATTCATTGTTTATGGTCTTACCTATAAGTTGTATACACATGTCGCTGTCCGGAACCAATGGCCCCGAAGTGACAAGAATTGGGACAACCGGAGGGGATGGTAGTGATGTGAGGATCAAATGTGTTCACGGAGTGTTAATGCTTTGCTCCGGTACTCTATTAAAAGGAGTACCTTAATATCCAGTAGTTTCCCTTGAGGCCCGGCTGCCACCGGCTGGTAGGACAAAAGATGTTGTGCAAGTTTCTCATTGCGAGCACGTACGACTATATATGGAACACATGCCTATTGATTGCTTTGTACTTGGACACCGTTTTATTATTATCTGCAAATGCCCTGCTATGATTGTTACATGAGTTTCTCTCATCCATGCAACGCCCGTTCATCCGTCCCCGTGCCTACAGTATTTTAATCCTGCTGTTTACTAAAATCACTACTGCTGTCTTTGTTACTCTGCTGCTGTTATTTCACTCATCGCTATCGCTATAAAACTGTTACTACCGATAAACTCTTGCGAGCAAGTCCGTTTCCAGGTGCAGCTGAATTGACAACTCCGCTGTTAAGGCTTCCAAGTGTTCTTTGTCTCCCCTTGTGTCGAATCAATAAATTGGGTTTTACTTCCCTCGAAGACTGTTGCGATCCCCTATACTTGTGGGTCATCAATGCCTGTATAGCCTGCGGGAATGCCCAGAATAAACGGTCAAGTATTTCTTCATTTTGCTCCCTGGGGTGTGGACGTTCTCTCCTGAATACTTGAGTCCCCGGGTTACTTGATGATATCCGATGGAGCGATCGGGGGCTAGGTCATATGCTTGCTCATATGTGCCATATAGCCTCCGGAAAATGTCCTCCTTGGCACGCCTTGCCTTTCCGGAGCCGATAGAGAAGCCAATCTGATCTTCTCAGTCTCTTGCAGCGTCTTCACACTAACATTGATGTCTTTTTCCACCGCCACTTGCAAGATATGTGACAAATATTTTGCGGTGACGTTGCGGTGCTTAGCCATAGCCCCCACCTGCTCGGAACTATGTGGTTCTATTTTTGAGATATGCCGTGGCTGACATACCCCGCAGCTCTTTCGAGCGATCACTCTCCCCATGCACCCCTCATTCAATTTGACACATATCACTTTTAGCCGACTTCGATCGGATCGCTTCACTCTGTGCTCCCGAGATATGCTCAATGCATACCTCTTTATTGCCTGGTCAGCGGAGTCCTTGTCAGGGAAACTTTGCCCAACTAGCAGACTATCCTCTCCTAGGCTTGGAACAGACCGAAATTCATTGCTTATGGTCATGGTCTGCAGGAAGTCAGGGTCTGATACGTCTCCGACGTATCGATAATTTCTTATGTTCCATGCCACATTATTGATGTTATCTACATGTTTTATGCACACTTTATGTCATATTCGTGCATTTTCCGGAACTAACCTATTAACAAGATGCCGAAGTGCCGATTGCTTGTTTTCTGCTGTTTTTGGTTTCAGAAATCCTAGTAACGAAATATTCTCGGAATTGGACGAAATCAACGCCCAGGGTCCTATTTTGCCACGAAGCTTCCAGAAGATCGAAGAGGAGACGAAGTGGGGCCACGAGGTGGCCAAACCATAGGGCGGCGCGGCCCAAGCCCTGGCCGCGCCGACCTAGGGTGTGGGCCCCTCGTGACGCCCCTTGACCTGCCCTTCCGCCTACAAATAGCCTTCATCGCGAAACCCCCAGTACCGAGAGCCACGATACGGAAAACCTTCCAGAGACGCCGCCGCCAATCCCATCTCGGGGGATTCAGGAGATCGCCTCCGGCACCCTGCCGGAGAGGGGAATCATCTCCCGGAGGACTCTACGCCGCCATGGTCGCCTCCGGAGTGATGTGTGAGTAGTTCACCCCTGGACTATGGGTCCATAGCAGTAGCTAGATGGTTGTCTTCTCCTCATTATGCTTCATTGTCGGGTCTTGTGAGCTGCCTAACATGATCAAGATCATCTATCTGTAATGCTATATGTTGTGTTTGTTGGGATCCGATGGATAGAGAATACTATGTTATGTTGATTATCAATCTATTACCTATGTGTTATTTATGATCTTGCATGCTCTCCGTTATTAGTAGAGGCTCTGGCCAAGTTTTTACTCTTAACTCCAAGAGGGAGTATTTATGCTCGATAGTGGGTTCATGCCTCCATTAAATCCGGGACGGTGGCAGAAAGTTCTAAGGTTGTGGATGTGCTGATGCCACTAGGGATAAAACATTGATGCTATGTCCGAGGATGTAGTTATTGATTACATTACGCACCATACTTAATGCAATTGTCCGTTGTTTGCAACTTAATACTGGAAGGGGTTCGGATGATAACCTCGAAGGTGGACTTTTTAGGCATAGATGCATGCTTGGATAGCGGTCTATGTACTTTGTCGTAATGCCCAATTAAATCTCACAATACTCATCATATCATGTATGTGCATTGTCATGCCCTCTCTATTTGTCAATTTCCCAACTGTAATTTGTTCACCCAACATGCTATTTATCTTATGGGAGAGACACCTCTAGTGAACTGTGGACCCCGGTCCCATTCTTAACATCGATACAATCTACTGCAATACTTGTTCTACTGTTTTCTGCAAACAATCATCATCCACACTATACATCTAATCCTTTGTTACAGCAAGCCGGTGAGATTGACAACCTCAACTGTTTCATTGGGGCAAAGTACTTTGGTTGTGTTGTGCAGGTTCCACGTTGGCGCCGGAATCCCTGGTGTTGCGCCGCACTACACTCCGCCGCCATCAACCTTCAACGTGCTTCTTGGCTCCTACTGGTTCGACAAACCTTGGTTTCTTACTAAGGGAAAACTTGCCGCTGTACGCATCACACCTTCCTCTTGGGGTTCCCAACGGTCGCGTGCTGTACGCGTATCAAGACTGTTTTCTGGCGCCGTTGCCGGGGAGATCAAGACACGCTGCAAGGGGAGTCTCCACATCGCAATCTCTTTACTTTGTTTTTGTCTTGCTTAGTTTTATTTACTACTTTGTTTGCTGCACTAAATCAAAATACAAAAAAAATAGTTGCTAGTTTTACTTTACTTGCTATCTTGTTTGCTATATCAAAAACACAAAAAAATTAGTTACTTGCATTTACTTTATCTAGTTTGCTTTATTTACTGTTGCTAAAATGGGTACTCCTGAAAATACTAAGTTGTGTGACTTCACAACCACAAATAATAATGATTTCTTATGCACACCTATTGCTCCACCCTGCTACTACAGCAGAATTCTTTGAAATTAAACCTGCTTTACTAAATCTTGTTATGCGAGAGCAATTTTCACGGTGTTAGTTCGATGATGCTGCTGCCCATCTTAATAATTTTGTTGAATTGTGTGAAATGCAAAAATATAAAGATGTAGATGGTGACATTATAAAATTAAAATTGTTCCCTTTCTCATTAAGAGGAAGAGCTAAAGATTGGTTGCTATCTCTGCCTAAGAATAGTATTGATTCATGGACTAAATGCAAGGATGCTTTTATTGGTAGATATTATCCCCCTGCTAAAATTATATCTTTGAGGAGTAGCATAATGAATTTTAAACAATTAGATAGTGAGCATGTTGCACAAGCATGGGAAAGAATGAAATCTCTGGTTAAAAATTGCCCAACCCATGGACTGACTACTTGGATGATCATCCAAACCTTTTATGCAGGACTGAATTTTTCTTCGCGGAACCTATTGGATTCAGCTGCTGGAGGTACCTTTATGTCCATCACTCTTGGCGAAGCAACAAAGCTTCTTGATAATATGATGATCAACTACTCTAAATGGCACACGGAAAGAGCTCCACAAGGTAAGAAGGTAAATTCTGTCGAAGAAACCTCTTCCTTGAGTGATAAGATTGATGCTATTATGTCTATGCTTGTGAATGGTAGGCCTAGTATTGATCCTAATAATGTTCCGTTAGCGTCATTGGTTGCACAAGAAGAACATGTTGATGTAAACTTCATTAAAAATAATAATTTCAACAACAATGCTTACCGGAACAATTCTAGTAACAACTATAGGCCATATCCTTATAATAATGGCAACGGCTATGGTAATTCTTATGGGAATTCTTACAACAATAATAGGAATACACCCCCTGGACTTGAAGCCATGCTTAAAGAATTTATTAGTACACAAACTGCTTTTAACAAATCATGTTGAAGAAAAGCTTGGGAAAATTGATATACTTGCTTCTAAAGTCGATAGTCTTGCTCTGCGATGTTGATCTCTTGAAATCGAAAGTTATGCCTAATGAAAATCATCATAATAAAATTGTTACTACAGCAAATGCCATCCAAGTTAGAATTAATGAGAATATAAGATTGATGGCTGAATTGCGTGCTAGGTGGGAAAGAGAAGAAAATGAAAAAGAAGATAATATAGCTAAAGTTTGGACTATTACCACCACTAGCAATGCTAATGCTACACAAGTTGCTGCACCTCCTACTAATAATAATAAAAGAATTGGTGTTAGCAATATTTCCACTTCTAATGCAAAGCGCGAGAAACTGCCTGAAACTGCTAAAACTGCCTGTGATAAAACTGCTGAAATTTTTTCCAACATTGGGGATGATGATCCCATTGCTTTAGATTATAATGGTTTGAATTTTGATGATTGCAACATCTCTGAAGTTATAAAGTTCTTACAAAAACTTGCTAAAAGTCCTAATGTTAGTGCTATAAATTTGGCTTTCACGCAACATATTACAAATGCTCTCATTAAAGCTAGAGAAGAGAAACTAGAGCGCGAAGCCTCTATTCCTAGAAAGCTAGAGGATGGTTGGGAGCCCATCATTAAGATGAAGGTTAAAGATTTTGATTGTAATGCTTTATGTGATCTTGGTGCAAGTATTTCCGTTATGCCTAAGAAAATCTATAATATGCTTGACTTGCCACCGCTGAAAAATTGTTATTTGGATGTTAATCTTGCTGATCATTCTACAAAGAAACCTTTGGGGAAAGTTGATAATGTTCGCATTACCGTTAACAATAACCTTGTCCCCGTTGATTTTGTTGTCTTGGATATTGAATGCAATGCATCTTGTCCCATTATATTGGGAAGACCTTTTCTTCGAACTCGTTGGTGCTATCATTGATATGAAGGAAGGTAATATTAAATATCAATTTCCTCTCAAGAAAGGTATGGAACACTTCCCTAGAAAGAGAATGAAGTTACCTTTTGATTCTATTATTAGAACAAATTATGATGTTGACACTTCGTCTCTCGATAATACTTGATACGCACTTTCTGCGCCTAGCTGAAAGGCGTTAAAGAAAAGCGCTTATGGGAGACAACCCATGTTTTTACTACAGTACTTGGTTTTTATTTTGTGTCTTGGAAGTTGTTTACTACTGTAGCAACCTCTCCTTATCTTAGTTTAGTGTTTTGTTGTGCCAAGTAAAGTCGTTGATAGTAAAGTTCATACTAGATTTGGATTACTGCGCAGAAACAGATTTCTTTGCTGTCACGAATCTGGGCTGTTTTCTCTGTAGGTAACTCAGAAAATTATGCCAATTTACGTGAGTGATCCTCAGATATGTACGCAACTTTCATTCAATTTGAGAATTTTCATTTGAGCAAGTCTGGTGCCTCGATAAAATTCGTCAATACGAACTGTTCTGTTTTGACAGATTCTGCCTTTTATTTCGCATTGCCTGTTTTGTTATGTTCGATGGATATTTTGATTCCATTGACTTTCAGTAGCTTTGTGCAATGTCCAGAAGTGTTAATAATGATTATGTCACCTCTGAACATGTATATTTTGATTGTGCACTAACCCTCTAATGAGTTGTTCTAAGTTTGGTGTGGAGGAAGTTTTCAAGGATCAAGAGAGGGAGATGATACAACATGATCAAGGAGAGTGAAAGCTCTAAGCTTGGGGATGCCCCGGTGGTTCACCCCTGCATATATCAAGAAGACTCAAGCGTCTAAGCTTGGGGATGCCCAAGGCATCCCCTTCTTCATCGACAACATTATCGAGGTTCCTCCCCCGAAACTATATTTTTATTCCATCACATCTTATGTGCTTTGCTTGGAGCGTCGGTTTGTTTTTGTTTTTGTTTTGTTTGAATAAAATGGATCCTAGCATTCACTCGTGTGGGAGAGAGACACGCTCCGCTGTAGCATATGGACAAGTATGTCCTTAGGCTTTACTCATAATATTCATGGCGAAGTTTCTTCTTCGTTAAATTGTTATATGGTTGGAATTGGAAAATGATACATGTAGTAATTGCTAAAATGTCTTGGATAATGTGATACTTGGCAATTTTTGTGCTCATGTTTAAGCTCTTGCATCATATGCTTTGCACCTATTAATGAAGAAATACATAGAGCATGCTGAAATTTGGTTTGCATATTTGGTTTCTCTAAGGTCTAGATAATTTCTAGTATTGAGTTTGAACAACAAGGAAGACGGTGTAGAGTCTTATAATGTTTACAATATGTCTTTTATCTGAGTTTTGTTGCACCGGTTCATCCTTGTGTTTGTTTCAAATAGCCTTGCTAGCCTAAACCTTGTATCGAGAGGGATTACTTCTCATGCATCCAAATACTTGAGCCAACCACTATACCATTTGTGTCCACCATACCTACCTACTACATGGTATTTCTCCGCCATTCCAAAGTAAATTGCTTGAGTGCTAACTTTAAATTTCCATTCTTCACCTTTGCAATATATAGCTCATGGGACAAATAGCCTAAAAACTATTGTGGTATTCAATATGTACTTATGCACTTTATCTCATATTAAGTTGCTCGTTGTGCGATAACCATGTTCACAGGGGACGCCATCAACTACTCTTTGTTGAATTTCATGTGAGTTGCTATGCATGTTCGTCTTGTCTGAAGTAAGGGCGATCTACCACCTTATGGTTAGAGCATGCATATTGTTAGAGAAGAACATTGGGCCACTAACTAAAGCCATGATCCATGGTGGAAGTTTCAGTTTTGGACATATATCCTCAATCTCATATGAGAAAATTAATTGTTGTTACATGCTTATGCATAAAAGAGGAGTCCATTATCTCGTTGTCTATGTTGTCCCGGTATGGATGTCTAAGTTGAGAATAATCAATAGCGAGAAATCCGATGCGAGCTTTCTCCTTAGACCTTTGTACAGGCGGCATAGAGGTACCCCTTTGTGACACTTGGTTAAAACATGTGCATTGCGATGATCCCGGTAGTCCAAGCTAATTAGGACAAGGTGCGGGCACTATTAGTATACTATGCATGAGGCTTGCAACTTGTAAGATATAATTTACATGATACATATGCTTTATTACTACCGTTGACAAAATTGTTTCATGTTTTCAAAATCAAAGCTCTAGCACAAATATAGCAATCGATGCTTTTCCTCCATGGAGGACCATTCTTTTACTTTCATTGTTGAGTCAGTTCACCTATTTCTCTCCTCCTCAAGAAGCAAACACTTGTGTGAACTGTGCATTGATTCCTACATACTTGCATATTGCACTTATTATATTACTCTATGTTGACAATATCCATGAGATATACATGTTACAAGTTGAAAGCAACCGCTGAAACTTAATCTTTCTTTGTGTTGCTTCAATGCTTTTACTATGAATTATTGCTTTATGAGTTAACTCTTATGCAAGACTTATTGATGCTTGTCTTGAAGTACTATTCATGAAAAGTCTTTGCTTTATGATTCACTTGTTTACTCACGTCATATACATTGTTTTGATCGCTGCATTCACTACATATGCTTTACAAATAGTATGATCAAGGTTATGATGGCATGTCACTCCGTAAATTATCTTTGTTATCGTTTTACCCGCTCGGGACGAGCGAGAACTAAGCTTGGGGATGCTGATACGTCTCCGACGTATCGATAATTTCTTGTGTTCCATGCCACATTATTGATGATATCTACATGTTTTATGCACACTTTATGTCATATTCGTGCATTTTCCGGAACTAACCTATTAACAAGATGCCGAAGTGCCGTTCTTGTTTTCTCGCTGTTTTTGGTTTCAGAAATCCTAGTAACGAAATATTCTCGAATTGGACGAAATCAACGCCCGGGGTCCTATTTTGCCACGAAGCTTCCGGAAGACCGAAGAGGAGACGAAGTGGGGCCACGAGGCGGCCAAACCCTAGGGCGGCGCGGCCCCGCCTTGGCCGCGCGGCCCTATGGTGTGGGCCCCTCGTGCCGCCTCCTCGACCCGCCCTTCCGCCTACTTAAAGCCTTCGTCGCGAAACCCCCGCACCGAGAGCCACGATACGGAAAACCTTCCGGAGACGCCGCCGCCGCCAATCCCATCTCGGGGGATTCAGGAGATCGCCTCCGGCACCTCGCCGGAGAGGGGAATCATCTCCCGGAGGACTCTACGCCGCCATGGTCGCCTCCGGAGTGATGTGTGAGTAGTTCACCCCTGGACTATGGGTCCATAGCAGTAGCTAGATGGTTGTCTTCTCCTCATTATGCTTCATTATCGGGTCTTGTGAGCTGCCTAACATGATCAAGATCATCTATCTGTAATGCTATATGTTGTGTTTGTTGGGATCCGATGGATAGAGAATACTATGTTATGTTGATTATCAATCTATTACCTATGTGTTGTTTATGATCTTGCATGCTCTCCGTTATTAGTAGAGGCTCTGGCCAAGTTTTTACTCTTAACTCCAAGAGGGAGTATTTATGCTCGATAGTGGGTTCATGCCTCCATTAAATCTGGGACAGTGACAGAAAGTTCTAAGGTTGTGGATGTGCTGATGCCACTAGGGATAAAACATTGATGCTATGTCCGAGGATGTAGTTATTGATTACATTACGCACCATACTTAATGCAATTGTCTGTTGTTTGCAACTTAATACTGGAAGGGGTTCGGATGATAACTCGAAGGTGGACATTTTAGGCATAGATGCATGCTCGGATAGCGGTCTATGTACTTTGTCGTAATGCCCAATTAAATCTCACAATACTCATCATATCATGTATGTGCATTGTCATGCCCTCTCTATTTGTCAATTGCCCAACTATAATTTGTTCACCCAACATGCTATTTATCTTATGGGAGAGACACCTCTAGTGAACTGTGGACCCCGGTCCCATTCTTAACATCGATACAATCTACTGCAATACTTGTTCTACTGTTTTCTGCAAACAATCATCATCCACACTATATATCTAATCCTTTGTTACAGCAAGCCGGTGAGATTGACAACCTCACTGTTTCGTTGGGGCAAAATACTTTGGTTGTGTTGTGCAGGGTTCCACGTTGGCGCCGGAATCCCTGGTGTTGCGCCGCACTACACTCCGCCGCCATCAACCTTCAACGTGCTTCTTGGCTCCTACTGGTTCGATAAACCTTGGTTTCTTACTGAGGGAAAACTTGCCGATGTACACATCACACCTTCCTCTTGGGGTTCCCAACGGTCGCGTGCTGTACGCGTATCAGGGTCCATTGGACCTGGGACCGCCCTCTGGGGAGGACCTACTCCTTCTTCATCCGACGATAATTCGGACGAAGATGAACGAGCATCATCATCCAACGCCTCAGGCAATCCCTCCACATGTTCGCTGATGTCGACGATCGCGGACCAATATCCTAGGTCAACATTATGGTGGCTAGGCATCTGCTCCGATGGGTCGATGCTACGAGCAGCGGTGATGGCAAGCTGATCCGACAGGCCGGTGCTAGGGCCTGCGGTGATGGACAGCTGCTCTTCTGCAGCGCTCCTACTGCTTCCAGCATCATCAGTAGC
Organism: Lolium rigidum; assembly: GCF_022539505.1. Lineage (NCBI taxonomy): Eukaryota > Viridiplantae > Streptophyta > Magnoliopsida > Poales > Poaceae > Lolium > Lolium rigidum. The sequence goes on from NC_061510.1 coordinate 76,885,854, forward strand.
TGAAATAAACTTCACATACACCATCGGCCGTCCGTACATAGCAGCACCAGGTGTGCTTGCAAACCTCATGTACGTACGCCAATTTGTATCATTTTTTACCTCCCGCAAACCCCAACGGGCAGGTCCATTCCCTTCTATGACGATAAGAGCCTCAACCGTCATCCTCTGTCCACGCATCCCCTGACCAAATGGGGCTCGGATGATTTTTCTTACATCCGCAATGCTCTATTGACCATATCTATCACTGCAACTTCCATCGAGTCGCAGTTCGAGAAATCTACCCCACCGAATTCGTCACGTACGACGTCCCCATAGTACACTACCAAATTTTCCATCGTACCTACCGCACAACCAGATTTTTAAAATAATATTAGTAACATCCTACCTTAAATCATATTACTGTTTTAATACTTTCATTACAACACTTATTCTAACATGGCGGTAAGACTTTACGAAAATAATTAATCCTTCCTTTTCTAAATATTAAAAGACAAAATATTAAAAGACATCATATATATACCTTAATTTGCAGATAGATATTCTTCCAAATAATAATTTACGCGCCACAATAATCCAAGTAATAACAGTGAGAGAGCATGTGCATACTTCAATCCACCTAAAATACACATTAAAATTTGCGAGTTAAAGCATGTTCCTAACATACGGTTATTAGTTCAACAAATTATCCATCTCTTTAATTTTCAGTCATACATGCAATAATAGTACGCTGCACTACGTGTTGTTCTATTTCAAATTAAATTACATCCTTCATAAAATCTCACTCTCTGTACATAATATGCTAATACAATGTTGCTTGCCTAATTAGTAGAGTAAAATGTACTACACTACACCACAAATGGCAACAGCTAACATATGCATGTACGAATAAAATTGGCGATCTACAAGAACTCACCTTAATTTTCTTCTTTCGCTGCTTCGTGCACCCAATTAGCGGCTCAATCAGTGACTCAATTAGCTAATCAATCACTGAAGAACAATGGCATGGGAGGGCTGCTTCGAGCTGTTCTTCTATGAGCTGTGAGCCCTCGTACGCGAAGAAAGATGCGCATGTATGAGAGGAATAGCTGGCCAGATGCTACTTATAAAGGAGTGAAACAACCACTTTCGGTGGTCACGTTCATGTACCAGCGGCGCACGTCGTCTCATGTCGGAGAATCATACAATCAATTTTCTGTACAACTACAGTCTCTAACATAGCTGAAAGTACAAAAACTAGTGCCAAATAGACTCAAACCGGATAAATTAGCCTCAGAATCACAGACAGGACGAATCTGAGAGTTTGCGTGGGAATCACCGCCGTCAGCGTGGAAAGCAGCGCAGTCAGCCTCGAATTCAGCGCTGTCAGCGCGCTGTGGACTGTCGGCCGAAGCAGCAGCACATGCCACCACCGGTCGTGGCGGCAGGCATGCCACGTCGGCGTGCCGCCACCGGCTAGGGCGGCAGCCTGCGCGACCTTCACGGCCATCTGCCAGCAGGTGACGTGCCGCCAGGGCTGACGGCGGCAGGCCCTGCCTCCATCGGCTGCGGCGGCAGGTGCCACGCGTCGCCTGGCCGTGCTGCCGCCACGACACTTTTGGCAATTCCGTTCACAGGTGGTCCTTTTTGACATTTCAGTGGGGCAGGTGGTCCTTTTTGACAAAATTTCCCATGACACCACCGTTCACGCCCGTCACAAGCATAACCATGTCGCCGATAACGAAGCTGAATACCACCATGACATCGTCGGTCACGCCGGTCACAAGCATCATCACGTCGTGGACCACGAAGATGAACATCACCATGCCGCCACCACCATGGATTATCACCTCTCACTTCTCACATATCATCACCACGTCAGCTTCTATGAAGATGACAAGCGAGAAGTTGAGCAAAAGTAATGCAAACTATACTCACACATACGTACACATTACAGTATACTAGTGAGTCATTTATTTATCCGTCTATGTCCACCAAAACAAAAACCTTTCAATATGAAAATCATGCGGAATGGTGAGATGAACCCACCCCTCAAAGGAAATTTCAAACGGTTGAGCGTGTGCGACAAATTTGGCAAAATTCACTCAAAACTTCATACACGAAATTGACAATTTACGACTTACGAAACTCGAAACCGATTGTGGGAATTGATTCCTATCATCAACACACATTTTTTTCATGTACAACTTATTTTGATTCGGACTATGTTTGTGTTGATTTGAGAAGAGGGTGTGTGGAGTAGTGTAAGGGAGAGTGAGCTTAACCCAGAGTACCCAGGCGTTGCATCAGTGGAGCCAACGAGGCTCGAGAACGGGCCTGTCCCTGGAGAAACTGCCATTTCGGGCGTTCCTCCGGGGCCTGGCCCGACGCTGCTTTAAGAATCGGTTCATGCAAGAACGCGGCTCTGCCCAGGCAACCAAACGGGCCGAAAATTGCTGGCCCGATGCGAGCCAAGGAGCTCACAGGCAACCAAAGGCGCCCTAAACCTATCAGCTGTTTCGATTTTAACAAATTTAACCTCTTTTTTAAAGTTCAGCACGATTTGACCTTATTTTAAAAAATATTTAAAATCTGACCCTTTTGAGTAGCGCCTCTCTTTGGGGCGCTGCCCTCTTCACCGTAGTGCCACCAGCAGTGGCGCTGAACATGTGCCAACGTGGCGAGACGGGACCCGCGATTCGTGACCTCAACTCCCTTGACAAGGGTGCTATCATTCTGAAGTTCAAATCCCCCGACATTTGGAATATGTTAAGTCGCGTAGGTCACCCCTATCCCGTCCACATACCACTTACCCCTCAGATCCCGACCAGAAACGAAGCAGGGCGCGTCCACCTCTCTCTTCCCTCCCAAATCCCTCCCCCAAATCCCTCGGATCTAAAGGTTTCTCCTCTTGGCTATCGAATATGTTGAAAGACTGGCTAGGTCTTCCCTTTTCCAAGAAGGTAGAATGGGTGGCTTTCCAAGACATCAAATCTTGGTGGCTCCACATTGTTCATGCTCACCCCGGAATAAGGAAAGCATTAGCAACCTTTGTCATGCTTCATGCTTTTTATTCCAATATAAAACAAACGCAATGCTAGAGTTTTTTAAAATAAGAGCTTCCCGGTTTAGTTTTTTTTTTACAGGAATACAACTTCTATAAGAAAAACTAGAAGGCCGAAGGCCTTGATGTGCAATGCATCTTCTGTGGAAGCATTTGACCAAACTTGTTGCACATATCATCAAATTTGTATGGATCAAACCTAAGCAAAACTCTTTAGAAATCCCATTACTGAAAAGGTAATGAAAGCACTATTGTTTTGTTTTTTAAAAGCCAGGTTAGACCTCACACATTAAAACAAAACACCAGCTGGTGCGAGTCCTCAAAACAACTACCGTGGTCAGGTGTCGCCTATTGTATACACCAAAAGATCGGAAGCTACATGTATCAATTTATTCAAATATGGATCATAGGAGACACCACAAACTCGATGTACGATGAAAAACAGATGAGGAAAAACTGACAGAGATGCAGGCATGCAGCCCCGCGCATCTGCGTCTCACGGTTTCCATCCTCTCTGCTTCTATGTCTCTCTACTTCTTTTGTGGCAACTTTCCTCTTTCTTGCAGCGACCCCCTTTCGACAGTCATCATTTTTCTTTATTCCTGTCATAGTGATCAACTCTTGATCTCTGCTCTTACACTGGCGCTTGCTATAGTCACGAGCGTTGTGTCCACTATAGCCACGATTACCATAACTAGTGTGGTCATCATGCATGCATTTCCTAACAAGATCGCCCTTATATGGTGGCTCTGATCGCCAGTCATCCAATTGCTCAATCTTTCTTCGACCGGTAGTACCTCGACGGTCTTGCTTCTGAGAAGCTTGAACACAATTTTGGGCTCGCAAGTGAGGGGCATTGCATTTGAAGGACCCATCTTTCTTTGCGTTTTGAATGCCATGTCTGAACTTACCCCACATTTTTGAAACACTTTGGCTAAAATCAACGTGGATCCTTCGGTCATCAATCAGACAATTGTTCATCTCGTTAAACGCACGTTCGCAAGCCTTCTTCACCTCGAACTCAACAAATGCGTAGCACAAGCTATCTCCAGTCTTGCAGTCTCGGATTACCTCAGCTGATGCCACGGTTCCGAAACGAGAAAAGACTGTATATAGATCTTCATCCTGCGTCACCGGATTCAGATTACAGACGAATAGAACGTTTTCAGGTGGCTTGACCTGGGCATCTGGAATGTCGCCAATACACTCGAGGATCACGGAATTGGATTGCGCTTCTTTAGAGCGGATCATCTCGTCAAGCTGTACAGGGTCCAGTCTTTCATCTAGAGGGGCCCAGGTATCCTCTAAGCGCTCTTCTGCTACCTCATCCTTTGGCTTTCCGACGGGAGAATTCTCAGGTGAAAGGTCGGTGAGATGAGGAGGATCCAGGATATACGTATGTTTAATCCTTATGTCCTTGAACGGTCTTCCGTCAGGATCAACATAAGCTTCATTTATTTTCGTCAGCGTGTGGAATCCTTCAGTGACAGTCCCAAACACGGTGTGCTGACCGTCGAGGTACTCGACGTTGGGCCGCAGGGTGATGTAGAACTGTGAGGCGTTGCCGGTGCTTGCCATGGCGACGGTGCCCTTCTTGGAATGCGTGAGGTCCGGATTGTCCGGACGGATCTCGTCTTCGAAAAACCGAGACTGGTCGCCGTAGAGGAGCTTGTAGGCGGAGCCGCCTCCTCTGCCGGTCCCCGTCGGGTCCCCGGTCTGCGCCAGGAAATCCTTCTGCACGTTGTGGAAGAGACACCCGTTATAGTACTTGATGCTGCAGAGCTTGAGGAAGTTGTCGGTGGTGCGCGGGCAGAGGTCGGTGTGGAGATCCACCACGAGTTCGCCCACGCTGGTGACGATTAATACCGACATGTCCGCGGTATTCTCCTCGCCGGTGGCGCTGGCATCAGCCTGGAAGTGGAGAAACTGCGCTCTGATGGCGCAGCTGCGGGCGCGAGCGCCGGGGAGGGGGAGGCGGCGGCGGCGGCGGCGGGTGGAGAGATCGATTACAGTGGATCGAACGCGATGGATCGCCAGCCCAGAGGCCCGTTACAATGTCATGTACTGCCGTGTATATATACACAATCATCCTATTGAGCCGACGTCCTAATCCGATCTCGACTCTAATTATGGTACTCCCTCCCTCTGTCTAAAAATATATGTCTCACTTTTGTCTAGATACCGATATACTCAGACTTAATTTGTACAAAAACAAACTAGAACGGCCGATCTAGACTCTAACTATGGTTCTCCCTCCCCCTCTAAAAATATATGTCTCACTTTTGTCTAGATACCGATGTATCTCGATTCATTTTACACCTGTTTTAAGATGGAAGAAGTATATTTTTCTTTTGAGCAAATAGTAGGAGCTCTTCCCCATGTGACCAAAGTCGATACCATACTACGAAGGAGAAATCTGGAGCCGCCGCGCCCACATCCACACCAACGCTAGGGCCGCACACATGCCTAGGCAACGAGTAACACAACCACCGACGATAGATGAAGTACCGGGCTTCCAATGTGGCGCCCCCAAGGGGGAAACGATGATGACGCCGCTAACGCCCACGCCGGCCAAGGCTGAAACTTGGGGTTTCACAGACAGCCCGAATGATGAGGGAGGGGGGCTCTTCAATGATGCCTCCATGGAGTGGAGGTGCGTCCTAGGACGCCATCATCGTCGGCATCGATCGACGTTGGTGCAAGGCCTTCACCCTAGCTTACCGAACCCATAGTCATTCCAGCATGTACGCCTAACTCAGTGAAGGCAATCATGCCCTGCAACACGGCGTCGCCCACCACCACCTCCGCCAGCGACCGCACCACAACACCTCACTTTGTGGTGCACCCCACCTCCACAGCACGCTGCCCGTGAACACCATCCCGACTTCCCTGCACCCTGCCGAGGAGCCCAACAGGTCTCAGCAAACCACCTCCCTATCAGGCTAGGCCGTCTCACAAGTCCGTGCATTCCAACAGACGCCATGCATGCCCCGCACACCGTTGACGGCCATGCACACGCCCACGCCGCACTACCACGGCCATGTCGGGCGCGTTTGGTTGCCTGGGCTCGAATCGTGGCTCACTGGCGCAGTGGTGCTAGGGCACCTGCGCATCCAGAACGAGCCACAGGCCGAAATTGACATGTTGTTTGGTAGGTCGGGCTGCATGGTTTGGGACAAAAAAGTCTTTTTGTTTGTTTGGATGCAGCCAACCCTAAATCTCGATGGAGATGAGATTACGACTGTTTGGTACCATCCAGACATGACTAAGGTCACCTCTTCTCTACAAATGGTAGCCTTACCATGTTATCACCTCCCATCACACAGAAATCAGTTTATGACAGTTGCAGAATAACGAAGGTAGCTAGTACGAATGGTAGTTCATAACGATGCTCCCCAGCTACTACGAATGGCAGTTTATCATCACGTGGTAGTTCAACATACGAGGATCAAATTGGGGTTTGAGAAACAGGGGATCAAAGGGGTGTTCTTCTTCTTCTTTTTCACTTCTTCACCTCTTCTTCTTCTTCTTCTTCTCAGATGGTGGTGTTGCCTCTGGCTTCCCACATTGCGTCTGCCCACTCTTGCCTCTTCTCCTTCTAGGCTTCATTGTCGCCTGCGCCCACGCCATGGTCGGTCTCTACTTCATCAAAAGTGAGAACCTCTTCAAAGAAGTCATCCTCACCCCAACCTAGAATCCAGTTGTGAAGAATGCAGCAAGCAAGGACCAACTTTACTTGAGTGTCAAAAGTGTGGAACGGTTTCTGGTCAAGGAACTTGAACCTGTTCTTCAATGCAGCAAAGACCCTCTCAATGGTGACTCTAAGGCTTGAGTGTCTCAGATTGAACAAGTCTTTCGCATTCTGAGGTTGGTGCCTGGGAGAGAACTCGTTGCGGTGGTACCTTGTTTTCCTAAAGTGAGGTAGAATACCAGGTCGGCATGCATATCCGGCATCTCTAAGGTACTCCCTCCATTTCATTCTATAGTGCCTATAGTTTTTTGGCACGGAAATTAGCGCAAGATTATTCTTTACATAAGACCCCCTGGCTTAACGATTTGAGATCAGAGTAAAATGAGGGAAATCGATAACTTCCTAAATTAACATAACAAATCCCACAAATCTCTCTCATTGACTCTCCATATATGTGCAACCAGGTTCTACTATTAAGGAAAGAAAAACAATGCTTCCTAAATCTAAGGAATCGTTAGGGTCATGCATTAGGAATCTCAATTAGTTGTTTCCTTTTTGTATGGATTTTTTTCATGAATGTCGTGTGGGAGCTGACCGGTAGAGGGGTAATTGAAAAAAAGCCAACCTACAACTTTATATTCTGAAACAAATGCCAAAAATATATAAGCATTATAAAAAGGAACGGAGGGAGTAGAACTTACCCTCAGGGATTTGCAACCCATCAGGCCTTGAAAAGCTGTTGGCGAGGATGCTCGCAACATGAGCTGAACCCTCCCACCCAGGAAGCACGTACGTGAACCTCATATCAAAATCCACAGCTGCTAGCACGTTCTGGCTGGTGTAGAGCTTCCTCCCGCGGAATGTTGCAGACATTGATCTCGGAACCTTTGCAATCACATGAGTACCATCAATAGCCCCAATGCAATCATGTCAAACAATTATCACACAATCTTGTTTCTAACAGTACCACACATCTGATAAGTAGAACGAACATGATTTTGTACTGACCCTGAAATACAGGAACCACATGTAGTTGTTCTTGATCTTGGGTGGTGTGTTTGATGATGCTGACTTGATCATGTCACCTCTGAGCTCCCCAATTGCGTACAACACCTGTTGGAAGTACCGAGAGATAGTCTCCGTGGATCGCCTGAATGTGCTATGGATGACTCTGAACCTCATGTTATGACCCACGACATGAAGAAACATTGTGACTTGTTCTTCGATAGAGGTGTGGAGGCTATCAACCAGCAGTCCTCTTCCCTTGAACGTTTTCACAAGTGAAAAGAAAGGGACTCTTCTCACACGAAGCATCTGGATAGCCTCTACATCGTTGGAATTGTAGATGTAGTTTAGGTTGATCCTCTCATGATCTCGTTGTAACATAGGATCGTAACTGACACGAGGAAAATCAGCATGCCTAACTGCTCTCTTGTGCACCATAAGAATCCAGGCTTGTATGCAAATGATGAGTGATGTGGCGTGATGCACAAGCTGGAGCTGGTCGGTCTACTCAAACAAGATCTATGCATTAAGAACGGTCTTATCGAACCCAACTAGTTCTTGTTGGAGATATGCCCAAGAGGCAATAATAAAGTGGTTATTATAATATCTTTGTGTTTATGATAAATGTTTGCATACCATGCTATAATTGTATTAACCGAAACATTGATACATGTGTGTTATGTAAACGACAAGGAGTCCCTAGTAAGCCTCTTGTATAACTAGCTTGTTGATTAATAGATGATTATGGTTTCGTGATCATGAACATTGGATGTTATTAGTAACAAGGTTATGTCATTGGTTGAATGATATAATGGACACACACCCATATGAGCATAGCATAAGATCAAGTCATTAAGTTCAACTTGCTATAAGCTTTTGATACATAGTTACCTAGTCCTTCGACCATGAGATCATGTAAATCACTTACACCAAAAGGGTGCTTTGATTACATCAAACTCCACTGCATAAATGGGTGGTTATAAAGATGGGATTAAGTATTCAGAAAGTGTGAGTTGAGGCATATGGATCAAGAGTGGGATTTGTCCATCCCGATGACGGATAGATATACTCTGGGCCCTCTCGGTGGAATGTCGTCTGATTAGCTTGCAAGCATGTGACTAGGTCACAAGATATGACATACCACGGTACGAGTAAAGAGTACTTGTCGGTAACGAGGTTGAACTAGGTATGGAGATACCGATGATCGAACCTCGGACAAGTAAAGTATCGTGTGACAAAGGGAATCGATATCATATGTAAATGGTTCAATCGATCACCAAGTTATCGTTGAATATGTGGGAGCCATTATAGATATCCAGATCCCGCTATTGGTTATTGCTCGGAGAGGAGTCTCGACCATGTCTGCATAGTTCACGAACCGTAGGGTGACGCGCTTAAGGTTCGATGTCGTATAAGTAGATTCGGAATATGAGATGGAGACCGAAGTTTGTTCGGAGTCTCGGATGGGATCCAGGACATCACGAGGAGGTCCGGAATGGTCCGGAGAATAAGATTCATATAAGGAAAGTTGATTTCTAGGTTTCAGAAAAGTTCGGGATTTTTTCGGTGGAAGACCGGGAAGGTTCTAGAAGGTTCCGGGGGTCCCACCAGTGGTCCCACGACCCTAGGAGGCCTAGCATGGGCCGAGGGGATGCTCCTTAGCCTAATGGGCCAGGGGCACATGCCCCCGGCCCCCCAAGGCCCAGCCGGCCAAACCCCTAGGGTTTCCCCAAAACCCTAGGGGGGATCAACTTGGGGGGGGGGGAGATTTCCCTCTTCCCCCCACTTGGCCGCTGGCCCTAACCCTAGATGGGAAAGGGGGGGCCACCCCAACCGACCCAGCCCCCTATATAAAGAGGGGAGGGTGTGGCCGGCCACTTAACCCTTGACCATAGCCTGGCCGCCCCCCTCTCTTCCTCCACCATATTGTTGTTCCGGCTTGGCGAAGCCCTGCAGCTTTTCTCCTCCTCCACCACCACCACCACGCCGTCGTGTTGCTGGGATTCCGAGGAGATCTACCATATCTCCGCTTCCCGCTGGAACGGGGAGAGGATGGGTTTCATCGACACCGTACGCACGACCGAGTACGGAAGTGCTACCGGATTGCAGCACGAATGATCGACTACATCAACAACAAGATCTAATCTCGTAGGCTTTGGAATCTTCGAGGGTTAGTATCGCAATCTTCTCGTTGCTTCGATCTTGGTAGATTAGATCTTGCTTCTTCCTAGATTGGATCTTGGTTTTTGTTCATGTTCACACTAGAATTTTTTTGTTTTCCTTGCAACGAACCCATCAGTTCTACCAACATGAATCTAACACTACGGTAGAGCAGAGGAGTTTCCCCTTACCTCCTTCATTATTGACGATGAACACGGCCGAAAGCCACCGCAGATGTGTGCAGGCTCCGCTGCAGCTGGAAACGAGGAACCTGGTCCAGCGCTGGACACCGAAGGGAGATGCGCGCTGCCAGATTTGCGTCGTCGTAGCCGTCGCCGATGTGAAAATTGGGGAAAGGGAAAATTTGGGAGGAGGCTAATGGAGAGGGTAACCGAAGAGGGAGGTTACCCCTACCTTTGCCCCGCAACGCCGCTCGGATTTCGCCATCTCCCCCCATGCCGAGGCGGAGCGCCCGCGCGTACGGCGTTGTTGATTTTCTTCTCCCCAGGGCCTGTCCCCGGAGAAACTGTCAAACTGGGCGTTCCTCCCGGGCCTGTCCCGGGGGTGCTTTAAGTCCTGTGCGGTGCGACAACGCGGAGGAGCTCATGAAACCAAACGGCCCAAAAATTGCGGGGCACATGCGCGCCCGTTGTATCCCCCTGCCTGCACAACAAGGAATGCCGCATCTCCTCCAGCCAACCACTAGGAAGGTGTCTGTCACCAGCACGAAGAACGCCACCAAGCCTCATATGTACCACATACCATGTGTAAATGCCACCTTTTTGGGGCTGTTTTATAAATAAATGAAAAATGACGGGCGTTGGGGGGCTTCCCCATTTTATTTGTGTAAAAACCATAATAGTATTATCACTAGACCCATCTTGAAATATAGTGTCATAATATACCAAATTAACATCATATATATGTTGCTACTATTTTCTATAAAGTTGGTCAAATTGAAAAAAGTTTGACTCGGTATATAACAAAAGGTAAAAGGTAGAAGTACACTTCTTCAAGGATACTATGGACACTACACATCTCTTCGACTCAAACTAAGCTAGATAAGGTTGGATTATTTCCAACGTGATTTGCTAGTTCCAGCTAGCTGGGAACTAAATTCGTGCTCAGTCACCGTTAACTTTGTTTTGTGATCCGTGCTAATCATCAATTGCAACATGAGTTGCAACTGAAATTTGATGACATCATGTGACTGAGAACAAAGTTAGTTCTCAGTCGACTGAGAAATAGTCACACCCATTTCCAACACGAGCCTCTCCCGTATGTTTCATGTCTCTCTTTCTTGTTAATCATGCAACAAGCTAAGGATATGCAAGACTATTACATGGTAAGCTAGGATTAACTGGACTCTAGATGGACTAGAACCAACGCGGACATATGTGTATACATATGGGGAGCCGGACACTACCATATCGTGTTGTGGTAGTATCATGTGTGGGTTTCCTCTAATGCATATATATTGTAGAACAAGCTAGGTTGTTTTCCATCGACGTCCCGTGTATTTCTATTCGCCGGACAATTTCCTTGAGGATCCCAACGCCTGATGTTCTCTGCTAACGTGCCTCACCGGAGGAGGACGGGGTTGGTGGTACCACCACCCTCCCTGGTTAATGTCAAGCGGTCAAACTCCAAGAGCGGTGGTGGTGGTGGATCTTCAAGCGCTGCCAGTTCTATGGAGTCAACATCATCATCCCTTCCTTGTGTAGACAGCGGTGAAGTAGTGGCAACAGCGGCACAACTGAAACATGATGAGTAAGAGTGAAAGCGCAAGGGAGAAATGTTGGATGTGGATGAGACGGACACCCCACTCCAGCCGGTGGTCGAGAAGCTCAGGGCGACGCCATCAGGGCATAGGTTACCCAATCCGATGCGGACGGGTTGTCGTTCAAAGGGGTGAAAGACACGGCGTTCGAAGACCTTGTCATGGGGGACAGGCTGCGAGACATCCTCCATGGCCTCGGCCCGATCTTCGGCCCTGTATGCGTCTTCAAAAAGAAGATGGGCCGACTGACAGAGGTAAGGTGCATAATCGCCTCCTCATCTCATGCAAGGATAAGAGCAAAGGTAGCAAGCGCGGCCAGGCCGTTCGACCAAAGGAGGAGATCCCTTTTTGCCAAGATGTTCACACCAAAGGAGAACACAATAGTACATGAAGATGATGAGAAAACCATAGTGGACAAAGCAGATAATGAGAAAACCATAGTGCACCAAGCATATGAGAAAACCATAGTGCACAAAGCAGATAAGGAGCACCAAGAAAACAACCAAACAAGCCAGGAGCGGAAGCGGAAGAGCAAGCACAAGCGAAAAGATAATGCAAAGGAGAATGTGAAGAAGGAGAAACTTGGTCTGGGTGTGCAAGCATATGACCGGAACGGTGAGGTATACCATCTGAAGTGCAGGTATTTGACGAGCAATACTGGCTATCGAATCATCAGCAGCGAATGGACAAACTTCTTAAGGAACAACAACATGCTCTTTGAGATAACTGGGGAAAAGAAGAAGAGGAGAAAGGGCAAGAGGCCATCGACGAAAGCAGAAGGCCTGCCCATTGATAAGACTAGGGAAAAGAAGAGGAGAAAGAGCAAGAACCTGGAACCCGATGGCAACCGACCGAAGCAAGAGATTGACAATGCCCACATTGAGCTGTGGGCATTCCGCTCGACGAAGCTGGTGTTGGGATGCACCGAGCAGACAAAAGGCCCACTTGGGCTGGTCTTGCTACACTACCGTGAAGAAGATGGGGAAAAACATGTTGATGTCAACTGCGCGAGCACGAAAGAGCCACATTGTTCTGTAGATGTCATGGGACCATAAGGGTCACATAAACAAGGTGCGGCGATGCCGAACATGGGTTTGCATTATGTGTCAAACAAGATGGTCACGGTGGAACCGTTAAATGTGCCTGAGGTGGCATTGTCAGTCGTCGTCGTGCAAGCACCGGTTGATGCGGCGGAGGTAGCGTTTCTAGGGATAGAAGCACCGGTCAATGTTCTGGAGGTGGCAATGCCATTCCTTGTTGTGCAAGCACCAATTGATGTGCCAGAGGCAGCATTGCCAGTCGTAGAAGCACTCGTTGATGTGCCGGAGGTGGCGCTGCCAGTCGTCATCGGGGAAGCAGGTGGTCCACTGGGCGAGGCAGCAGCCCTTACCGACATGATTGTCTTCATGCCAAGGACGCGCCGATTGAGTGGGAGGCTATGCAATCACTGCTGCTCTTGAGCTTTCCAAGGGAAGAGAGGTTGGAAGCAAACAACGATGGAGGCTGATGCATCCGTGCAACTAGATGTTGTGGTGCGTCCCTGGCGCATGGGCCTTGACCATCACTGTTGTATCAAATCATCTTCATAATTAGAGGTTAGATTATTTCCAACATGGGCCTCTCCCATCTGTTTCATGTCTCTATTTCTTGTTGATCACACAACAAGCTAGGGATATGCAGGACTACTACAAGGTAAGCTAGGATTAACTGGACTCTAGATGGACTCGAATCGACACGGGCATATGTGTATACGTATGGGGGCCGGACAATACCATATCGTGTTGTAGTAGTATCATGTGTGGGTTTTATATAATGCATATATATTTTAGAGCTAGCTAGGCCGTTTGCAGTCGACGCCCGTGTATTTTTATCTGGTTTTGCCGGACAATTTCCTTAAGGAGCCCGATGACACCATGATGTTCGTTGCTAACGTGCCTCGCCGGAGGAGGATGGGGTTCGTGGTACCACCACCCTCCCTGGTTAATTTCTAGCTGTCAAACTCACAGAGCGGCGGTGGTGGTGGATCTTCAAGTGTTGTCAATTCTATGGCGTCAACATCGCCATCCCTTCCTTCAATAGAAAGCGACGAAGCTGCGGCAGTAGCGGACAACTGAAACATGATGAGGAAGAGTGAAAACGCAAGCGCAAAATGTTGGATGTGGATGAGACGGACGCCCCACTCCAGCCGGTGGTCGAGAAGCTCATGGGCGACG
>NC_061510.1:76899842-76933311 GCF_022539505.1 Lolium rigidum
AATACCGGAGGGGGTTCGGATGATAACCTGAAGGTGGACTTTTAGGCATAGATGCAGCTTGGATGGCGGTCTATGTACTTTGTCGTAATGCCCAATTAAATCTCACTATACTCATCATAATATGTATGTGCATGGTCATGCCCTCTTTATTTGTCAATTGCCCAACTCGTAATTTGTTCACCCAACATACTCGTTTGTCTTATGGGAGAGACACCTCTAGTGAACCGTGGACCCCGGTCCAATTCTCTTTATCGAAATACAATCTACTACAATAATGTTCTACCGTTTTCTGCAAACAATCATCTTCCACACAATACGGTTAATCCTTTGTTACAGCAAGCCGGTGAGATTGACAACCTCACCTGTTTCATTGGGGCAAAGTACTTTGGTTGTGTTGTGCGGGTTCCACGTTGGCGCCGGAATCCCCGGTGTTGCGCCGCACTACATCCCGCCGCCATCAACCTTCAACGTGCTTCTTGGCTCCTCCTGGTTCGATAAACCTTGGTTTCTTTCTGAGGGAAAACTTGCTGCTGTGCGCATCATACCTTCCTCTTGGGGTTCCCAACGAACGTGTGAGTTACACGCCATCATCTACCCCTGGACTATGGGTCCATAGCAGTAGCTAGATGGTTGTCTTCTCCTCATTGTGCTTAATTGTCGGGTCTTGTGAGCTGCCGAACATGATCAAGATCATCTATCTGTAATTCTATATGTTGTGTTTGTTGGGATCCGATGAATAGAGAATACTATGTTATGTTGATTATCAATTTATATCTATGTGTTGTTTATGATCTTGCATGCTCTCCGTTACTAGTAGATGCTCCGGCCAAGTAGATGCTTGTAACTCCAAGAGGGAGTATTTATGCTCGATAGTGGGTTCATGTCTCCGTGAACTGGGAAGTGACGTAAATCTCTAAGATTATGGATGTGATGTTGCCACTAGGGATAAAACATTGGTGCTATGTTCGAGGATGTAGTTACCGATTACATTACGCGCAATACTTAATGCAATTGTCTCGTTGTTAGCAACTTAATACCGGAGGGGGTTCGGATGATAACCCGAAGGTGGACTTTTTAGGCATAAATGCATGCTGGATAGCGGTCTATGTACTTTGTCGTAATGCCCAATTAAATCTCACTATACTCATCATAATATGTATGTGCATGGTCATGCCCTCTTTATTTGTCAATTGCCCAACTCGTAATTTGTTCACCCAACATGCTCGTTTATCTTATGGGAGAGACACCTCTAGTGAATCGTGGACCCCGGTCCAATTCTCTATACTGAAATACAATCTACTGCAATACTTGTTTCTACTGTTTTCCGCAAACAATCATCATCCACACTATACATCTAATCCTTTGTTACAGCAAGCCGGTGAGATTGACAACCTCGCTGTTTCGTTGGGGCAAAGTACTTGGTTTGTGTTGTGCAGGTTCCACGTTGGCGCCGGAATCCCCGGTGTTGCGCCGCACTACATCTCGCCGCCATCAACCTTCAACGTGCTTCTTGGCTCCTACTGGTTCGATAAACCTTGGTTTCATACTGAGGGAAAACTTGCCGCTGTACGCATCACACCTTCCTCTTGGGGTTCCCAACGGACGCGTGTTGTACGTGTATCAAGAGGCTAGAAAGGTCTTTGCTAAATATAAGATGCTTGGCTCTTATACCAATTTTGTTAGTCTCCTTGAAAAGATGGACATGGAGAGAATAAGATACACTAATAATATTAATGATGGTGGGGAGATCAAAGCACCAATACCATGTAAGCTCCTAGCGATGAATGATGCACTAGAAAATAACTATGCTTGGCTTGTTCCTGAAAATTTGTTTGATGAGAGTAGCAAGCCCAAGACTAATGACAAGGGAGACGCTAAAACTTATGTATCCAATATACTATGCATGGTTGAGAAAACTCCACACCCCGCTGTAGATGCACCATCCTTCGATAATACTTGATACACACTTTCTGCGCCTAGCTGAAAGGCGTTCAAGAAAGGCGCTTATGGGAGACAACCCATGTTTTTACTACAGTACTTTGTTTTTATTTTGAGTCTTGGAAGCTGTTTACTACTGTAGCAACCTCTCCTTATCTTAGTTTACTGTTTTGTTGTGCCAAGTAAAGTCGTTGATAGTAAGGTTCATACTAGATTTGGATTACTGCGTGTAAACAGATTTCTTTGCTGTCACGAATCTGGGCAAAATTCTCTGTAGGTAACTCAGAAAATTATGCCAATTTACGTGAGTGATCCTCAGATATGTACGCAACTTTCATTAAATTTGAGCATTTTCATTTGAGCAAGTCTGGTGCCTCAATAAAATTCTTTATTACGAACTGTTCTGTTTTTGACAGATTCTGCCTTTTATTTCGCATTGCCTGTTTTGTTATGTTCGATGGATATTTCGATTCCATTGACTTTCAGTAGCTTTGTGCAATGTCCAGAAGTGTTAAGAATGATTATGTCACCTCTGAACATGTATATTTTGATTGTGCACTAACCCTCTAATGAGTTGTTTTGAGTTTGGTGTGGAGGAAGTTTTCAAGGATCAAGAGAGGGAGATGATACAACATGATCAAGGAGAGTGAAAGCTCTAAGCTTGGGGATGCCCCGGTGGTTCACCCCTGAATATATCAAGAAGACTCAAGCGTCTAAGCTTGGGGATGCCCAAGGCATCCCCTTCTTCATCGACAACATTATCAGGTTCCTCCCCTGAAACTATATTTTTATTCCATCACATCTTATGTGCTTTGCTTGGAGCGTCGGTTTGTTTTTGTTTTTGTTTTGTTTGAATAAAATGGATCCTAGCATTCTTTGTGTGGGAGAGAGACATGCTCCGCTGTAGCATATGGACAAGTATGTCCTTAGGCTCTACTCATAATATTCATGGCGAAGTTTCTTCTTCGTTAAATTGTTATATGGTTGGAATTGGAAAATGATACATCTAGTAATTGCTATAATGTCTTGGATAATGTGATACTTGGTAATTGGTGTGCTCATGTTTAAGCTCTTGCATCATATGCTTTGCACCTATTAATGAAGAAATACATAGAGCATGCTAAAATTTGGTTTGCATATTTGGTCTCTCTAAAGTCTAGATAATTTCTAGTATTGAGTTTGAACAACAAGGAAGACGGTGTAGAGTCTTATAATGTTTACAATATGTCTTTTATGTGAGTTTTGTTGCACCGCTTCATCCTTGTGTTTGTTTCAAATAGCCTTGCTAGCCTAAACCTTGTATCGAGAGGGAATACTTCTCATGCATCCAAAATACTTGAGCCAACCACTATGCCATTTGTGTCCACCATACCTACCTACTACATGGTATTTCTCCGCCATTCCAAAGTAAATTGCTTGAGTGCTACCTTTAAAATTTATATCCTCCACCTTTACAATATATAGCTCATGGGACAAATAGCCTAAAAACTATTGTGGTATTGAATATGTACTTATGCACTTTATCTCTTATTAAGTTGCTTGTTGTGCGATAACCATGTTCCTGGGGACGCCATCAACTACTCTTTGTTGAATATCATGTGAGTTGCTATGCATGTTCGTCTTGTCTGAAGTAAGGGAGATTTACCACCTTTATGGTTAGAGCATGCATATTGTTAGAGAAGAACATTGGGCCGCTAACTAAAGCCATGAACCATGGTGGAAGTTTCAGTTTTGGACATATATCCTCAATCTCATATGAGAAAATTAATTGTTGCTACATGCTTATGCATTAAAGAGGAGTCCATTATCTGTTGTCTATGTTGTCCCGGTATGGATGTCTAAGTTGAGAATAATCAATAGCGAGAAATCCAATGCGAGCTTTCTCCTTAGAACTTTGTACAGAGCGGCATAGAGGTACCCCTTTGTGACACTTGGTTAAAACATGTGCATTGCGATAATCCCGGTAATCCAAGCTAATTAGGACAAGGTGCGGGCACTATTAGTATACTATGCATGAGGCTTGCAACTTGTAAGATATAATTTACATAACACATATGCTTTATTACTACCGTTGACAAAATTGTTTCTTGTTTTCAAAATCAAAGCTCTAGCACAAATATAGCAATCGATGCTTTCCTCTTTGAAGGACCTTTCTTTTACTTTTATTGTTGAGTCAGTTCACCTATTTCTCTCCACCTCAAGAAGCAAACACTTGTGTGAACTGTGCATTGATTCCTACATACTTGCATATTGCACTTGTTATATTACTTTACATTGACAATATCCATGAGATATACATGTTATAAGTTGAAAGCAACCGCTGAAACTTCATCTTCCTTTGTGTTGCTTCAATGCCTTTACTTTGAATTATTGCTTTATGAGTTAACTCTTATGCAAGACTTATTGATGCTTGTCTTGAAGTACTATTCATGAAAAGTCTTTGCTATATGATTCACTTGTTTACTCATGTCATATACATTGTTTTGATCGCTACATTCATTACATATGCTTACAATAGTATGATCAAGGTTATGATGGCATGTCACTCCAGAAATTATCTTTGTTTATCGTTTACCTGCTCGGGACGAACAGGAACTAAGCTTGGGGATGCTGATACGTCTCCGACGTATCGATAATTTCTTATGTTCCATGCCACATTATTGATGATATCTACATGTTTTATGCACACTTTATGTCATATTCGTGCATTTTCTGGAACTAACCTATTAACAAGATGCCGAAGTGTCAGTTGCTGTTTTCTGCTGTTTTTGGTTTCAGAAATCCTAGTAAGAAAATATTCTCGGAATTGGACGAAATCAACGCCCAGGGTCCTATTTTGCCACGAAGCTTCCAGAAGACCGAAGAGTCAACGAAGTGGGGCCACGAGGTGGCCAGGAGAATGGCCGGCGCGGCCCAAGCCCTGGCCGCGCTGACCTGTCTCCTGGGCCCCTCGCGACGCCCCCTGACCTACCCTTCCGCCTACAAATAGCCTTCGTCGCGAAACCCCCAGTACCGAGAGCCACGATACGGAAAACCTTCCGGAGACGCCGCCGCCGCCAATCCCATCTCGGGGATTCAGGAGATCGCCTCCGGCACCCTACCGGAGAGGGGATTCATCTCCCGGAGGACTCTACGCCGCCATGGTCGCCTCCGGAGTGATGTGTGAGTAGTCTACCCCCGGACTATGGGTCCATAGCAGTAGCTAGATGGTTGTCTTCTCCTCATTGTGCTTAATTGTCGGGTCTTGTGAGCTGCCGAACATGATCAAGATCATCTATCCGTAATTCTATATGTTGTGTTTGTTGGGATCCGATGAATAGAGAATACCATGTTATGTTGATTATCAATTTATATCTATGTGTTGTTTATGATCTTGCATGCTCTCCGTTATTAGTAGATGCTCGGCCAAGTTGATGCTAGTAACTCCAAGAGGGAGTATTTATGCTCGATAGTGGGTTCATGTCTCCGTGAACTGCGGGGAGTGAGAGAAACCTCTAAAATTATGGATGTGTCTGTTGCCACTAGGGATAAAACATTGATGCTATGTCCGAGGATGTAGTTATTGATTACATTACGCGCAATACTTAATGCAATTGTCTCGTTGTTAGCAACTTAATACCGGAAGGGGTTCGGATGATAACCTCGAAGGTGGACTTTTTAGGCATAGATGCATGCTGGATAGCGGTCTATGTACTTTGTCGTAATGCCCAATTAAATCTCACTATACTCATCATAATATGTATGTGCATGGTCATGCCCTCTCTATTTGTCAATTGCCCAACTGTAATTTGTTCACCCAACATGCTGTTTATCTTATGGGAGAGACACCTCTAGTGAACCGTGGACCCCGGTCCAATTCTCTATACTGAAATACAATCTACTGCAATACTTGTTCTACTGTTTTCTGGCAAACAATCATCATCCACACTATACATCTAATCCTTTGTTACAGCAAGCCGGTGAGATTGACAACCTCGCTGTTTCGTTGGGGCAAAGTACTTGGTTTGTGTTGTGCAGGTTCCACGTTGGCGCCGGAATCCCCGGTGTTGCGCCGCACTACATCTCGCCGCCATCAACCTTCAACGTGCTTCTTGGCTCCTACTGGTTCGATAAACCTTGGTTTCATACTGAGGGAAAACTTGCCGCTGTACGCATCACACCTTCCTCTTGGGGTTCCCAACGGACGCGTGCTGTACGCGTATCAAAGAGCACCTCAATGCCGGAGTTAACAAGCTCCACAATATTCGATATTCATATTTAAATAACCTTAGAGTGCATGATAGATCATTGCAATTATACCAAGTACTAACATAGCATGCACACTGTCACCATCATACTATGAAAGGAGGAATAGATCACATCAATACCATCATAGTAATAGTTAACTTCATAATCTACAAGAGATCACAATCATAAACTACGCCAAGTACTACATGATGCACACACTCTCACCATTACATCATGGAGGAGGAATAGAGTACTTTAATAACATCACTAGAGTAGCACATAGATTAATAGTTATACAAAGCTCATATGAATCTCAATCATGTAAGGCAACTCATGAGATCATTGTATTGAAGTACATGGGAGAGAGATTAACCACATAGCTACCGGTACAGTCCTTAGCCTCGAGGGAGAACTACTCCCTCCTCATGGGAGACATCAGCGGTGATGAAGATGGTGGTGGTGTCGATGGAGATGCCTTCCGGGGGCACTTCCCCGTCCCGGCGGCGTGCCGGAACAGA
Organism: Lolium rigidum; assembly: GCF_022539505.1. NCBI lineage: Eukaryota > Viridiplantae > Streptophyta > Magnoliopsida > Poales > Poaceae > Lolium > Lolium rigidum. The sequence continues at coordinate 76,906,526 of NC_061510.1, forward strand.
GACTTCTGTCCCCCAGATCTTGGCTTCGCGATGGCGGCGGCTCTGGAAGGTTTCTCGTACCGTGGCTTATTCGTCTCGAAGATTTAGGTCAGGGGGCTTCTTATAGGCGAAGAGGCGGAGTCGGAAGGGTTACGGGGGCGCCACACAATAGGGGGGCGCCCCCCTTGGGCCGCGCCGGCCACATGTGTGGTGGCCCTGTGGCTCTCCTCTGGTCCCTCTCGGGTGTTCTGGAAGCTTCGTGGAATTATAAGATGCTGGGCGTTGATTTCGTCCAATTCCGAGAATATTTCCTTACTAGGATTTCTGAAACCAAAAACAGCAGAAAAACGAGAACTGGCACTTCGGCATCTCGTCAATAGGTTAGTTCCGGAAAATGCATAATAATGACATAAAGTGTGTATAAAACATGTAGGTATTGTCATAAAACAAACATGGAACATAAGAAATTATCGATACGTTGGAGACGTATCACTAACACACCACAATTCATAAGGGAGTTACACACGGCGCACACACTGTCACCATTACACCGAGGTCACAGTAAACCCAAAGTTCACATAATTAAGCACTTGAATAGCATATGACATCTAGATTACAAAGCTCATCATATGGATCTCAATCATGTAAGGCAGCTCATGAGATCATTGTATTGAAGTACATGAGAGATAGATGAACCACATAGCTACCGGTAGAGCCCTGATACGTCTCAAACGTATCTATAATTTATTATGTTCCATGCTACTTTTATGATGATACTCACATATTTTATACACACTTTATGTCATTATTATGCATTTTCCGGCACTAACCTATTGACGAGATGCCGAAGAGCCTGTTGCTGTTGTCTGCTGTCTTTGGTTTCAGAAATCCTACAAAGGAAATATTCTCGGAATCGGACGAAATCAACGCCCAATATCTTATTTTCCCCGGAAGCTTCCAGAGCACCGAAGAGGGGCCAGAGGGGAGCCAGGGGGCCCCACCCCACAAGGCGGCGCGACCAAGGGGGGCACGCCCCCCTACTGTGTGGGCCCCCCAGGGCCCCTCCGACTCCGCCTCTTTGTCTATAAGACCCCCCGTGACCTAAAACTTCGAAACCAATAAGCCACGATGCGGAAAACCTTCCAGAGCCGCCGCCATCATGAAGCCAAGATTCGGGGGACAGAAGTCTCTGTTCCGGCACGCTGCCGGGACGGGGAATTGCCCCCGGAAGCCATCTCCACCGCCATCTTCACCCCCATCGCTGTCTCCATGATGAGGAGGGAGTAGTTCTCCCCCGAGGCTGAGGGCTCTACCGGTAGCTATGTGGTTCATCTCTCTCCCATGTACTTCAATACAATGATCTCATGAGCTGCCTTACATGATTGAGATCCATATGATGAGCTTTGTATCACTATTAATCTATGTGCTACTCTAGTGATGTTATTAAAGTACTCTATTCCTCCTCCATGATGTAATGTTGACAGTGTGTGCATCATGTAGTTCTTGGCATAGGTTATGATTGTAATCTCTTGTAGATTATGAAGTTAACTATTACTATGATAGTATTGATGCGATCTATTCCCCCTTTCATAGCTATTGTTGACAGTGTGTATGCTATGTTAGTACTCGGTCTAAATTACAACGGTCTATTATGCACTCTAGAGGTTATTTAAATATGAACTCCGGATGTTGTGGAGCTTGTTTACTCCGGCTTGAGGTGTGCTTTTGTAGCCCTACACAATGAATGGTGTTTGTTATCCAACAAGTGTGTGTAGAGTAGTTTTATTATGTGATCATTGTTGAGAGTGTCCACTAGTGAAAGTAGGATCCCTAGGCCTTGTTTCTAAGCATTGAATCATCGTTTATTTACTGTTCTACTGCATGTTTACTTGCTGCCATATTTATTTCAGATTGTTATTACCACTCATATTCATCCATATCACTTGCATTTTACTATCTTTTCGCCGAACTAGTGCACCTATACATCTGACAAGTGTATTAGGTGTGTTGGGGACACAAGAGACTTCTTGTATCGTAATTGCAGGGTTGCTTGAGAGGGATATCTTTGACCTCTACCTCCCTGAGTTCGATAAACCTTGGGTGATTCACTTAAGGGAAACTTGCTGCTGTTCTACAAACTTCTGCTCTTGGAGGCCCAACACTGTCTACATGAATAGAAGCGTGCGTAGACATCAAGCTATTTTCTGGCGCCATTGCCGGGGAGGTAAGGTAAAAGGTATTCACATCCTCCGACTACTAAGCTAGTTCCTAGCATTGTTGCCGGTGAGTGAGTGCTCGAAGCTATTTCCTTTAGATCCTGCAATTGCATCTTTTTGTTTCTTGTTTTTATTTTCACTAGTTAGGCTTAATGGAAAACAACAACAAAATTAGTGAGCTTTTTAATCTATTTCCTGAGTTAAGACATGAATTGTGTGATGCGAAAATTAAAAAACCTATGGAACCTTATTTGCATGCTAGTAGCAATGTTATTAGTATGAACGCAATTACTGCTAATGCTATGGAGAAGTCTAAGCTTGGGGAAGCTAGTTTTTATGATCTTTTTAGCTTCCCATCTTTACGGGAGAAAATTTGCTCTGATAATGCTTTATCTCCCATATGCAATAACTCTAATGATGCTTGTGATATTTTAAATCCACCTACTGCAAGTACTGCTTTCAAGATACCCATGAAAATTATTGAACGTGTTATGGATAACCGCTATGAAGGGGATGGAACTGTCCATCCTGGAGATCATTTACTATTTTTTGCATGAATTATGCGCGTTATTCAAATGTGCAGGTATCTCTATGGATAAAGTGAGGAAGAAACTATTCTCTATTTCGCTGTCTGGTAAAGCGACAGATTGGTATAAACTGCTGAACAATGGGCGATCTCTTGGTTGGGAGGAAATTGTATCTCTCTTTTATTCCAAATTTTATCCTCCTCATGAAGTGCATATTGATAGAAATTACATTTATAACTTTTATCCTCGTGATGGAGAGAGTATTTCCCAAGCATGGGGGAGATTGAAGTCACTAATGCTCAAATGTCCAATTCATGAGCTCCCCCGTAATGTTATTATTAATAATTTTTATGCAAGACTTTCAGGACATCACAAGGACTATCTAGATGCCTGTTTGGAGGGATCTTTCACAAGCAAGGAGGTTGAAGCTAGATGGGATCTTCTTGAAAGAACTCAGGAGAATACTGAAGATTGGGAGAACGACAAAGGTAGAGAGTCAGGTATAAATTATGATTATGAATGCATTGAAACTTTTATGGATACTGATAAAATTTGAAATATGAGTGCTACTTATGGTCTTGACTCTCAAGTTGTTGCAAATCTTTATAAAGCTTTTGCCTCTCATTTTGAATTGCCTAGGAAGAATTTTGATAAGTATCATGAACCCTTTAAAGAAGCTTGCATGAAAAATGAAATTGTTATTAATGATTGCAATAAACATGCCCAAACTTCTGAAAATGCTATTTCTTATAAGCATGTTAATTTTTGTGGAATGCATAGACCCTGTGGAATTAATCAAATCGAACATGAATATTGTATCCATCATATGAATGAAAAAACTAGAAAGTGGTCTAGGGCTCTAGATGATCTTGGTAAAAAAGTTTGTGCCCTCTATCCTTTTATTTGTGAACTTTGCCATAGAGTGGGTCATTTTAATTTTCAATGCTCCTCCAATGATAATTCGAACCCCATGAGTGCTGCAAATTTGTATTGTGATGATGAAATTACTCCTAATCAGCATGATGAACTTACTTTATTTTTGTGGTGTGAAGAGTTATCAAGAAAAATATCTTTGTTACATATGAGTGATCTTGATATTGATGATGTCCTGCACGGGTGTTTTTCTTATTGCATTGATAATTTCCATACAAATACTTACATGAAAAATATTTTAGAAGATGACACTTTGCCAAAATATGATAGGACCGCTGTGTGTTTTGAACTTATTAATGAAAAGGAGGAATCCTCCCAAGTTTCTTCTATTGTTTCTGGAAATAAATCAGGTTATGTGGAGAAGCCTCCCTTCAAGCCTCTTCCTCCTAAATAAGGGAACGAGGAGAAGGAAGAGAAGAAGAAGAAGAAGAAGAAGAAGAAGGGAACGAAGAAGAAGAAGAAGAAGGGGAATAAAGAGCAAGAGGTAACGGCATATCCCCGCGTGTATGAGATAACGATAGGTAACTGTAAGTATGTTGCTCCTAATGATTATTGTGATAATGAATCTGAGTACAATGATCTTCCTATGCCCTTTACCTACATTAGTGATCATGATTTGAAAGAGCACACTACTTTTGATATTGAAAATCTCTGGGAAACTAATTCTGAAAATGATGATGTTAATAATTGTCATAGTATTAGTACTATCCATGCTTCTTCCCATAATGATATAGAAAGCTCTAAGCTTGGGGATGAGGTGTTTGAAAATCCTTTTGCTACTGATGATTATATGTTTGATACATCTCCTTCTAGTAACAATGATGGTATGATTACAGATGAACATATTGTGGAAGATAACTATGCTATTTCTTATGATGACACTATGCCTCCAATCTTTGATAATTATTATAAAGAATGCTATGATATAGGTTATAATTAACCTTATGAAACTTGTCATAGTTATGATGGGATTGCCAAAAACAATTTCCTTAGTATGCAACTTGTTTACCATGTTCAAATTCTTGATAATAATCTTGCTCCAATTACTATTAATGAGAAGAACTCTTCTTATGCCAAAATTAATGATACTTTTATGCATATGAACCATGATAAGAATGTTTTAAGTGATGGGTATATTGTGGATTTCATCAATGATGCTACTGAAAGTTATTATGAGAGAGGGAAACATGGTTATATGTATCTTAATAATATTAAGTTTCCCCTCTTTATGTTGAGAATCTTGAAGTTACTCGTGTCTTATCTTCTTATGCTTGTCACTTTGTTCTTCATGAATTTATTTGTGTACAAGATTCCTTTTCATAGGAAGTGGGTTAGGCTTAAATTTGTTTCATACTTGCTTTTTGATGCTCTCTTTGCTTCAACTCTCATCCTTATGAGAGCATCATCATCAAAATTGATGAGCCCATCTTAATGGCTATAAACAAAAACACTTCTTGGGAGATAACCCATGTTTTTATTTTGCTACTGTTTTGTTGTATCTTGGAAGTTGTTACTACTGTAGCAACCTCTCCTTATCTTTATTTTATTGCATTGTTGTGCCAAGTAAAGTCTTTGATAGTAAAGATGATACTAGATTTGGATTACTGCGCAGAAACAGATTTCTTGCTGTCACCAATTTGATTAGTATTCTCTGTAGGTAACTCATAAAAATCTTCCAATTTATGTGCGTGATCCTCAGATATGAAACAGATTTCTTGCTGTCACGAATTTGATTAGTATTCTCTGTAGGTAACTCATAAAAATCTTCCAATTTACGTGCGTGATCCTCAGATATGTACGCAACTTTCATTCAATTTGAGCATTTTCATCTGAGCAAGTTAAGTGCCCCAGAAAAATTCGTCTTTACAGACTGTTCTGTTTTGACAGATTCTGCCTTTTATTTCGCATTGCCTGTTTTGCTATGTTTGATGGATTTCTTTGTTCCATTAACTTTCAGTAGCTTTGGGAAATGTCCAGAAGTGTTAAGAATGATTGTGTCACCTCTGAATATGTGAATTTTTGAATATGTACTAACCCTCTAATGAGTTTGTTTTGAGTTTGGTGTGGAGGAAGTTTTCAAGGGTCAAGAGAGGAGGATGATATATGATCAAGAAGAGTGAAAAGTCTAAGCTTGGGGATGCCTCCGTGGTTCATCCCTGCATATTTCAAGAAGACTCAAGCATCTAAGCTTGGGGCTGCCCAAGGCATCCCCTTCTTCATCGACAACTTATCAGGTCACCTCTTGTGAAACTATATTTTTATTTCATCACATCTTATGTACTTTACTTGGAGTGTCTCTGTGCTTTTATTTTCATTTTGTTATTTTCATTCTCTGAATAAATTCATGCTTGTGTGGGAGAGAGACACGCTCCGCTTGTTCATATGAACACTGGTGTTCTTAGCTTTACTTTTAATGTTCATGGCGAAGGTTGAAACTGCTTCGTTCATTGTTATATGGTTGGAAACAGAAAATGCTGCATGTGGTAATTGGTATAATGTCTTGAATAATTTGATACTTGGCAATTGTTGTGCTCAAATAGATCATGTTCAAGCTCTTGCATCATGTACTTTGCACCTATTAATGAAGAACTACCATAGAGCTTGTTGAAATTAGGTTTGCATGATTGGTCTCTCTAAAGTCTAGATATTTTCTGGTGAGGGTTTGAACTACAAGGAAGACAGTGTAGAGTCTTATAATGCTTGCAATATGTTCTTATGTAAGTTTTGCTGTACCGGTTCATACTTGTGTTTGCTTCACACAACCTTGCTAGCCTAAGCCTTGTATTGAGAGGGATTACTTCTCGTGCATCCAAAATCTTTGAGCCAAAAACTATGCCATTTGTGTCCACCATACCTACCTACTACATGGTATTTCTCTGCCATTCCAAGTAAATACTTCATGGGCTACCTTTAAACAATTCAAAATTTATTATCTCTTATTTGTGTCAATGTTTTATAGCTCATGAGGAAGTATGTGGTGTTTTATCTTTCAATCTTTTTGGGCAGCTTTCACCAATGGACTAGTGGCTTCATCCGCTTATCCAATAATTTTGCAAAAAGAGCCGGCAACGGGGTTCCCAGCCCCAATTAATTAACTTTCATTAATAATTCTCTTCACATGTTTTGCTCTGATTCATCGTTAAGCAACTTAATTTTGCAAATAGACACTCCTCCATGGTATGTGAAATGTTGGAAGGCACCCGAGGATTCGGTTAGCCATGGCTTGAGAAAGCAAAGGTGGGGAGGAGTGTCATCTCTAAATAAAACTAAAATAAATAGACACTCCTTCATGGTATGTGATTGTTGGAAGGCACCCGAGGATTCGGTTAGCCATGGCTTGTGAAAGAAAAGGTTGGAAGGAGTGTCACCCAAAAATAAAATTAAACTACACTAAAGTACATGTGTAAACAAAAGAGAAGAGGGATGATCTACCTTGCTGGTAGAGATAACGTCCTTCATGGGAGCCGCTCTTTGAAAGTCTGCATGGAAAGGGATTTAGAGTGCCCACTACCATTCGTTGACAATAACAAACACCTCTCAAAACTTTACTTTTATGCTCTCTATATGATTTCAAAACTTGAAAAGCTCTAGCACATGATTTTATCCCTGCTTCCCTCTGCGAAGGGCCATTCTTTTACTTTATGTTGAGTCAGTTTACCTACTTATTTCTATCTTAGAAGCAAACACTTGTGTCAACTGTGCATTGATTCTTACATACTTGCTTATTTGCATTCATCATATTACTTTGTGTTGACAATTATCCATGAGATAAACATGTTGAAGTTGAAAGCAACCGCTGAAACTTATATCTTCCTTTGTGTTGCTTCAAAACTTTCTACTAAGAATCTATTGCTTTATGAGTTAACTCCTATGCAAGTCTTATTGATGCTTGTCTTGAAAGTACTATTCATGAAAAGTCTTTGCTATATGATTCAGTTGTTTAGTCATTGTCTTTACCATTGCTTCGAATCACTTCATTCATTTCATATGCTTTACAATAGTATTGATCAAGATTATGATAGCATCTCACTTCAGAAATTATCCTTGTTATCGTTTACCTACTCGAGGGCGAGTAGGAACTAAGCTTGGGGATGCTTGATACGTCTCAAACGTATCTATAATTTCTTATGTTCCATGCTACTTTTATGATGATACTCACATGTTTTATACACACTTTATGCCATTATTATGCATTTTCCGGCACTAGCCTATTGACGAGATGCCGAAGAGCCAGTTGCTATTGTCTGCTATTTTTGGTTTCAGAAATCCTACAAAGGAAATATTCTCGGAATCGGACGAAATCAACGCCCAATATCTTATTTTTCCCGGAAGCTTCCAGAGCACCGAAGAGGGGCCAGAGGGAGCCAGGGGGGCCCCACCCCACATGGCGGCGCGGCCAAGGGGGGGCGCCCCCTACTGTGTGGGCCCCCCAGGGCCCCTCCGACTCCGCCTCTTCGTCTATAAGACCCCTCGTGACCTAAAACTTCGAAACCAATAAGCCACGATACGGAAAACCTTCCAGAGCCACCGCCATCGCGAAGCCAAGATTCGGGGGACAGAAGTCTCTGTTCCGGCACGCCGCCGGCACGGGGAATTGCCCCCGGAAGCCATCTCCACCGCCATCTTCACCCCCATCGCTGTATCCATGATGAGGAGGGAGTAGTTCTCCCCCGAGGCTGAGGGCTCTACCGGTAGCTATGTGGTTCATCTCTCTCCCATGTACTTCAATACAATGATCTCATGAGCTGCCTTACATGATTGAGATCCATATGATGAGCTTTGTATCACTATTAATCTATGTGCTACTCTAGTGATGTTATTAAAGTACTCTATTCCTCCTCCATGATGTAATGTTGACGAGTGTGTGCATCATGTAGTACTTGGCGTAGGTTATGATTGTAATCTCTTGTAGATTATGAAGTTAACTATTACTATGATAGTATTGATGCGATCTATTCCCCCTTTCATAGCTATTGTTGACAGTGTGTATGCTATGTTAGTACTCGGTCTAAATTGCAACGGTCTATTATGCACTCTAGAGGTTATTTAAATATGAACTCCGGATGTTGTGGAGCTTGTTTACTCCGGCTTGAGGTGTGCTTTTGTAGCCCTACACAATGAATGGTGTTTGTTATCCAACAAGAGAGTGTAGAGTAGTTTTATTATGCGATCATTGTTGAGAGTGTCCACTAGTGAAAATAGGATCCCTAGGCCTTGTTTCTAAGCATTGAATCATCATTTATTTACTGTTCTACTGCATGTTTACTTGCTGCCATATTTATTTCAGATTGTTATTACCACTCATATTCATCCATATCACTTGCATTTTACTATCTCTTCGCCGAACTAGTGCACCTATACATCTGACAAGTGTATTAGGTGTGTTGGGGACACAAGAGACTTCTTGTATCGTAATTGCGGGGTTGCTTGAGAGGGATATCTTTGACCTCTACCTCCCTGAGTTCGATAAACCTTGGGTGATTCACTTAAGGGAAACTTGCTGCTGTTCTACAAACCTCTGCTCTTGGAGGCCCAACACTGTCTATAGGAATAGAAGCGTGCGTAGACATCAAGCCCTCAGCCTTGGGGGGAGAACTACTCCCTCCTCATCATGGGAGACAGCGATGGCGGTGAAGATGGCGGTGGTGTCGATGGAGATGACTCCGGGGGCAATTCCCCGTCCCGGCAGCGTGCCGGAACAGAGACTTCTGTCCCCCGAATTAGAGTTTCGCGATGGCGGCGGCTCTGGAAGGTTTTCCGTATCGTGGCTTATCTCTTTAGGGTTTTCGCGACGGAGGCTTTAAGTAGGCGGAAGGGCAGCCTCGGAGGGGTCCTGGGGGGACCCACACCATAGGGGGGCGCCCCCCTTGGCCACGCCGCCAGGTGGGGTGGGGCCGCCTTGGCTCCCCTCTGGTCCCTCTTCGGTGCTCTGGAACCTTCCGTGGAAAATAGGACCCTTGGCGTTGATTTCGTCCGATTCCGAGAATATTTCCTTTGTAGGATTTCTGAAACCAAAAACAGCAGAAAACAGCAACTGGCTCTTCGGCATCTCGTCAATAGGTTAGTGCCGGAAAATGCATAATAATGACATAAAGTGTGTATAAAACATGTGAGTATCATCATAAAAGTAGCATGGAACATAAGAAATTATAGATACGTTTGAGACGTATCACAAACCCTTCCCCCTTAAACAAATCTCGTCCCAAGATTTTAAGAAAAGTTAGGTTCCTAAGAGAGATTGAGCAATTGGATTAACAGGAAGACATACTTGGCATGGCCTGGGGGGCTTCCTGAGCTTCTGTGGCACTCATGTGGTAGAGACGGCCGTTGGGGTTGTTCTGGTTCCTTCTGGCTGCGAAGCGGCGCTGTTGCTGGGCAGGTGCAGCAGTATTGGGGGCAGTCTTGGCAAGCTTTTTGGGGCACTCATTGGAGTAGTGACCCACAGTGCCACATTCATAGCAGGTTATCGTTGATTTGTCCTTTGGGGTGACGGGGATGGCATTGCTTCCAGTCCTCGGGCCAGTGTTGGTGTTGTTGTTGTTACCATTGTTGCCGTTGCTATTGTGGTTGTTGTGGTTATTGAGGCTGTTGTTGTTGTTGCCTCCGGGCTTCGGGGGTCCTCCATTATTGTTGGAGTAGTTTGGGCGATACGTCTGAGCAGTTGGTTTGTTGTGTCTTGGGGTAAATCCTCCAGAGGAGTTGTTGCGGTATTTCTGGGCATTGTTGGGCCCATTCTGATTCATCATCCTTCTCTTGCGGTTCTCGTTAGCTTGATGCAGCTTCCCTTCCATCTGTATGGATGAGTCCACAAGGGCTTCCAAGTCAGCGAACGAAATGGTCACTAACACAGTTTACATTTCATCATGCAGTCCGTTCAGAAATCTCTCCTTCCTCTTCTCGTTGGTGTCGGTCTCATCCGGGGCGTACCTTGATAGAGTAAGAAACCTGTCGCGGTACTCCACCACGGACATCCTTCCTTGCTTGAGTTCGCGAAACTCGTCTCTCATCTTCTTGATCAGTCCTTGGGGCACATGGTACTTGCTGAACTTCAGTTTGAAATCCTCCCAAGTCATCATTTGTCCCGCATTCATTGCACGAGCGCTTGTCCACCAGGCTCTTGCAGGTCCTGACAGGTAGTGGGTGGCAAACAGTACTTTTTCTGCGGCTTCAACTCCCGCAACTTCTAAGTTATTCTCCATGGTTTGGAGCCAGTCATCTGCGTCAAGTGGCTCTTCGGTCTTGCTGAACATGGGTGGGCTGGTGTTCTGAAAATTCTTCAGCTTCGATCTAGGGTGATCGTGGTTTCCATGGCCTTGATTGTTCTGAGCTATCTGCTGCAGTGCGACAATATTGGCTTGTCGTTCAGCTCTCTCGGCTTCTCGGTCTGCCATCATCATCTGGCGCATCTGCATCATTGCGTCCTGGTTGGTGCTGCGGGTTGGTGGGGCCATCTGAACATTGAGGTAGATGATAAGATAAGAGGGAAATTTCTATGGTTTGTTTTGTTAAAGTTTAAAAAGTTCATAACTTGAAAACTTGAGTAGTGTTGCGGGGGGGGGGTAAAAACCAACAACACTTTTTCATTCATACCAAGCATCACACATTACAAAGCTAACACATCGTTGGTTTGAAGAACCATTCATTCGTTCTACGATACAAGGGGATCCTGATACAAACTCACACCTACGAAAGTGCTTTAATGATACTACTCTTCAGGGTGGATTCTTCGTCTTCACGGGTAATGTCCAACTCCTTGCGGGTCTTGTACAGCATGAAATCCAGATATGCCACATAGTGGTTCATTTCCGGGTGAGGTGGCATGGTTATGGGTCTTCCCATGGGGTCATTTCTTGGGTAGTAGATGAAGCGAGTGTTCTTGAGCTTGTTCACATTCTGTCCACGCAGACGGGCAATTGCTTCTTGCATGGCTCTAGCTATTCCATCCTTCCAAGTGTTCCCCGTTACAGAAAACCAGATGGTTTCCCATATTGGGGCTCCAAGCTTTCCTCTTAGATCTGCAGTAACTTCCCACCGAGGTTGTCCTCCTGATGGATTGTTGAGGGGTATTCCGAAGAACTCGGGATACGGGCGTCCTAGATATTCAACTCGTTGCTTCAAATCCTTCTCGAACATTAGGTTTCCTCCGTGGCCAAGCTGATAGGACTTGCAGGTGTACTCCAGCTGTGAGCAATTTGGATGAGTAAGTTAGAGATGTGATCAAGTGTGCAAACTTTTATGTAGAATTTTCAAGGAAAAGTAGAGCATGAATTTCTTATTTTGAAGAAGATCTCAAGGATAAGAGTGAGAATAAGTTTTCATAAATATTCGCTTCCTTTGTTTTGAAACTAAGTTTTTCATATATCCATTCTAACTAGGGTCTCCTAAGGTCAAACAATGGCTCTGATACCAACTTGTCAACACCCGGATTTTTAAGTCCAGATGCCTATTATGCCATTCATCGCAATCCCAGGAACATTGTTTTTGCGAGACATAATAGATTGATATCACAGAACATCATTCATTACATAACATAATCGTCTTACAACAAAGGATCACATGATCCGGTCTTAATACAACATAGAGGATCTAGAGATCTTATTACAAAACACATAGCGGAAGCGAAGTAGCGGTTGTGGTCCATCTGTTTCACAGGCAACTGTTGACGTCAGGAGTAGTCCTAATTGTCGTAGACGTCCTGCTGTGCTTCATATTGATACTAGGGCTCATCTTCATAGTCTGGCCATTTGAATAGCCAGGGACAAAGCCATGAGTACTTTAAAGTACTCGCAAACTAATACTATTGTAAGTACTATCAACTATGGTAAGGGGGTGCCAAGCTCTAGGTTTATTTGCATAATGCCAGTTTTATTTCATAAGCATTTAATAAACAAGACTCTTCATTTGCCTAACTTAACTCAAGTGGGAACATTAGTGTCATTCCCACAACTCAGTTGTGATTCAAAGTCACATTTCAATTCAAGTCACAAGTCACCACTCATATTTTTGGAAAAGTTCTGATGACGGAACAGTATGGACTTTCCAACTGTCCATGACCGCGGACGCGGCTATTCAAATAGGTTTACACTCTGCAGAGGTCGTACACTTGTGCCACAAGAATTGGAATAGTCCGTCAGGGGTAACTGGCCCTGATTTATCACACTCAGTGCGCGAACTACCAATCATAACCTTTCATTTACATACCCTAGTATAGGCACCTCTCCCCGTGAGCTTGGCCTCCCAGTGAAGACCAACCGTCAACCGGGGAACTGCACAGGGCTTGGGTCTGAGATTCACCTCATTTCACGTCATTTCACTTTTAGTGGAGGCAGCCTCGGCATAACCCCTATGACGCTTGTTCAGAGGGAACCCATACTAAAATACATAAGTTTCCAGTTAAGCCCTACCCAGATTCAGGTATTGTGGGGGTACTTAAGAATTGGAATGGTATCGCATCCGAACCCAACCATCAGTTTTGTAAAATTCACCAAGTCATTCACAAGTCATATTCACCTTCAAAATCTTTCAATAGAATGACTCATCATTCCAAGGTTTTCAAGTCATTGGTTTTTCACAAGTTCCCATCTGAGGTATTCACTTTTAGCTTTAGCACTAGCAACTAGTCATGAGGGGTGCTAATTAGCTTATAGCTTTCTAGGCTAAGTGTGATGCTCTTGTAACACTCCATTGCTAGACTAAGTGAATCATGAATCAAAAATAATCTTTGATAAACCAAAGTCAAAACTTGTAAGGTAAAAACTTGGGATAGGATCATTAAGCATAAAGTAATATGTAATGGTGCAGTGGTGATCACGCGTGCGAGAGGAGGGAGCGAGAGGAGGACAGACGTGACAGGGGCGAGGCGTGCACCGTCGTGTCCAGTACCGTGTCTGGGCGCGCTCTGGCGTGTCTGGACAAGGTGACCATGTCGGGGCATGTCGTGTACTGGTGCTTATCTTTGTCTCCTTGGCTCAGGACTGTGTCTAGCCCGATCAGCATTATCTGGTGAGTCTAGATGACAAGGTCAGAGAGAGAGGTGAGGTCCAGGGGCAGGGGTGGCATGATGGTGAGCATGAGGGCTGGCATGGTGTGACAAGGGCGGTGCAGGGCTTTCCTGGGGTCAACCTTTGCATGGTGGTGGTCAGTGGTGTGAGGTGAGTTCATTGGACAAGGTGATAGTGACCAGAGGGATAGGATAACTAGGGTTGGCATGGTGGTGTCCAAATCAATGGCATGGCTTGGCATTGATCCATTTGTGCATGATTCTTGTGTAACAAAGGTGCTGCAAGCTTGAGAGGGGTGAGATGAGTGTGTATGGCATGGTGCACAAGGTTGGAGAGGGCTAGATGTGTGCACATTGGATTAAAGTGAAAAGTGTACGTGGCTCATGAATATGAGGTGGCATGCTTGAGGTGGTGATAATGGCCAAGGTTGTGTCACCTCATTGATGTGCCTTTAGGGTACAAAGTGTACTATCAAGGAGGACAAGGGAGAGAGAGAGGAAAAGTGAAAAGTGAGGGAAAAGTGGCTTGTACCTTTATTCTCCTTTATGTGTACTTCTTATCTCCAAAGTAAAAAATCTCCCTTGTGTGTAATTTGGACAAATGGCTGCATGGTTGTGTTCTAAATGATGTTGGGCAACAATGTGTGGCATTGGTTTGAAATTTGGAGAGGTTTTGTGAAAATTCTAAAAAGTGGGGGAATCTAGAATCTATTTCAACATAGCATCTTGGATTGACTATTTGGAGCAATGGTCAACGATCTGGTCAAAGTGGTCAACACCAAAGTTGTTCATCTTGATGAGTTCTTGGATGAGGTGCAAAGAGTTGGCAGGGTTTGGTTTAAGAATCTCTTAATAAAAGGGCTCAAAGTGGGTAAGATATTAAAAAGGTCACATGTGACCATCATCATATGTGAGTTGGGAAATTCATTTATTTTCATTTTGATTTGGTTTTTCTTGATCCAAAATATGTTGTTGAGTGTTGAAATGGTATAGAGGAGTGATCCCACCATTCACACCAAATCTTAGGGTCAAGATTCTCAAATTCACAAATTGGCTATTTACTCTCATATGCCTCTATGTAAAGTTTTGTTTTCTTTTTATTTCCTTTTGTTTCACCTTAGATTTGTTTTGTCAAGTACTAGGTAAGGTTTATTAAGGTTTTCCAATCCTCTAAACAAGTTAGAGGGGCCTAGGGTAAATTTTTACAAAAATAGCCATAGGCACATATGTAAGGGTATTTGTCTCTTCTCTTTTTCTTATTTAATTTCTTTTTATTTTGTTTTACCTTGGAAGGTGAAAAGAAAGTAAGGTTTAGGTTTTTAGGAACATTTGATAAGCATATCACAACTATCATGGCAAAAGCACAGGAATTAGGTATGGGTACTATGCATAGCACCATATGTAAGAAATTTTTTTGTTGGTTCTTATTTTTGGGAAAATGAATTTCATTTTCTTCTTTGTTTGAAAAATTGGGATGTTACAGTATCTTATGCTAAATTTTCTACTTGGCGTAAAAGATATGTGGGGACAATGTTAAGCCATAATAAATTATATTTGTGTAGCCCCCCGCAAAATTATCACATATAAGTACCGTCGATAGATGTGGTATCAACCTAAGGAATAGCTACAGAAACTCTAATTCTGAAGATGATTAGCTACCACAGTGATGGTCAAGGCCCATGTGCCAGGGACGCACCACAACATCTAGGTGCTTCTATGACTAGCAACGCTACCTCCAGCGCATCAACCGGTGCTTGCCCGACGACGACCTTGCAACGCCACATCATGCACATTTAATGGTTCCGCCATGACCATCTCGTCCGGCAAATAATGCAAACCCATGTTCGGCATCGCTGCACATTGTTTATGTGACTCTTCCGGTCCCATGACATCTACAGAACAACGCGGCTCTTTTGTGCTCGCGCGACTGTCATCAACATGCTTTGCCCCGTCTTCTTCGCGGTAGTGTAGCAAGACCAGCCCGAGCGGGCCTTTCGTCTGCTCGGTGCATCCCAACACCAGGTTCGGCGAGCGGAATGCCCACAGCTCAATGCGGAAATTGTCAATCTCTTTCTTCAGTCGGTTGCCTTCGGGTTCCAGGTTCTTGACCTTTATCCTCTTCTTTTCCCTAGTTTTCTCAATGACCAAGCCTTCTGCTTTCATCGACGGCTTCTTGCCCTTTCTCCTCTTCTTCTTTTCCCCTGTTTTCTCAAAGAGCATGTTGTTGTTCCTTAGGAAGATTGTCCATTCGCTACCGATGATTCGGTAGCCAGTATTGCTCACCAAATACCTGCACTTCAGATGGTACACCTCACCGTTCCGGTCATATGCTTGCACGTCCTATCCAAGTTTCTCCTTCTTAACATTCTCCTTTGCATTATCTTTCCGCTTGCGCTTGCTCTACCTCTTCCGCTCCTGGATTATTTCTTTGTTTTCTTGGCGCTCCTTATTCGCTTTGTGCACTATATATGATTTTCTCATCTGCTTGGTGCACTATGGTTTTCTCATTATCTGCTTTGTGCACTATGATTTTCTCATCTGCTTCGTGCACTATTGTGTTCTCCTTAGGTGTGAACATCTTGGCAAAAGGGATCCTCTCCTTTGAACGAACGGCCTTGCCGCACTTGCTACCTCTGATCTTAACCTTGCATGAGATTAGGAGGCAATTCTTCCCCTTACCTATGTCAGCAGGCCACATCTTCTTTTCAAAGACGCATACAGGGCCGAAGACCGGACCGAGGCCACGGAGGATGCCTCGCAGCCTGTACCCGATGACAAGGTCTTCGAATGTCGTGTCTTTCACCCCTTTGAACGGCAACGTGGCCGCATCAGATTGGGTAACCTATGCCCTGATAGCGTCTGATGACCCACAAGTATAGGGGGTGTATTGTAGTATCTTCGATAAGTAAGAATGTCGATCCCAACGAGGAGCAGAAGGTGTTGACAAGCAGTTTCGATGAAGGATTCACTGTAAATGCTCACAGACAAGTATTCAGGGGGGTTTGATGTAGCAGATGAATAAAGTACGAGTAAGTAAAGTGCGAGAGTAATAATTGCAGCGAGTGGCCCAATCCTTTTTAGCACAAAGGACAAGCCGGTTTGTTTACTTATAATGACCAAACGTTCTCGAGGACACATGGGATTTTAGTCTAGTGCTTTCGCTACATACGGCTAATTAATCTTCATTGTTTTGATAAGTGTTGTGTGGGTGAACCTATGCTAATGTACCACCCTTCCTAGGACTAATACATACTTGTGATTATACCCCTTGCAAGCATCCGCAACTACAAGAAAGTAATTAAGATAAATCTAACCACAACCTTAAACTCTGAGATCCTGCTATCCCTCCTGCATCGATATATCAATGGGGGTTTAGGTTTCTATCACTCCGGCAACCCCGCAATTGGCAAACGAGTACAAGATGCATTCCCCTAGGCCCATAAAGGTGAAGTGTCGTGTAGTCGACGTTCACACGACACCACTAGAAGAATAACACCACAACTTAAATATCATAACATTGAATATTACTCAACCATACTTCACTACTAACATTTAGACTTCACCCATGTCCTCAAGAACTAAACGAACTACTCATGAGACATCATATGGAACATGATCAGAGGTGATATGATGATCAATAACAATCTGAACATAAACCTTGGTTCAATGGTTTCACTCAATAGCATCAATAACAAGTAGAAATCAATACCGGGAGAGTTTCCCCTATCAAACAATCAAGATCAAACCCAAATTGTTACAGCGGTGACGATGTGCAGCGGTGAAGATGGCGGTGATGATGATGGAGATGATGATGATGGTGATGGAGATGATGTCCAACTCGATGGCAGTGACGATGGCGTTGATTTCCCCCTCCGGGAGGGAATTTCCCCGGCGGATCTCAGCCTGCCGGAGAGCTCTTTTCTCTCTGGTGTTCTCCGCCCCGCAGAGGCGGCTGTGACTCTTCGCGACTTATCCCCCGGAGCTTAGGTTTTCGGGACGAAGAAATACGCGAAGGAGAGGAGGCCAGAGGGGGTTGTGGGCCCCCTCCCCACATGGCGGCGCGGCCAGGGCAGGGCCCGTGCCGGCCTATGAGGAGGGCCCATGGTGGCCCTCCTCGGCTCCTCCTTCTGGCTCTTGTCATCTTCTGGAAAAATAGGATTTTTCTTATAAATTCCGTCAATTGTTGATCTTCCGAAATATTGCATTCTGACGGCGCTTTTTCCAGCAGAATCCTGACTCCGGTGCGCGATCCTCCAATAATCATGAAACATGCAAAATATATGAAATAACATAAGTATCATCTCCAAATATGAAATATATCAATGAATAACAGCAAATTATGATATAAAATAGTGATGCAAATTGGACGTATCAACTCCCCCAAGCTTAGACTTCGCTTGTCCCAAGCGAAACTGAACTCGGTAAACAGGACCACATGTTTATGGAGTGAAGAGTCGATAAATAAAATACGGACAAGAAGCATCATATTCATTCACACAAGACATTCTAGTAAACAACTTACTCATATAATTCAACTTGAAACAAGTATATGGTAATCACAAATAAAGGTGCATAAGAAATCATAGCTGGTGATGGCAAACTTCGTTCTTGGTCAGAGAACAATTAACAGGTTATACTTATCTATAGAGCAGCGCTCTTATGTTACAGTTTATATGGCACAACTTGCATACTCAATCATAATAATCTCCTCATGATCATTGATAACTTTCAAAGCTATATTCATTCGGATAAAACTTGTACTAAACAGGGAAGAGTAAAAGACATGATGAAGTAAATCACAATATAATGGTTTGATCACAACAACTCAAATGCTTGCTTAAGATGGAGGGAAATAGGTTTACTGACTCAACATAAAGTAAAACACAGGCCCTTCGTAGAGGGAAGCAAGGATTAAATCATGTGCTAGAGCTTTTTCAGTTTTGAAATCATATAAAGAGAATGAAAATAACATTTTGAGAGGTGTTTGTTGTTGTCAACGACTGGTAGTGGGTACTCTAACCCCCTTGCCAGACAAACCTTCAAAGAGCGGCTCCCATTTTATTTTTGTGTGGCACTCCTTCCAACCTTTCTTTCACAAACCATGGCTAACCGAATCCTTCGGTGCCTCGCCAACAATCTCATACCATGAAGGAGTGCCTTTTTATTTTAGTTTTATTATGATGATACTCCTCCCCACCTTTGCTTTCTCAAGCCATGGCTAACCGAATCCTTCGGGTGCCGTCCAACAATCACATACCATGGAGGAGTGTCTCGTTTAGGTTAATTAATTTGGGACTCGGGAATCCCATTGCCAGCTCTTTTTGCAAAATTATTGGATAAGCGGATGAAGCCACTAGTCCATTGGTGAAAGTTGCCCAACAAGATTGAAAGATAAAACACCACATACTTCCTCATGAGCTATAAAACATTGACACAAATAAGAGATAGTAAATTTTGAATTATTTAAAGGTAGCACACGAAGTATTTACTTGGAATGGCAGGAAATACCATGTAGTAGGTAGTTATGGTGGACACAAATGGCATAGGTTTGGGTTGAGGTTTGGATGCACGAGAAGTATTCCCTCTCGAGTACAGGTCTTTGGCTAGCAAGGTTAATTAGCAAGCATAAGAGTCGAGGGAAACAAACAAATATACATGTGATAGAAACAATCATGCATCTTCCTTGTAAGCACAAACAATTTTAACTTCAGAATAATAAGCTATGAGCTAACAAGAAAGGAAGATAATGAAACAACTACATGTATTTCTCTTTTCTATTTAAACCTCAAAGTGTTGTTGCTATTGACCAATGCTAAGTTTGCCAAAACCAAATAGATTTATTCAATGCTCCCAAAGTGATACCAATACTAATAACAAGATCAATCATATAATAAGGATTGCAAACTAAAATAAGATGTGCAATATGTAAATGATAAGACTTCTCATTAATATTTCATAACGATAACTCACACCAAGGGATACATAGACAACCAACTAAAGGAGAGATACTTCCACACCGCAACCCATCTTATATGATAACTTCCCTACTCATGATATGACACTACTTGATAGTAAAAAGTAAAAGGTAGTGATGATGTGATACCGCGGCACTCCCCCAAGCTTGGAACAAACCAAGGGGATGCCAATACCGATGATGAATTACTCCTTTGGCGATGGTGGTGATGAATTCCTCCCGCGCTTCTTACGGATCTCCTTCAGCTTCGGTTTCTCGGCTTGGCAATTCTGCACTAAGACTCGAAGAGATTCATTGTTATCTGAAGTTGGCGGTGGTGACCTTGTGATGGGAATCGAGTAATATTCCAGCATTCTACGGAGTCGGTAATTCTCCTCCTGGAGTATCTCCACTTCTCTTCTTAGAGCCCGGTATTGATCACAAAACTCATCGGTAGTTGATACGTCTCCAACGTATCGATAATTTCTTGTGTTCCATGCCACATTATTGATGATATCTACATGTTTTATGCACACTTTATGTCATATTCGTGCATTTTCTGGAACTAACCTATTAACAAGATGCCGAAGTGCCGATTGCTGTTTTCTCGCTGTTTTTGGTTTCGAAATCCTAGTAATGAAATATTCTCGGAATTGGACGAAATCAACGCCCAGGGTCCTATTTTGCCACGAAGCTTCCAGAAGACCGAAGAGGAGATGAAGTGGGGCCACGAGGCGGCCAAACCCTAGGGCGGCGCGGCCCCTGCCTTGGCCGCGCGGCCCTATGGTGTGGGCCCCTCGTGCGCCTCCTGACCTGCCCTTCCGCCTACTTAAAGCCTCTGTCGCGAAACCCCCAGTACCGAGAGCCACGATACGGAAAACCTTCCAGAGAAGCCGCCGCCGCCAATCCCATCTCGGGGGATTCAGGAGATCGCCTCGGCACCCTGCCGGAGAGGGGAATCATCTCCCGGAGGACTCTACGCCGCCATGGTCGCCTCCGAAGTGATGTGTGAGTAGTCTACCCCTGGACTATGGGTCCATAGCAGGTAGCTAGATGGTTGTCTTCTCCCCATTGTGCTTCATTGTTGGATCTTGTGAGCTGCCTAACATGATCAAGATCATCTATCCGTAATTCTATATGTTGCGTTTGTTGGGATCCGATGAATAGAGAATACTTGTTATGTTGATTATCAAAGTTATGTCTATGTGTTGTTTATGATCTTGCATGCTCTCCGTTACTAGTAGATGCTCTCGGCCAAGTAGATGCTTGTAACTCCAAGAGGGAGTATTTATGCTCGATAGTGGGTTCATGTCTCCGTGAATCGGGAAGTGACAGAAATCTCTAAGATTATGGATGTGTTGTTGCCACTAGGGATAAAACATTGGTGCTATGTTCGAGGATGTAGTTACTGATTACATTACGCGCAATACTTAATGCAATTGTCTCGTTGTTAGCAACTTAATACTCGGAGGGGTTCGGATGATAACTCTGAAGGTGGACTTTTTAGGCATAGATGCATGTCTGGATAGCGGTCTATGTACTTTGTCATAATGCCCAATTAAATCTCACTATACTCATCATAATATGTATGTGCATGGTCATGCCCTCTTTATTTGTCAATTGCCCAACTGTAATTTGTTCACCCAACATGCTCGTTTATCTTATGGGAGAGACACCTCTAGTGAACTCGTGGACCCCGGTCCAATTCTCTATACTGAAATACAATCTACTCGCAATACTTGTTCTACTGTTTTCTCGCAAACAATCATCATCCACACTATACATCTAATCCTTTGTTACAGCAAGCCGGTGAGATTGACAACCTCGCTGTTTCGTTGGGGCAAAGTACTTTGGTTGTGTTGTGCGAGTTCCACGTTGGCGCCGGAATCTCTGGTGTTGCACCGCACTACATCCCGCCGCCATCAACCTTCAACGTGCTTCTTGGCTCCTACTGGTTCGATAAACCTTGGTTTCATACTGAGGGAAAACTTGCCGCTGTACGCATCACACCTTCCTCTTGGGGTTCCCAACGGACGCGTGTTGTACGCGTATCAAGCTCTTTTTCTGGCGCCGTTGCCGGGGAGATCAAGACACGCTGCAAGGGGAGTCTCCACATCCCAATCTCTTTACTTTGTTTTTGTCTTGCTTAGTTTTATTTACTACTTTGTTTGCTGCACTAAATCAAAATACAAAAAAATTAGTTGCTTGTTTTACTTTATTTGCTATCTTGTTTGCTATATCAAAAACACAAAAAAAATTAGTTACTTGTTTTACTTTACTTAATATCATGCATGTTTTTATTTCACTAGTTAAGCATAATGGAAAACAACAAAAATATGAGAGATCTTTATGAACTTTATCTTGAATTAGGACATGATGTGTTTGAAGAGAGAATTAAAAAACCCATGGAACTTTATATGCATGCTAATGGGAATGTTATTACTATGAATGCTTTGAACACCATTGTTGCTAATGCTATGGAAAATTCTAAGCTTGGGGAAGCTGGCTTTGATGAGCCTGATCTTTTTAGTCCCCCAAGCATTGAGGAGAAAATTTTCTTTTATGATTACAATATGCCTCCTATATATGATGATAGCTACTTTGTTGAATTTGCTCCCACTACAACTAATAAAATTGATTATGCTTATGTGGAGAGTAATAATTTTATGCATGAGACTCATGATAAGAATGCTTTATGTGATAGTTATATTGTTGAGTTTGCTCATGATGCTACTGAAAGTTATTATGAGAGAGGAAAATATGGTTGTAGAAATTTTCATGTTACTAAAACACCTCTGTATGTGCTGAAATTTTTGAAGCTACACTCGTCTTATCTTTCTACGCTTGTTGCATTATGCTTCTTGAACTTGTTTATTTACAAGATTCCTCTTCATAGGAAGCATGTTAGACTTAAATGTGTTTTGAATTTGCCTCTTGAAGCTCTCTTTTGCTTCAAATACTATTTCTTGCGAGTGCATCATCAAAACTGCTGAGCCCATCTTAATGGCTATAAAGAAAGAACTTCTTGGGAGATAACCCATGTGTTATTTTACTACAGTACTTTGTTTTTATTTTGTGTCTTGGAAGTTGTTTACTACTGTAGCAACCTCTCCTTATCTTAGTTTAGTATTTTATTGTGCCAAGTAAAGTCATTGATAGTAAAGTTCATACTAGATTTGGATTACTGCGCAGAAACAGATTTCTTTGCTGTCACAAATCTGGGCTGTTTTCTCTGTAGGTAACTCAGAAAATTATGCCAATTTACGTGAGTGATCCTCAGATATGTACGCAACTTTCATTAAATTTGAGCATTTTCATTTGAGCAAGTCTGGTGCCTCGATAAAATTCGTCAATACGAACTGTTCTGTTTTGACAGATTCTGCCTTTTATTTCGCATTGCCAGTTTTGTTATGTTCGATGGATATTTCGATTCCATTGACTTTCAGTAGGTTTGTGCAATGTCCAGAAGCGTTAAGAATGATTATGTCACCTCTGAACATGTATATTTTGATTGTGCACTAACCCTCTAATGGGTTGTTCTAAGTTTGGTGTGGAGGAAGTTTTCAAGGATCAAGAGAGGGAGATGATACAACATGATCAAGGAGAGTGAAAGCTCTAAGCTTGGGGATGCCCCGGTGGTTCACCCCTGCATATATCAAGAAGACTCAAGCGTCTAAGCTTGGGGATGCCCAAGGCATCCCCTTCTTCATCGACAACATTATCGAGTTCCTCCCCTGAAACTATATTTTTATTCCATCACATCTTATGTGCTTTTCTTGGAGCGTCGGTTTGTTTTTGTTTTGTTTGAATAAAATGGATCCTAGCATTCACCTTGTGGGAGAGAGACACGCTCCGCTGTAGCATATGGACAAGTATGTCCTTAGGCTCTACTCATAGTATTCATGGCGAAGTTTCTTCTTCGTTAAACTGTTATATGGTTGGAATTGGAAAATGATACATGTAGTAATTGCTAAAATGTCTTGGATAATGTGATACTTGGCAATTGTTGTGCTCATTTTTAAGCTCTTGCATCATATACTTTGCACCCATTAATGAAGAAATACATAGAGCATGCTAAAATTTGGTTTGCATATTTGGTCTCTCTAAGGTCTAGATAATTTCTAGTATTGAGTTTGAACAACAAGGAAGACGGTGTAGATTCTTATAATGTTTTCAATATATCTTTTATGTGAGTTTTGCTGCACCGGTTCATCCTTGTGTTTGTTTCAAATAGCCTTGCTAGCCTAAACCTTGTATCGAGAGGGATTACCTCTCATGCATCCAAAATCCTTGAGCCAACCACTATGCCATTTGTGTCCACCATACCTACCTACTACATGGTATTTCTCCGCCATTCCAAAGTAAATTGCTTGAGTGCTACCTTTAAAATTCCATCATTCACCTTTACAATATATAGCTCATGGGACAAATAGCTTAAAAACTATTGTGGTATTGAATATGTACTTATGCACTTTATCTCTTATTAAGTTGCTTGTTGTGCGATAACCATGTTCACTGGGGACGCCATCAACTACTCTTTGTTGAATTTCATGTGAGTTGCTATGCATGTTCGTCTTGTCTGAAGTAAGGGAGATCTACCACCTTATGGTTAAGCATGCATATTGTTAGAGAAGAACATTGGGCCGCTAACTAAAGCCATGATCCATGGTGGAAGTTTCAGTTTTGGACATATATCCTCAATCTCATATGAGAAAATTATTAATTGTTGCCACATGCTTATGCATAAAAGAGGAGTCCATTATCTCGTTGTCTATGTTGTCCCGGTATGGATGTCTAAATTGAGAATAATCAATAGCGAGAAATCCAATGCGAGCTTTCTCCTTAGACCTTTGTACGGGCGGCATAGAGGTACCCCATTGTGACACTTGGTTAAAACATGTGCATTGCGATGATCCGGTAGTCCAAGCTAATTAGGACAAGGTGCGGGCACTATTAGTATACTATGCATGAGGCTTGCAACTTGTAAGATATAATTTACATGATACATATGCTTTATTACTACCGTTGACAAAATTGTTTCATGTTTTCAAAATCAAAGCTCTAGCACAAATATAGCAATCGATGCTTTTCCTCTATGGAGGACCATTCTTTTACTTTCAGTGTTGAGTCAGTTCACCTATTTCTCTCCACCTCAAGAAGCAAACACTTGTGTGAACTGTGCATTGATTCCTACATACTTGCATATTGCACTTATTATATTACTCTATGTTGACAATATCCATGAGATATACATGTTACAAGTTGAAAGCAACCGCTGAAACTTAATCTTCCTTTGTGTTGCTTCAATGCTTTTACTATGAATTATTGCTTTATGAGTTAACTCTTATGCAAGACTTATTGATGCTTGTCTTGAAGTACTATTCATGAAAAGTCTTTGCTTTATGATTCACTTGTTTACTCACGTCATATACATTGTTTTGATCGCTGCATTCACTACATATGCTTTACAAATAGTATGATCAAGGTTATGATGGCATGTCACTCCTGAAATTATCTTTGTTATCGTTTTACCCGCTCGGGACGAGCGAGAACTAAGCTTGGGGATGCTGATACGTCTCCGACGTATCGATAATTTCTTGTGTTCCATGCCACATTATTGATGATATCTACATGTTTTATGCACACTTTATGTCATATTCGTGCATTTTCTAGAACTAACCTATTAACAAGATGCCGAAGTGCCGCTGTCTGTTTTCTGCTGTTTTTGGTTTCAGAAATCCTAGTAACAAAATATTCTGGGAATTGGACGAAATCAACGCCCAGGGTCCTATTTTGCCACGAAGCTTCCAGAAGACCGAAGAGGAGACGAAGTGGGGCCAGGAGGCGGCCAAACCCTAGGGCGGCGCGGCCCCTGCCTTAGCCGCGTGGCCCTATGGTGTGGGCCCCTCGTGCCGCCTCCTGACCTGCCCTTCCGCCTACTTAAAGCCTCCGTCGCGAAACCCCCAGTACCGAGAGCCACGATACGGAAAACCTTCCAGAGACGCCGCCGCCGCCAATCCCATCTCGGGGGATTCAGGAGATCGCCTCCGGCACCTTGCCGGAGAGGGGAATCATCTCCCGGAGGACTCTACGCCGCCATGGTCGCCTCCGGAGTGATGTGTGAGTAGTCTACCCCTGGACTATGGGTCCATAGCAGTAGCTAGATGGTTGTCTTCTCCCCATTGTGCTTCATTGTTGGATCTTGTGAGCTGCCTAACATGATCAAGATCATCTATCTGTAATTCTATATGTTGCGTTTGTTGGGATCCGGTGAATAGAGAATACTTGTTATGTTGATTATCAAAGTTATGTCTATGTGTTGTTTATGATCTTGCATGCTCTCCGTTACTAGTAGATGCTCTGGCCAAGTAGATGCTTGTAACTCCAAGAGGGAGTATTTATGCTCGATAGTGGGTTCATGTCTCCGTGAATCCGGGAAGTGACGGAAATCTCTAAGATTATGGATGTGCTTGTTGCCACTAGGGATAAAACATTGGTGCTATGTTCGAGGATGTAGTTACCGATTACATTACGTGCAATACTTAATGCAATTGTCTCGTTGTTAGCAACTTAATACCGGAGGGGGTTCGGATGATAACCCGAAGGTGGACTTTTTAGGCATAGATGCATGCTTGGATAGCGGTCTATGTACTTTGTCGTAATGCCCAATTAAATCTCACTATACTCATCATAATATGTATGTGCATGGTCATGCCCTCTTTATTTGTCAATTGCCCAACTGTAATTTGTTCACCCAACATGCTGTTTATCTTATGGGAGAGACACCTCTAGTGAACTGTGGACCCCGGTCCAATTCTCTATACTCGAAATACAATCTATCGCAATACTTGTTCTCTACTGTTTTCTGCAAACAATCATCATCCACACTATACATCTAATCCTTTGTTACAGCAAGCCGGTGAGATTGACAACCTCGCTGTTTCGTTGGGGCAAAGTACTTTGGTTGTGTTGTGCAGGTTCCACGTTGGCGCCGGAATCTCTGGTGTTGCGCCGCACTACATCCCGCCGCCATCAACCTTCAACGTGCTTCTTGGCTCCTACTGGTTCGATAAACCTTGGTTTCATACCGAGGGAAAACTTGCCGCTGTACGCATCACACCTTCCTCTTGGGGTTCCCAACGGACGCATGTTGTACGCGTATCAGTAGTCCGTAGACC
>NC_061510.1:76933411-77020616 GCF_022539505.1 Lolium rigidum
AGAGGAAGTTGCTACGATGGCCAAAAACAACTTCCAAGACACAAAATAAAAACAAAGTACTGTAGTAAAATCCATGGGTTGTCTCCCATAAGCGCTTTTCTTTAACGCCTTTCAGCTAGGCGCAGAAAGTGTGTATCAAGTATTATCAAGAGACGAAGTGTCAACATCATAATTTGTTCTAATAATAGAATCAAAAGGTAACTTCATTCTCTTTCTAGGGAAGTGTTCCATACCTTTCTTGAGAAGAAATTGATATTTAATATTACCTTCCTTCATATCAATGATAGCACCAACAGTTCGAAGAAAAGGTCTTCCCAATATAATGGGACAAGATGCATTGCATTCAATATCCAAGACAACAAAATCAACGGGGACAAGGTTATTGTTAACGGTAATGCGAACATTATCAACTTTCCCCAAAGGTTTCTTTGTAGAATGATCAGCAAGATTAACATCCAAATAACAATTTTTCAGCGGTGGCAAGTCAAGCATATTATAAATTTTCTTAGGCATAACAGAAATACTTGCACCAAGATCACATAAAGCATTACAATCAAAATCTTTAACCTTCATCTTAATGATGGGTTCCCAACCATCCTCTAGCTTTCTAGGAATAGAGGCTTCGCGCTCTAGTTTCTCTTCTCTAGCTTTTATGAGAGCATTTGTAATATGTTGCGTGAAAGCCAAATTTATAGCACTAGCATTAGGACTCTTAGCAAGTTTTTGTAAGAACTTTATAACTTCAGAGATGTGGCAATCATCAAAATTCAAACCATTATAATCTAAAGCAATGGGATCATCATCCCCAATGTTGGAAAAAATTTCAGTAGTTTTATCACAGGCAGTTTCAGCAGTTTTAGCAGTTTCAGGCAGTTTCTCGCGCTTCGCATTAGAAGTGGAAACATTGCTAACACCAATTCTTTTATTATTAGTAGTAGGAGGTGCAGCAACTTGTGTAGCATTAGCATTACTAGTGGTGGTAATAGTCCAAACTTTAGCTATATTCTCTTCTTTTTCGTTTTCTTCTCTTTCCCACCTAGCACGCAATTCGGCCATCAATCTTATATTCTCATTAATTCTAACTTGGATGGCATTTGCTGTAGTAGTAATTTTATTATCTATATCCTCAAGTTTAGCAGCCATTTTATTGATTAAAGAAGATTGTGATGCAGACATGTATGAGATTCGGTTTTCAGCATTAGCAAGTTTAGTTTGCAACCCAGAGATCTCCCTATTCAGATTTTCAAGTTGATTCCCTATATTCTTCAACAAGGTAGATTGCTCATTCATAGTTTTAGTAAACAATTTATTTTGCTCATATTGTGACTGCATAAAGCTCTTAGTGGATCTTTCAATTTCTAGCATCTTTTCTTCATTAGGTGAAACATATCTACCATGAGAGTTACCATTAGCAGGATATGGCCTAGAATCATTGTAATTGTTATTTTTAATGAAATTCACATCAACATATTCTTTTTGAGCAACCAATGACGCTAACGGAACATTATTAGGATTAACATTAGGCCTACCATTCACAAGCATAGACATAATAGCATCAATCTTATCACTCAAGGAAGAGGTTTCTTCGACATAATTTACCTTCTTACCTTGTGGAGCTCTTTCCGTGTGCCATTCAGAGTAGTTGATCATCATATTATCAAGAAGCTTTGTTGCTTCACCAAGAGTGATGGACATAAAGGTACCTCCAGCAGCTGAATCCAATAGGTTCCGTGAAGAAAAATTCAGTCCTGCATAAAAGGTTTGGATGATCATCCAAGTAGTCAGTCCATGGGTTGGGCAATTTTTAACCAGAGATTTCATTCTTTCCCATGCTTGTGCAACATGTTCAGTATCTAATTATTTAAAATTCATTATGCTACTCCTCAAAGATATAATTTTAGCAGGGGGATAATATCTACCAATAAAAGCATCCTTGCATTTAGTCCATGAATCAATACAATTCTTAGGCAGAGATAGCAACCAATCTTTAGCTCTTCCTCTTAATGAGAAAGGCAACAATTTTAATTTTATAATGTCACCATATACATCTTTATATTTTTGCATTTCACATAGTTCAACAAAATTATTAAGATGGGCAGCAGCATCATCGGAACTAACACTGAGAAAATTGCTCTCGCATAACAAGATTTAGTAAAGCAGAGTTTAATTTC
The DNA here is from genome assembly GCF_022539505.1 of Lolium rigidum. Lineage (NCBI taxonomy): Eukaryota > Viridiplantae > Streptophyta > Magnoliopsida > Poales > Poaceae > Lolium > Lolium rigidum. The sequence goes on from NC_061510.1 coordinate 76,935,583, forward strand.
AAAGAATTCTGCTGTAGTAGCAGGTGGAGCAATAGGTGTGCATAAGAAATCATTATTATTTGTGGTTGTGAAGTCACACAACTTAGTATTTTCAGGAGTACCCATTTTAGCAACAAGTAAATAAAGCAAACTAGATAAAGTAAATGCAAGTAACTAATTTTTTTGTGTTTTTGATATAGCAAACAAGATAGCAAATAAAGTAAAACTAGCAACTAATTTTTTTGTATTTTGATTTAGTGCAGCAAATAAAGTAGTAAATAAAACTAAGCAAGACAAAAACAAAGTAAAGAGATTGGGATGTGGAGACTCCCCTTGCAGCATGTCTTGATCTCCCCGGCAACGGCGCCAGAAAAAGTGCTGCTGGCATGTAGTTGACGTGGGAGATAGAAATCTCTGTGGTGTAGTTTCCTTCTCGTCCCAGGCAACGGCGCCAGAAAAAGTGCTTGATACGCGTACAGCACGCGTCCGTTGGGAACCCCAAGAGGAAGGTGTGATGCGTACAGCGGCAAGTTTTCCCTCAGTATGAAACCAAGGTTTATCGAACCAGTAGGAGCCAAGAAGCACGTTGAAGGTTGATGGCGGCGAGATGTAGTGCGGCGCAACACCGGGGATTCGGCGCCAACGTGGAACCTGCACAACACAAACCAAGTACTTTGCCCCAATGAAACAGCGAGGTTGTCAATCTCACCGGCTTGCTGTAACAAAGGATTAGATGTATAGTGTGGATGATGATTGTTTGCATAAAACAGTAGAACAGTATTGCAGTAGATTGTATTTCAGTATAGAGAATTGGACCGGGGTCCACAGTTCACTAGAGGTGTCTCTCCCATAAGATAAACAGCATGTTGGGTGAACAAATTACGGTTGGGCAATTGACAAATAAAGAGGGCATGACCATGCACATACATATTATGATGAGTATAGTGAGATTTAATTGGGCATTACGACAAAGTACATAGACCGCTATCCAGACATGCATCTATGCCTAAAAAGTCCACCTTCAGGTTATCATCCGAACCCCCTCCGGTATTAAGTTGCTAACAACAGTACAATTGCATTAAGTATTGCGCGTAATGTAATCGAGTAACTACATCCTCGAACATAGCACCAATGTTTTATCCCTAGTGGCAACAGACACATCCATAATCTTAGAGATTTCTGTCACTTCCCGGATTCACGGAGACATGAACCCACTATCGAGCATAAATACTCCCTCTTGGAGTTACAAGCATCTACTTGGCCGAGCATCTACTAGTAACGGAGAGCATGCAAGATCATAAACAACACATAGATATAAATTGATAATCAACATAACATAGTATTCTCTATTCATCGGATCCCAACAAACACAACATATAGAATTACGGATAGATGATCTTGATCATGTTCGGCAGCTCACAAGACCCGACAATTAAGCACAATGAGGAGAAGACAACCATCTAGCTACTGCTATGGACCCATAGTCCAGGGGTAGACTACTAACACATCACTCCGGAGGCGACCATGGCGGCGTAGAGTCCTCCGGGAGATGATTCCCCTCCGGCAGGGTGCCGGAGGCGATCTCCCGAATCCCCCGAGATGGGATTGGCGGCGGCGGCGTCTCCGGAATGTTTTCCGTATCGTGGCTCTCGGTGTCGGGGGTTTCGCGACGAAGGCTATTTGTAGGCGGAAGGGCAGGTCAGGGGGCCACACGAGGGGCCCACACTACAGGTCGGCGCGGCCAAGGCTTGGGCCGCGCCGCCCTAGGGTGTGGCCACCTCGTGGCCCCACTTCGTCTCCTCTTCGGTCTTCTAGAAGCTTCGTGGCAAAATAGGACCCTGGGCGTTGATTTCGTCCAATTCCGAGAATATTTCCTTACTAGGATTTCTGAAATCAAAAACAGCAGAAAACAGACAATCGGCACTTCGGCATCTTGTTAATAGGTTAGTTCCAGAAAATGCACGAATATGACATAAAGTGTGCATAAAACATGTAGATATTATCAATAATGTGGCATGGAACATAAGAAATTATCGATACGTCGGAGACGTATCACCTCTCTTGCTATACCACCAAATTCTCTAAGAAGGGTTTCTAAAACAAAATCTTTCTTTTCCCCTTCTTCCATATCACCGAGTGTAAGAAACATGTGTTGGATTATAGGATTGAGATTAACAAATTTAGTTTCCAACATGCGAACTAAAGCAGCAGCAGCAATTTCATAAGTAGGAGCAAGGTCTACCAAGTGTCTATCTTCAAAATCTTCAACGGTACTAACATGATTGAAAAATTATTCTATATTATTTCTCCCAATTATAGACCCGCGTCCTACCGGCATGTCTTTTACGGTAAAATTAAAAGGAAACATAATGAAATAAGTAAAGTAAATGCAAGTAGCTAATTTTTTTGTGTTTTTGATATAGCAAACAAGACAGTAAAATAAAGTAAAACTAGCAACTAATTTTTTTGTATTTTTATTTAGTGCAGCAAACAAAGTAGTAAATAAAACTAAGCAAGACAAAAACAAAGTAAAGAGATTGGGATGTGGAGACTCCCCTTGCAGCGTGTCTTGATCTCCCCGGCAACGGCGCCAGAAAAAGAGCTTGATACGCGTACATCACGCGTCCGTTGGGAACCCCAAGAGGAAGGTGTGTTGCATACAGCGGCAAGTTTTCCCTCAGTATGAAACCAAGGTTTATCGAACCAGTAGGAGCCAAGAAGCACGTTGAAGGTTGATGGCGGCGAGATGTAGTGCGGCGCAACACCAGGGATTCCGGCGCCAACGTGGAACCTGCACAACACAAACCAAGTACTTTGCCCCAACGAAACAGCGAGGTTGTCAATCTCACCGGCTTGCTGTAATAAAGGATTAGATGTATAGTGTGGATGATGATTGTTTGCAGAAAACAGTAGAACAAGTATTGCAGTAGATTGTTTTTCAGTATAGAGAATTGGACCAGGGTCCACAGTTCACTAGAGGTGTCTCTCCCATAAGATAAACAGCATGTTGGGTGAACAAATTACAGTTGGGCAATTGACAAATAGAGAGGGCATGACCATGCACATACATATTATGATGAGTATAGTGAGATTTAATTGGGCATTATGACAAAGTAAATAGACCGCTATCCAGCATGCATCTATGCCTAAAAAGTCCACCTTCAGGTTATCATCCGAACCCCTTCCAGTATTAAGTTGCTAACAACAGACAATTGCATTAAGTATTGCGCGTAATGTAATCAATAACTACATCCTCGGACATAGCATCAATGTTTTATCCCTAGTGGCAACAACACATCCATAATCTTAGAGGTTTCTCTCCCTCCCCGCATTCACGGAGACATGAACCCACTATCGAGCATAAATACTCCCTCTTGGAGTTACTAGCATCTACTTGGCCAGAGCATCTACTAATAACGGAGAGCATGCAAGATCATAAACAACACATAGATATAAATTGATAATCAACATAACATGGTATTCTCTATTCATCGGATCCCAACAAACACAACATATAGAATTACAGATAGATGATCTTGATCATGTTCGGCAGCTCACAAGACCCGACAATTAAGCACAATGAGGAGAAGACAACCATCTAGCTACTACTATGGACCCATAGTCCAGGGGTAGACTACTCACACATCACTCCGGAGGCGACCATGGCGGCGTAGAGTCCTCCGGGAGATGAATCCCCTCTCCGGCAGGGTGCCGGAGGCGATCTCATGAATCCCCCGAGATGGGATTGGCGGCAGCGGCGTCTCTGGAAGGTTTTCCGTATCGTGGCTCTCGGTACTGGGGGTTTCGCGACGAAGGCTATTTGTAGGCGGAAGGGTAGGTCAGGGGGCGTTGCGAGGGGCCCAGGAGACAGGTCGGCGCGGCCAGGGCTTGGGCCGCGCCAGCCACCCTCCTGGCCACCTCGTGGCCCCACTTCGTTGACTCTTCGGTCTTCTGGAAGCTTCGTGGCAAAATAGGACCCTGGGCGTTGATTTTGTCCAATTCCGAGAATATTTCCTTACTAGGATTTCTGAAACCAAAAACAGCGAGAAAACAAGAATCGGCACTTCGGCATCTTGTTAATAGGTTAGTTCCAGAAAATGCACGAATATGACATAAAGTGTGCATAAAACATGTAGATATCATCAATAATGTGGCATGGAACATAAGAAATTATCGATACGTCGGAGACATATCACTCTTGTAGCCCTACACAATTAGTGGTGTTCATCTTCCAACAAGAGAGTGTAGAGTGGTTTTATTATGTGATCAATGTTGAGAGTGTCCACTAGTGAAAGTATTATCCCTAGGCCTTGTTCCCAAATACTGCAATCATCGCTTGTTTACTGTTCTCATCGCATCCGTACTCGCCTGCAATATTCCCACCATCAACCACACGCCGGTTGTAGCAGCAATCTATTTTTCGGTGCCATTACTACTCGCTCATATTCATTCATACCACTTGTATTTCACTATCTCTTCGCCGAACTAGTGCACCTATACATCCGACAAGTGTATTAGGTGTGTTGGGGACACAAGAGACTTCTTGCATTGTGATCGCAGGGTTGCTTGAGAGGAATATCTTTGACCTCTTCCTCCCCGAGTTCGATAAACCTTGGGTGATCCACTTAAGGGAAAACTTGCTGCTGTTCTACAAACCTCTGCTCTTGGAGGCCCAACACTGTCTACAGGAAAAGAAGTGTGAGTAGACATCAAGCTATTTTCTAGCGCCGTTGCCGGGGAGGAAAGGTAAAAGGCATTCACACTCCGGTCCCAGGTAACTAAGTTATTTTTTGGTGCCGTTGTAAGTGCTCGAATCTATTTCCTTTAGATCCTGCAATTGCATCTTTTTGTTTCTTGTTTATCACTAGTTAGGCATAATGGAAAGCAACTATGAGCTTTTTAATCTATTTCCCGAGTTAAGACATAAATGGTGTGTTGCATAAATTGAAAAACCTATGGAACTTTATCTGCATGCTAATGGCAATGTTATTAGTATGAAAAATTTGAACACCATTGTTGCTAATGATATGGAAAATTCTAAGCTTTGGGAAGCTGGTTTTGATGAGCATGATATTTTTAGTCCCCCAAGCATTGAGGAGAAAATTTTCTTTGATGATACCTTGCCTGCTATTTATGATGATTATAATGATAGTGGTCTTTTGGTACCACCTACTATGGAGAGTAAATTTTATTATCATAATACTATGCCTCCTACACTTGATGAGAATAATAATGATAGCTACTTTGTTGAATTTGCTCCCACTACAATTAATAAGAATGACTATGCTTATGTTGGGAGTAGTAATAACTTTATGCATGAAGCTCATGATAAGAATGTTTCATTTGATAGTTATATTGTTGAATTTGCTCATGATGCTACTGGACATTATTATGAGAGAGGAAAATATGGTTGTAGAAATTTTCATGTTACTAAAACACCTCTCTATGTGCTTAAAATTTTGAAGTTACACTTGTTTTATCTTTCTATGCTTGTTGCATTATGCCTACATGACTTGTTTATTTACAAGATTCCTTTTCATAGGAAGCATGTTAGGCTTAAATTTGTTTTGAATTTGCCTCTTGATGCTCTCTTTTGCGTCAAATACTATTTCTTGCGAGTGCATCATTAAAACTGCTGAGCCCATCTTAACGGCTATAAAGAAAGCACTTCTTGGGAGATAACCCATGTTTTTGTTTTACTACAGTAACTTTGTTTTATATTTGTGTCTTGGAAGTTGTTACTACTGTAGCAACCTCTCCTTATCTTTATTTTATTGCATTGTTGTGCCAAGTAAAGTCTTTGATAGTAAGGTTCATACTAGATTTGGATTACTGCGCAGAAACAGTTTTCTTGCTGTCACGAATCTGGGTTGAATTATCTGTAGGTAACTCCGAAAATTCTGCCAATTTACGTGAATGATCCTCAGATATGTACGCAACTTTCATTCAATTTGAGAATTTTCATTTGAGCAAGTCTGGTGCCTCTTAGAAATTCGTCTTTACGGACTGTTCTGTTTTGACAGATTCTGCCTTTTATTTCACATTGCCTGTTTTGCTATGCTTGATGGATTTCTTTGTTCCATTAACTTTCAGTAGCTTTGTGCAATGTCCAGAAGTGTTAAGAATGATTATGTCACCTCTGAACATGTGAATTTTGATTATGCACTAACCCTCTAATGAGTTGTTTTGAGTTTGGTGTGGAGGAAGTTTTCAAGGGTCAAGAGAGGAGGATGATACAATATGATCAAGAAGAGTGAAAGCTCTAAGATCGGAGATGCCCCGGTGGTTCATCCCTGCATATTTCAAGAAGACTCAAGCATCTAAGTTTGGGGATGCCCAAGGCATCCTCTTCTTCATCGACAACATTATCAGGTTCCTCTAGTGAAACTACATTTTTATTCCATCACATCTTATGTGCTTTACTTGGAGCGTCTGTTTGTTTTTATTTTTGTTTTGATTGAATAAAGTTGGATCCTAGCATACTTGTGTGGGAGAGAGACACGCTCCGCTGGTTCATATGAACACATGTGTTCTTAGCTTTACTTTTAATGTTCATGGCGAAGGTTGAAACTGCTTCGTTCATTGTTATATGGTTGGAAACGGGAAATGCTACATGTAGTAATTGGTATAATGTCTTGAACAATGTGATACTTGGCAATTGTTGTGCTCATGATTAAGCTCTTGCATCATATACTTTGCACCTATTAGTGAAGAAATACATAGAGCTTGCTAAAATTTGGTTTGCATGATTGGTCTCTCTAAGGTTTAGATATTTTCTAGTAAGGGTCGAACAAGAAGGAAGACGGTGTAGAGTCTTATAATGCTTGCAATATGTCTTTTATGTGAGTTTTACTGTACCGGTTCATACTTGTGTTTGTTTCAAATAGCCTTGCTAGCCTAAACCTTGTATTGAGAGGGAATACTTCTCGTGCATCCAAATCCTTGAGCCAAACACTATGCCATTTGTGTCCACCATACCTACCTACTACATGGTATTTCTCCGCCATTCCAAAGTAAATTGCTTGAGTGCTACCTTTAAATTTCCATTCTTTGTCTTTGCAATATATAGCTCATGGGACAAATAGCCTAAAAACTATTGTGGCATTGAATATGTACTTATGTATCTTATTTCTTATTAAGTTGCTTGTTGTGCGATAACCATGTTCCTGGGGACGCCATCAACTATCTTTGTTGAATATCATGTGAGTTGTTATGCATGTTCGTCTTGTCTGAAGTAAGGGCGATTTACCATGAGTTGAATGGTTTGATCATGCATATTGTTAGAGAAGAACATTGGGCTGCTAACTAAAGCCATGATCCATGGTGGAAGTTTCAGTTTTGGACAACAATCCTCAATCTCTTATGAGAATATTATTTGTTGCTGAATGCTTATGCATTAAAGAGGAGTCCATTATCTGTTGTCTATGTTGTCCCGGTATGGATGTCTAAGTTGAGAATAATCAAAAGCGAGAAATCCAATGCGAGCTTTCTCCTTAGACCTTTGTACAGGCGGCATAGAGGTACCCCTTTGTGATACTTGGTTAAAACATATGTATTGCGATGATAATCTAGGTAATCCGAGCTAATTAGGACAAGGTGCGGGCACTATTGGCAATCTATGCATGAGGCTTGCAACTTGTAGGATATAATTTACATAATACATATGCTTTATTACTACCGTTGACAAAATTGTTTCTTGTTTTTAAAATAAAAGCTCTAGCACAAATATAGCAATCAATGCTTCCCTCTGCGAAGGGCCTTTCTTCTACTTTCATGTTGAGTCAGTTTACCTACTTATTTCTATCTTAGAAGCAAACACTTGTGTTAACTGTGCATTGATTCTTACATACTTGCATGTTTGCATTCATCATATTGCTTTGCATTGACAATTATCCATGAGATATGTATGTTACAAGTTGAAAGCAACCGCTGAAACTTAATCTTCCTTTGTGTTGCTTCGATGCCTTTACTTTGAATTTATTGCTATATGAGTTAACTCTTATGCAAGTCTTATTGATGCTTGTCTTGAAAGTACTATTCATGAAAAGTCTTTGTTATATGATTCAGTTGTTTAATCATTGTCTTTACCATTGCTTTGGATCTCTGCATTCATCTCATGTACTTTACAATAGTATTTATCAAGATTATGACAGCATGTCACTTCAGAAATTATCTTTGTTATCGTTTACCTACTCGAGGACGAGTAGGAACTAAGCTTGGGGATGCTGATACGTGTCCAACATATCGATAATTTCTTATGTTCCATGTTTGTTTTATGACAATACCTACATGTTTTATACACACTTTATGTCATTATTATGCATTTTCCGAAACTAACCTATTGACGAGATGCCGAAGTGCCAGTTCCTGTTTTCTGCTGTTTTTGGTTTCAGAAATCCTAGTAAGGAAATATTCTCGGAATTGGACGGAATCAACGCCCAACATATTATAATTCCACAAAGCTTCCAGAACACCCGAGAGGGACTAGAGGAGAGCCACAGGGCCACCACACATGTGGCCGGCGCGGCCCAAGGGGGGGCGCCCCCTATTGTGTGGCGCCCCCGTAACCCTTCCGACTCCGCCTCTTCGCCTATAAGAAGCCCGCTGACCTAAATCTTCGAGACGAATAAGCCACGGTACGAGAAACCTTCCAGAGCCGCCGCCATCGCGAAGCCAAGATCTGGGGGACAGAAGTCTCTGTTCCGGCACGCCGCCGGGACGGGGAAGTGCCCCGGAAGGCATCTCCATCGACACCACCGCCATCTTCATCACCGCTGTTGTCTCCCATGAGGAGGGAGTAGTTCTCCCTCGAGGCTAAGGGCTGTGCCGGTAGCTATGTGGTTAATCTCTCTCCCATGTACTTCAATACAGTGATCTCATGAGCGGCCTTACATGATTGAGATTCATATGAGCTTTGTATCACTATTAATCTATGTGCTACTCTAGTGATGTTATTAAAGTACTCTATTCCTCCTCCATGATGTAATGGTGAGAGTGTGTGCATCATGTAGTACTTGGCGTAGTTTATGATTGTGATCTCTTGTAGATTATGAAGTTAACTATTACTATGATGGTATTGATGTGATCTATTCCTCCTTTCATAGTATGATGGTGACGAGTGTGCATGCTATGTTAGTACTTGGTATAATTGCAATGATCTATCATGCACTCTAAGGTTATTTAAATATGAATATCGAATATTGTGGAGCTTGTTAACTCCGGCATTGAGGTGCTCTTGTAGCCCTACACAATTAGTGGTGTTCATCATCCAACAAGAGAGTGTAGAGTGGTTTTATTATGTGATCAATGTTGAGAGTGTCCACTAGTGAAAGTATTATCCCTAGGCCTTGTTCCCAAATACTGCAATCATCGCTTGTTTACTGTTCTACTGCATCGTATCTGCTCGCAATATTCCCACCATCAACCACACGCCGCTTGTAGCAGACAAGCTATTTTCTCGGCGCCGTTACTACTGCTCATATTCATTCATACCACTTGTATTTCACTATCTCTTCGCCGAACTAGTGCACCTATACATCTGACAAGTGTATTAGGTGTGTTGGGGACACAAGAGACTTCTTGCATTGTGATCGCAGGGTTGCTTGAGAGGAATATCTTTGACCTCTTCCTCCCTGAGTTCGATAAACCTTGGGTGATCCACTTAAGGGAAAACTTGCTGCTGTTCTACAAACCTCTGCTCTTGGAGGCCCAACACTGTCTACAGGAAAAGAAGTGTGAGTAGACATCAGTTAGTACCTCCTATGAATGCTCACGGTGACGGTGTGGGGTGTTTATTAGTACTTGGGAATACGCCTTTGAGGTGTGCTTTTGCACACTTGCCCAATGAATTTGAGTTCTCTATCCAATAAGAGAGTAGTATGATGAAGTGCGTATATTTATATTCAATTATGATTGCAATGTTGAGAGTGTCCACTAGTGAAAGTATGATCCCTAGGCCTTGTTTCAAATATCGAATCACCGTTTATTTACTGTTCTGTTACATGTTTGCTTGCTGCCATCTTTATTTCAGATTGCAATTACTACTTACAATCATCCATGTTACTTGCATTTTACTATCTCTTCGCCGAACTAGTGCACCTATACATCTGACAAGTGTATTAGGTGTGTTGGGGACACAAGAGATTTCTTGTATCGTAATTGCAGGGTTGCTTGAGAGGGATATCTTTGACCTCTACCTCCCTGAGTTCGATAAACCTTGGGTGATTCACTTAAGGGAAACTTGTTGCTATTCTACAAACCTCTGCTCTTGGAGGCCCAACACTGTCTACAGGAATAGAAGCATGCGTAGACATCAAGCTATTTTCCTGGCGCTCGTTGCCGGGGAGGTAAGGTAAAGGTATTCACATCCTCCGACTACTAAGCTATTTCCTAGAATTGTTGCCGGTGTGTGAGTGCTCGAAGCTATTTCCTTTAGATCCTGCAATTGCATCTTTTTGTTTCTTGTTTTTATTTCACTAGTTAGGCTTAATGGAAAACAACAAAAAAATTAGAGATCTTTATAGTATCTATCTTGAGTTAGGACATGATGTGTTTGAAGAGAGAATTAAAAAACCCATGGAACTTTGTTTGCAAAATAGTTGTAGCAATGTTATTAGCATGAACTCTTTGAACACTATTATTGCTAATGCTATGGAAGAATTTAAGCTTGGGGAAGCTGGTTTTGATGAGCATGATATTTTTAGTCCCCCAAGCATGGAGGAGAAAATTTACTTTGAGGATACCGTGCCTCCCATTTATGATGATTATAGTGATAGTGGTGTTTTGGTGCCACCTACTATGGAGGATAAAGTTTATTATGATTTTACTATGCCTCCTACATTTGATGATTATGGTGATGAGAATAATAATGATAGCTACTTTGTTGAATTTGCTCCCACTACAATTAATAAAAATGACTATGCTTATGTTGGGAGTAGTAATTATTTTATGCATGAGACTCATGATAAGAATGCTTTATGTGATAGTTATATTGTTGAGTTTGTTTATGATGCTACTGAAAGTTATTATGAGAGAGGGAAACATGGTTATATGCATCTTAATAATATTAAGTTTCCCTCTTTATGTTGAGAATCTTGAAGTTGCGCTTGTGTTGCCTTTCTATGCTTGTTGCGTTATGCTTACATGACTTGTTTATTTACAAGATTCCTTTTCATAGGAAGTGGGTTAGGCTTAAATTTGTTTCATACTTGCTTTTTGATGCTCTCTTTGCTTCAACTTTCATCCTTATGTGAGCATCATTAAAATTACTGAGCCAATCTTAATGGCTATAAAGAAAGCACTTCTTGGGAGATAACCCATGTTTTCATTTTACTACTGTTTTGCTGTGTCTTGGAAGTTGTTACTACTGTAGCAACCTCTCCTTATCTTTATTTTATTGCATTGTTGTGCCAAGTAAAGTCTTTGATAGTAAGGTTGATACTAGATTTGGATTATTGCGCAGAAACGTATTTATTGTCGTCACGAATTTGAGTAGGACTCTCCGTAGGTACCTCGTAAAATCTGCCAATTTACGTGCGTGATCCTCGAATATGTACGCAACTTTCATTCAATTTGAGCATTTTCATCCGAGCAAGTTAAGTGCCCCGTAAAAATTCGTCTTTACGGATCTGTTCTGTTTTGACGATTCTGCCTTTTATTTCGCATTGCCTCTTTTGCTATGTTGGATGGATTTCTTTTTTCCATTAACTTTCGGCAGCTTTGTGCAATGTCCGAAGTGTTAAGAATGATTATGTCACCTCTCGAATATGTGAATTTTTGATTATGCACTAACCCTCTAATGAGTTTGTTTTGAGTTTGGTGTGGAGGAAGTTTTCAAGGGTCAAGAGAGGAGGATGATACAATATGATCAAGAAGAGTGAAAAGTATAAGCTTGGGGATGCCCCGGTGGTTCATCCCTGCATATTTCAAGAAGACTCAAGCATCTAAACTTGGGGATGCCCAAGGCATCCCCTTCTTCATCGACAACTTATCAGGTCACCTCTAGTGAAACTATATTTTTATTCCGTCACATCTTATGTGCTTTACTTGGAGCGTTTGTATGTTTTTATTTTCGTTTTTTGTTTGAATAAATCGGATCCTAGCATTCTTTGTGTGGGAGAGATACACGCTCCGCTGTTGCATATGAACACATGTGTTCTTAGCTTTACTCTTAATGTTCATGGCGAAGGTTGAAACTGCTTCGTTCATTGCTATCTGGTTGAAAACAGAAAATGCTTCATGTGGTAATTGGTATATTGTCTTGAATAATTTGATACTTGGCAATTGTTGTGCTCAAATAGATCATGTTTAAGCTCTTGCATCATGTACTTTGCACCTATTAATGAAGAAATACTGTAGAACTTGTTGACATTTGGTTTGCATGATTGGTCTCTCTAAAGTCTGGATATTTTCTGGTGAGGGTTTGAACAACAAGGAAGACAGTGTAGAGTCTTATAATGCTTGCAATATGTTTTCATGTAAGTTTTGCTGTACCGGTTCATACTTGTGTTTGCTTCAAACAACCTTGCTAGCCTAAGCCTTGTATTGAGAGGGAATACTTCTCGTGCATCCAAAATCCTTGAGCCAAAAACTATGCCATTTGTGTCCACCATACCTACCTACTACATGGTATTTTTCTGCCATTCCAAAGTAAATTGCTTGAGTGCTACCTTTAAAATTCCATTCTTTGTCTTTGCAATACATAGCTCATGGGAAAAATAGCTTAAAAACTATTGTGGTATTGAATATGTACTTATGTATCTTATTTCTTATAAGTTGCTTGTTGAGCGGTAACCATGTTCCTGGGGACGCCATCAACTATTACACCTTTGTTGAATATCATGTGAGTTGCTATGCATGTTCGTCTTGTCTCGAAGTAAGGGTGATTTATCATGATCAAATGGTTTGAGTATGCATATTGTTAGAGAAGAACATTGGGCCGCTAACTAAAGCCATGATCCATGGTGGAAGTTTCAGCTTTGGACAACAATCCTCAATCTCTTATGAGAATATTATTCTGTTGTTGAATGCTTATGCATTAAAGAGGAGTCCATTATCCGTTGTCTATGTTGTCCCGTATGGATGTCTAAGTTGAGAATAATCAAAAGCGAGAAATCCAATGCGAGCTTTCTCCTTAGACCTTTGTACAGTGCGGCATAGAGGTACCCCTTTGTGACACTTGGTTGAAACATATGCTATGCAATGATAATCCATGTAAATCCAAGCTAATTAGGACAAGGTGCGGGTGACAAGGGATTGGTCACACTTATCGGCTAGGGCAAAGCTTCCTTTGACTGTGATTGGTCCCTTAGGTCCAGGCATTCTCCACAACAGGTACGTGTAATGTGGTACCGCCATAAACCTAGCGTATGCTGGTCATCCCAACAAAGCGTGATACTGTGATGGGAAATCTACGACTTCAAACTCCAGCCTCTCGATTCTGTAGTTTTCTCGGGCCCCAAACTAAACATCGAGATTAATCTTCCCCAACGGGTAACTTGGCTTCTCTGGTGTGATACCGTGGAACCTCGTGTCTGTTGGTTTCAGGTTTGCTAAGGATATGTTCATCTTCCTTAATGTATCTGCATACATAAGGTTTAAACTACTCGCCGCCGTCTATGAACACTCGAGATACGTCAAATCCCGCAATTATCGCCGGTAAGATGAGTGCTGATTGCCCTGGTCGAGGAACTTGCTGTGGATGATCCGCGATTGTGAAGCCAATATCTTGTCCTGACCAATTAAGATACTCGACTGTTGGTGGAGGCATTTTCTCTACCATGAACACCTGTCACGAGATTACTTTTTGAGCTCTATTGGATGGCCTGCCTTTCTGAATCATCGAGACCGCTCCATTGGAATTTGGATCTACATAAGGCGGTGGTGCAGGTGCTGCCGCAATTCTGAGCTGGTGTCGATTATCATCCGTAATTGCGGGAGGGGGTGGTAGGTGAATCTCACTCCTGGGTTCTCGAGGATTTCTATGTGCTGCCTGAGCATTGGCATGCCCTGCCCACCTTAGCATTGTCTGGAAATTTCGACAATCCTTCTGCAGGTGTCCTGACTGTCTTTTTCCGTTGCTATCGAGGAAAAAATGCATCTGACACGGCCCGTTCATCATCTCTTTTTGCCTATTATTTCGAGAGTCGTCTCTATTGTCGCCTCGTTGCTCATTGCTTCTCTGGTAATCATCTCTGTTGTTTCCTCCGGCGCTTGCTCGGAAGCCAGCCGAGATTTGTCCTGGAGCATCATAGCTCGAGTACTGTCGAGGAAATCGTCGCCTTGGTTGATAATTTCGACCGCGGTCTTCCTCTGGCGACCGATGCCGTTTGTTGTGAACAGCATCTTCTCCATCTGCCCATCTGTTTGCTATTTCCATTAGTGCGGATACTGTCTTTGGATTGGTCCTCCCCAAGTCCTCGACAAAATCTCCACGCCTGATTCTTGCGACGAACGCATCTATTGCTCTTTCGTCAGATATGTTTTCTGCCGAGTTTTTGATGATATTCCACCTTTGGATATACTTTCTCATTGGCTCGTCTGGCTTTTGTCGGCACGCCCTCAGTTCCTCTAATGACGCAGGTTTTTTGCATGTGGACCGGAAGTTCTTGACGAACACGTCCTCGAAGCTATCCCAGCTGTCGATAGATCCTGGAGGAAGTTTCTTTATCCAAGATCGCGCGGCTCCACTCAAATGCACCTGGATGCTTTGCATAATTATTGCTCTGGTGCCTCCTGTGAGCTTCACTGTCTCGAGATAATCAACTAGCCAATCCTCTGGATCTTGAAGGCCGTCGAATTTCTTGAAGTTATCAGGCAACTTGAATCCCGAAGGGACTCGAGTTTTTCGGACTCTTCTCGTGAAACATGGCAGACCGCACATATCCTCGTCGTTTAGCTCTGGGGAATGCCGATGTTCCCTTTTGCTTTGTCGCGCTCTGTCAACCCTTGCTTGTGCTGCCGTGTCCCTTGCTCCACTTGGTCCTTCGGGAGCTGTTGTTGTTGCTGCCGCAGGTCGTGGACTGTTTTGCCTTGCTGCTCCTTCGGGAGGTGTTGATGCAAACGCCGTTCCCATGGCTCCAACTCCTGCCATTGCCATGTTATACAATGCTTCCCTTGGATCTCCTGGGGGTGGCCTGGATGCAAGGATGAAAGCTTGTGTCGCCATATACCCAGCTTCTGGTGTCTTAGGGATGATGTTCCCTCTCGTGTCTATCGACATAAAAGACATGTCGAGGTTTTGAACCAAGTGCTCTCTTTCTCCTTCAGGTACGTTTTGTAACCTTGATCTTGCTCTGTTCCGAGCTTCCCTGTGGCTATCACCCGAAGTTCTAGATTGTCGACTCAACTCTGCCCTTCGCCTACTTGATGCAGAGGCTGCCTCCCTTCTTCTGTTTAAAGCAGCATGTCATGTTTTCCAATTCCCTTGCAGCTCGTGCGAGCCTATATTGATATGCTTGTAACTCTTCTGGCGTGGCTGTGGTAGCCATTGGTTCTGAACCATCCATAGCTCTTGCGGCTCTATCCCATGCTGCTTGTGGAAGTTGAACTCTATCTCGCGGCTGTGACCCGATATATTTGTTGCCTAGGCCACGTCGCAAATCAGAGGGATCAACGTATGGATTTCCCAAACGTCGAAAGCCTCCGATGTTTCCTCCTGATCATGGCTTGGCTCTCCGATGACATAAATCTGAAGATATTTTGCATTCAGATCTATGCTGGGTTTGGTGACACCATCATGAAGATTGGTGAAGACCTTGCCCACTGTAGTGGATTTGTCGATGAAGTTGAAGCTGTCGACACTGCTCGAGCCATCGCTTATATAGGAGTCCGCAGATGACTCGAAGGACATGTCGCTGAAGATCTTGGCGAGCTTTTCGCTTGCCCTTGTGCTGATGAAGCGTGGTGATGAAGTCTCCTCTTCGCCTGACTCGATGGATGATGTTGAGCTTGAAAAATCGGAATCGACCGCCGAAAATCACGACGAGATCGGAACTTCGAGACGATACGTTCCCTCTTTCTCGACTCGAAAGTGGAATCTTCCGAACGTCATCTCCATAGGCTCCACCAGATACGCATATGCATCCAAACGGGAGGGTGGGTGAGGCACAAAATTGACAAGACCAGTTGCGATCTGTTTACCTCGATCCATTGCGTTGCTTGCAGTTGACGAAGTCGACGATCTTGAACGTGCCATCGAGATCATATCCTTACGCCTCTAGTTCCCACAGACGGCGCCAATTGACAAGGAATTAACTTGTCAATGCCTACGGGTTGTAGACTAGGGTTTAGTTGGAAGTAGAGGGCAAGTAGATCTCGAAGGTTTCAGCCGAAAAGTACTCGACGATTATGAAAACTAGGGTTTTGGAGACAATGATTCGATACTTTCTTTGTCCCTCGACTCCCCCTTATATAGGAGGTGGAGTCGAGGGATTCGTAGTGTACAAGTTACAGAGTCCGGGAAGGTTTCTAACTCATCCCGCAAGATTACAAATAATGCTTCCTATTACAACTCTAGCTTTCCTTAACAATATCTTGGGCTTCCGAATCTTCTTATTCTTCGAGTAGTGGGCCTTCAGTAAACCCCGGGTACTATCTTCGGCAGGCCCATTGGGTATGCCTATGTCAGCGGGCACTATTGGTAATCTATGCATGAGGCTTGCAACTTATAAGATATCTTATGCATAACACATATGAATTATTACTACCGTTGACAAAATTGTTTCTATGTTTTCAAAATAAAAGCTCTAGCACAAATATAGCAATCCATGCTTCCCTCTGCGAAGGGCCATTCTTTTACCTTTATGTTGAGTCAGTTTACCTACTTCTTTCTATCTTAGAAGCAAACACTTGTGTCAACCGTGTGCATTGATTCTTACATACTTGCTTATTTGCATTCATCATATTACTTTGTGTTGACAATTATCCATGAGATAAACATGTTGAAGTTGAAAGCAACCGTTGAAACTTATATCTTCCTTTGTGTTGCTTCAAAACTTTCTACTTAGAATCTATTGCTTTACGAGTTAACTCCTATGCAAGTCTTATTGATGCTTGTCTTGAAAGTACTATTCATGAAAAGTCTTTGCTATATGATTCAGTTGTTTATTCATTGTCTTTACCATTGCTTCGAATCACTTCATTCATTACATATGCTTTACAATAGTATCGATCAAGATTATGATAGCATGTCACTTCAGAAATTATCCTTGTTATCGTTTACCTACTCGAGGGAGAGTAGGAACTAAGCTTGGGGATGCTTGATACGTCTCAAACGTATCTATAATTTCTTATGTTCCATGCTACTTTTATGATAATACTCACATGTTTTATACACACTTTATGTCATTATTATGCATTTTCCGAGCACTAACCTATTGACGAGATGCCGAAGAGCCGATTCGTTGTTTTCTGCTGTTTTTGGTTTCAGAAATCCTACAAAGGAAATATTCTCGGAATCGGACGAAATCAACGCCCAGGGTCCTATTTTCCACGGAAGGTTTCAGAGCACCGAAGATGGACCAGAGGGGAGCCAAGGGGGCCCCACCCCACCTGGCGGCGCAGCCAAGGGGGGGCGCCCCCCCCTATGGTGTGGGTCCCCCAGGACCCCTCCGAGGCTGCCCTTCCGCCAACTTAAAGCCTTCGTCGCGAAAACCCTAATGAGATAAGCCACGATACGGAAAACCTTCCAGAGTCGCCGCCATCGCGAACCTCCAATACGGGGGATAGAAGTCTCTGTTCCGGCACGCTGCCGGGACGGGGAATTGCCCCTGGAGTCATCTCCATCGACACCACCGCCATCTTCATCGCCTGCGCTTTCTCCCATGATGAGGAGGGAGTAGTTCTCCCCCAAGGCTGAGGGCTCTACCGGTAGCTATGTGGTTCATCTCTCTCTCATGTACTTCAATACAATGATCTCATGAGCTACCTTACATGATTGAGATCCATATGATGAGCTTGGTAATCTAGATGTCATATGCTATTCAAGTGCTTAATTATGTGAACTTTGGGGTTACTGTGACCTCGGTGTAATGGTGACAGTGTGTGCGCCGTGTGTAACTCCCTTATGAATTGTGGTGTGTTAGTACCTCCTATGAATGCTCACGGTGACGGTGTGGGGTGTTTATTAGTACTTGGGAATACGCCTTTGAGGTGTGCTTTTGCACACTTGCCCAATGAATTTGAGTTCTCTATCCAATAAGAGAGTAGTATGATGAAGTGCTTATATTTATATTCAATTATGATTGCAATGTTGAGAGTGTCCACTAGTGAAAGTATGATCCCTAGGCCTTGTTTCCAAATATCGAATCACCGTTTATTTACTGTTCTGTTACATGTTTGCTTGCTGCCATCTTTATTTCAGATTGCAATTACTACTTACAATCATCCATATTACTTCCATTTTACTATCTGTTCACCGAACTAGTGCACCTATACATCTTACAAGTGTATTAGGTGTGTTGGGGACACAAGAGACTTCTTGTATCGTAATTGCAGGGTTGCTTGAGAGGGATATCTTTGACCTCTACCTCCTTGAGTTCGATAAACCTTGGGTGATTCACTTAAGGGAAACTTGCTGCTGTTCTACAAACCTCTGCTCTTGGAGGCCCAACACTATCTACAGGAATAGAAGCGTGCGTAGACATCAGTTTGTAACATCCCAATTTTTCAAACAAAGAAGAAAATGAAATTCCTTTTCCCAAAAATAATAACCAACAAAAACTTTTCTTACATATGGTGCTATGCATACCCATACCTAATTCTTGTGCTTTTGCCATGATAGTTGTAATATGCTTATCAAATTTCCCTACAAACCTAAACCTTACTTTCTTTTCACCTTCCAAGGTAAAAGAAAATAAAAAGAAATTAAATAGAAAAAGAGAAGAGACAAATACCCTTACATATGTGCCTATGGCTATTTTTGTAAAACTTTACCCTAGGCCCCTCTACCTTGTTTAGAGGATTGGAAAACCTTAATAAACCTTACCTAGTACTTGACAAATCAAATCTAAGGTGAAACAAAAGGAAATAAAAAGAAAACAAAACTTTACATAGAGGCATATGAGAGTAAATAGCCAATTTGTGAATTTGAGAATCATGACCCTAAGACTTGGTGTGAATGGTGGGATCACTCCTATATACCATTTCAACACTCAACAACATCTTTTGGATCAAGAAAAACCAAATCAAAATGAAAATAAATGAATTTCCCAACTCACATATGATGATGGTCACATGTGACCTTTTTAATATCTTACCCACTTTGAGCCCTTTTATTAAGAGATTCTTAAACCAAACCCTGCCAACTCTTTGCACCTCATCCAATAACTCATCAAGATGAACAACTTTGGTGTTGACCACTTTGACTAGATCATTGACCATTGCTCCAAATAGTCAACCCAAGATGCTATGTTGAAATAGATTCTAGATCCCCCACTTTTTAGAATTTTCACAAAACCTCTCCAAATTTCAAACCAATGGCACACATTGTTGCCCAACATCATTTAGAACACAACCATGCAGCCATTTGTCCAAATTACACACAAGGGAGATTTTTTACTTTGGAGATAAGAAGTGCACATAAAGGAGACTAAAGGTACAAGCCACTTTTCCCTCACTTTTCACTTTTCCTCTCTCTCTCTCCCTTGTCCTCCTTGATAGTACACCTTGTACCCTAAAGGCACATCAATGAGGTGACACAACCTTGGCCATGATCACCACCTCAAGCATGCCACCTCATATGCATGAGCCACATACACTTTTCACTTTAATCCAATGTGCACACATCTAGCCCTCTCCAACATTGTGCACCATGTCATACACACTCATCTCACCCCTCTCAAGCTTGCAGCACCTTTGTTACACAAGAATCATGCACAAATGAATCAATGCCAAGCCATGCCATTGATTTGGACACCACCATGCCAACCCTAGCTATCCTATCCCTCTGGTCACTATCACCTTGTCCAATGAACTCACCTCACACCACTGACCACCACCATGCAAAGGTTGACCCCAGGAAAGCCCTGCACCGCCCTTGTCACACCATGCCAACCCTCATGCTCACCATCACGCCACCCCTGCCCCTGGACCTCACCTCTCTCTTTGACCTTGTCATCTAGACTCACCAGATAATGCTGATCAGGCTAGACACGGTCCTGAGCCAAGGAGACAAAGACAAGCACCAGTACACGACATGCCCCGACGTGGTCACCGTGTCCAGACACGCCAGAGCGCGCCCAGACACGGTACTGGACACGACGGTGCACGCCTCGCCCCCATCGCGTCTGTCCTCCTCTCGCTCCCTCCTCTCGCACGCGTGATCACCACTGCACCATCTAGCCCCTAGACACCCTCCTCTGCTCCCGATCGCACCGTCGCCATCGACATCATCGCCGTTTTCCGCCACGGCACTGTTAGCTCCCATCACTCGTCTGCATGCTCTCGTCCATCATTGGCCGCGCCAGCACGCTCCCTAGCTTCGCCTGGATGTCGCCTACCTCACGTGCACCATCCATTGCCCTTTCGCGACCCCTAGCGCCATCGCCACCATGACCTACCCCGCTCGCCACGGCCACCTTCTCAACCCTATAAAAGAAAGCCACCCCAGCCCTCATTCTTCACACCATCGCCCTCCCCACTCACCTCTGAGCCTCCTCGAACCCTCGCCCATCCACATTGCCACCGGAGTTGCTCCAATTTCACCGACGACCACCGCGACAGTAGCGAGAAGGCGACGACGATTGGCGCCACCCCAGCCTCTCCCTCGACCACCATTCGACTCCCTGTCATCGACAACGTCAATTGCCCGCCTCGTTGACCCCGCTGGACGCTGGTAACCCCCCTCACGCAACCCCCTCCGCCGCCAGTAGCTAGGGTTCCCTCGCCGTTCGTCGCGAGGACGAGGACGACCAGCCACCATGCGATCGTCTTCTAATCCGACGGTCGACGTTGCGTACCATTTCGATGTGGAAGATTAGATGCTGATAGGTGGGGTCTGCTGCCAGTTGGCCCGTTGAGCACCGAAGCGCTACTGGGCCAGCCCACTTGGATTTCCCGCGCAGGCCCATGTATTTGAATTTGGACTGTTTAGATGATTTCAAATACTCTGCTGATGCTGTTTTTAAATTCAAATAGTTTCAAATCCACTGCACCAAATTTGACCAACTTTATATTGTTGGAAAGCCTATAAAATGCTCTATCCAACCACACTGGTTTCAACCTCATAGCTGTTGTAGATTTTGAATAGTAAAAAGAACAAGGCAGAGAGTTTTCAGTTTTCAAAGAAATTTATAAAATCAACTATGATGAATTTTGAGGTGATTCAAATTCTCATAATTCACATTTCAAAAACTCTAATTGTTTATGCAAAAATATCACCTGGTTACTCTGTATGATCATGGGCTAGAGCAAAATATTGGCTATGTAGTCAATTCTAGCCCATTTAAACTATTTCAAATTTACGATTTCAAATCTATGAGGTGTAGCACCTCCTTTAAATCATTTTCCCAAGTGTTATGAAGTAATGTGGTGACCTCTATTGCATGGTCTCACACTTTCTCACTTGAGGATATTAAATCAAATAGGATTTAAATTGCATGAGGTATAGAACTTCATTTAAATCATGTTTCTCAAATGATAAGTGTGATGTGTTGACCTTGGTCAACATGTGATCATACCTTGTTATTTGAGGAGATTAAATCTTAACAAGATTCAATGAGAGGAAATTATTTCTCCAAACTAAATCAAAACCCTAATCCACACTTCAATGAGAGGAAATTATTTTCCTAACACTAAGTAGGAAAACCCTAGCATAATTTTGGGTAGCAATGTTAAGTGATGATGCTAGATCATTTGTGTGAGCCATTAAGGCTACTTAAGTCTGCTTAAGTGTGGTTTGGTGATTGTATCCTCGTATTCGTTTATAGACGCTAGTACCGGAGACTAACAAGAGGAGGAGGCCCTCTACCAAGAGGAAGAAGAAGAGAAATTTGATCACTACCCCAACCAAGGCAAGCTAATATTCTTGCAAGTTGCCCTAGTGCAAAGCTCTACAAGAGCAAGGCACCATTACATATTACTTTATGCTTAATGATCCTATCCCAAGTTTTTAACTTACAAGTTTTGACTTTGGTTTATCAAAGATTATTTTTGATTCATGATTCACTTAGTCTAGCAATGGAGTGGTACAAGAGCATCACACTTAGCCTAGAAAGCTATAAGCTAATTAGCACCCCTCATGACTAGTTGCTAGTGCTAAAGCTAAAAGTGACTACCTTAGATGGGAACTTGTGAAAAACCAATGACTTGAAAACCTTGGAATGATGAGTCATTCTATTGAAAGATTTTGAAGGTGAATATGACTTGTGAATGACTTGGTGAATTTTAAAAAACTGATGGTTGGGTTCGGATGCGAATTTGCGATACCATTCTAATTCTTAAGTACCCCCTGACATAGGCACCCCAAATGGGCCTGCCGAATATAGTACCCGGGGTTTACTGAAGGCCCACTACCCGAAGAATAAGAAGATTCGAGAGCCCAAGATGTATTTAAGGAAAAGATGAGTTGTAATAGGAAGTGTTATTTGTAATCTGGCGGGATGAGTTAGAAACCGTCCCGGACTCTGTAAACTTGTATAGCACGAATCCCTCGGCTCCACCTCCTATATAAAGGGGGAGTCGAGGGACGAAGAATCAATCGAATCATTGTACGCAAACCCTAGTTTTCATAATCGTCGAGTACTTTTCGGCTGAAACCTTCGAGATCTACTTACCCTCTACTTCTAACTAAACCCTAGCCTACAATCCATAGGCATTGACAAGTTGATACCTTGTCAATTGGCGCCGTCTGTGGGAATTAGAGGCGTAAGGAGCTGATCTCGATGGCACGCTCAAGATCTTCGACATCGTCAACCGCAAGCAACACAATGGATCGAGGTAAACAGATCGCTGCTGGTCTTGTCGATTTTGTTCCTCACCCACCCTCCTGTTTGGAGCCCATGGAGATGACGTTCGGAAGGTTTCACTTTCGCGTCGAGAAGGAAGGATCGTATCGTGTCGAGATTCCGATTTCGTCGGGATCGTCGGTGGTCGATTCCGATTTTTCAAACTATGCATCGTCAATCGAGTCAGGAGAAGAAGAAACCTCGGCGACACGCTACGTCAGCACCAGAGCAAGAGAGAAACTCGCCAAGATCTTCAACGACATGTCGTTTGAGTCATCTGCGGACTCATATATAAGCGATGGCTCAAGCGATGTCGACAGTTACGACTTCGTCGACAAATCTCTGACAGTGGGCAAGGTCTTCATCAATCTCAACGATGATGTCACCAAACCCAACGTAGATCTGAGTACAAAGTATCATCAGATTTACGCCATTGAAGATCAAGAGGAAACATCTGAGGCTTTCGACAGTCTGGGAAATCCATACGTCGATCCCTCCAATCTGCGACAAGGCCTGGGCAACAAATACGTCGGGCCAGAGCCGCGAGATAGAGTTCAACTTTCACAAGCAGCGTGGGACAGAGCTGCGAGAGCTATGAACGGCACAGAACCAATGGCTACCACAGCCACACCAGAAGAATTGCAAGCATATCAATATAGGCTCGCACGAGCTGCCAGGGAATTGGAAAAACAGACAGCTGAGTTGGACAGGAGAAAGGAGGCAGCTTCTGCATCCAGCAGGAGAAGGGCAGATCTAAGTCGACAATCTAGAACTACGGGTGATAGCCATCGGGAGGCGCGGAACAGAGCAAGATCAAGGCTGCAACACATACCCGAAGCAGAAAGAGAACACTTGGTCCAAAACCTCGACATGTCCTTTATGTCGATAGATACAAGAGGAAACATCATCCCTAAGACACCAGAGGCTGGGTATATGGCGACACATGCTTTTATCCTTGCATCTAAACCACCTCCGAGGTGATCCAAGGGAAACACTGTACAATATGGCGGTAGCGGGAGTTGGAGCTATGGGGACAGCGTTTGTATCAACGCCTCCCGAAGGAGCGGCAAGGCAAAATAGTCCACGACCCGCAGCAGCAACAGCGGCAGCACCTGAAGGGCCAAGTGGAGCAAGAGACACAGCAGCACAAGCAAGAGTCGACAGAGCGCGGCAGAGCAGAAGGGATCATCGGCAATCCCCAGAACTTAACGACGAAGATATGTGCGGCTTACCATGCTTCACGAGGAGAGTCCGAAAAACTCGAGTCCCCTCAGGATTCAAGTTACCCGATAATTTCAAGAAGTTCGACGGCCTTCAAGATCCGGAGGATTGGCTAGTCGACTATCTAGAGACGGTGAAGCTCGACGAGGAGGAACTAGGGCAACAGCCATGCAAAGCATCCGGGTGCACTTGAGTGGAGCCGCACGATCGTGGATAAAGAAACTCGCTCCAGGATCCATCGACAGCTGGGAAAGTTTCGAGGACGTGTTCGTCAAGAACTTCAGATCCACGTGCAAAAAACCCGCGTCGTTAGAGGAGTTGAGAGCGTGTCGACAAAAGCCAGATGAGCCAATGAGAAAGTACATCCAGAGGTGGAATATCATCAAAAACTCGGCAGAAAATATATCTGACGAGAGAGCAATAGATGCGTTTGTCGCAGGAGTCAGGCGTGGAGATTTTGTCGAGGACTTGGGAAGGACCAATCCAAAGACAGTATCCGCGTTAATGGAGATAGCAAATAAATGGGCAGATGGAGAAGACGCTGTCCACAACAAACGACACAGGTCGCCAGAGGAGGACCGCGGTCGAAACTATCAACCGAGGCGAAGATTTCCTCGGCGTACCGGAACTACGACGCTCCGGGACAAATTTCGGCAGGTTTTCGGACAAATACGGGAGGAAGCAACAGAGATGATTACCAGAGAAGCAGTGAACAGCGAGGTGATAACAGAGATGATTCACGCAACAGGCAAAATAGCGGGCCTAGGTTCCCAAGACCTTTCGTGTCCCCTGAAGAGATGATGAACGGACCGTGCCAGATGCACTTTTTCCTCGACAGCAACGGCAAAAGACAGTCAGGGCACTTGCAGAAGGACTGTCGAAATTTTCAAGCAATGTTGCGGTATGCAGAGAACGCTAATGCGCGAGCAGCACAGAGAAATCCTCGAGAACCCAGAAGCGAGATTCACTTGCCGCCTCCTCCCGCGATTACAGACGACAATCGGCATCAGCTCAGAATAGCGGCAGCACCTGAATCTGGGTAGGGCTTAACTGGAAACTTATGTATTTTAGTATGGGTTCCCTCTGAACAAGCGTCATAGGGGTTATGCCGAGGCTGCCTCCACTGAAAGTGAAATGACGTGAAATGAGGTGAATTTCAGACCCAAGCCCTGTGCAGTTCCCCGGTTGAAGGTTGGTCTTCACTGGGAGGCCAAGCTCATGGGGAGAGGTGCCTATACTAGGGTATGTAAATGAAAGGTTATGATTGGTAGTTCGCGCACTGAGTGTGATAAATCAGGGCCAGTTACCCCTGACGGACTATTCAATTGTTGTGGCACAACGACCTCTGCAGAGTGTAAACCTATTCGAATAGCCGCGTCCGCGGTCATGGACAGTTGGAAAGGCCATACTGTTCCGTCATCGGAACTTTTCCAAAAATATGAGTGGTGACTTGTGACTTGAATTGAAAGGTGACTTTGACTTTGAATCACAACTGAGTTGTGGGAATGACACTAATGTTCCCACTTGAGTTAAGTTAGGCAAATGAAGAGTCTTGTTTATTAAATGCTTATGAAATAAAACTGGCATTATGTAAATAAACCTAGAGCTTAGCACTCCTTACCATAGTTGATAGTACTTACAGTAGTATTAGTTTGCGAGTACTTTAAAGTACTCATGGCTTTGTCCCTGGCTATTCAAATGGCCAGACTATGAAGATGAGCCCCAGTATCAAGATGAAGGGCAACAGGACGTCTACGACAACTAGGACTACTCCTGACGTCAACAGTTGCCTGTATAACAGATGGGCCACAACCGCTACTTCGCTTCTGCTATGTGTTTTGTAATAGGATCTCTAGATCCTCTATGTTGTATTAAGACTGGATCATGTGATCCTTTGTTGTAAGACGATTATGTTATGCAGTGAATGATGTTCTGTGATATCAATCTATTATGTCTCGCAAAAACAATATTCCTGGGATTGCGATGAATGGCATAATAGGCATCTGGACTTAAAAATCCGGGTGTTGACAGATACATTAAAAAATGGAAATATGTAAACATGCCTAGATCATTGTTCCAAGATAAATGTTAGAAAAAGTTCAGCCAGAACTGAATTAGCATTTCATAATAAGAGCCGATAAATCCATCCATATTTCAGTGCCACCAAAGATTGGCTATGTCTATCATCCATAGCATTGTTTTAAAACTATAAAGCACATAAAAAATTGCACTTGCAGCTTTAAGAAACAGATGTATGAGCATTGAAGCAATGATCACTCCTTTCAACTATGATAGAACTTGACGGCATGACCCCCTTCAACAGACTCACATTGAAATGATAGTAATTGTTTTATCTAAAAATGCACTCATAACTAGAGATAATCCATAATACTTTGATATTTACATTCCTAGAGGTATTAAACCCACACACAAAAATTGCCAGCGCGGCCACATTGTTCAGTGACCAAACACTCACAAAATGGTACATTAGGTATCCCCTCGGTCTTGTAATTATGGAACCATAAGATAAAAGAGCTCAAATAGGTTTTATGCATTGATAATTAAATTTACGAAGGAAAAAATACACATAAAGAAATTTAAGCTCATTAACAAAAATGACCTTACCATTTTTTAGTACACAACTAAATAATTTAGGACTTCCTCTTCCAGGGTGACCCTTATGTGGGACACCAACCGCCTTGCTCAAATTATTCGTCAATTTGGTGGGTTTACGAGTCTTGTGACAAATCTATAATACCTAAATAGGAGCAACCCACTAAGTTACAAACATGCCACATCACCTAATCCTATTTTTACCGTCAGTTTCAGTACATGTCAGCTGGTAAGACCTACGGTTAACTAATTTAGTATTCCACGTCATCAGTTTGGAATTACAGTGCGTATCACTTTCTCTGTGACTTCTTTGCATTCATGTGTCATCACTACTTCATCTCCCACTAGCACATAATTAATACCTCCGGGTCCTTCAAGAGACCGATCATTTTGTCTCCCAGGGCATCATGTCTCTATATTATTCCAGTTCCAGGCTCCTTGCCCACCGGAGTCCACTCATGTTGCTGTTCTACAACGAGACGTGGTGCCACGATTACTCTCCTCCTCCATCTGTTCTAGATTTCTCATCGGCCTGAAGAAAGCATTGGGTGTTCCTGGTGTAGCGCATATGCTATGTTTCTTCTTCCCCAATGTCTCGAGAGTCCATAACGGTGAGCAGGAGTGTGCGAGTGTTTCTCTCCTCCCACAAGGAACGACTTTCGGTCCATCGTCTCCAAACAGGTATTTTGGAATTAGTCCGGGACTCATCCTGCAAGGCACAACATGGCAATTGGTCCACCGGATTTGTGCAACAAAGAATGCAGATTAATGAAAGCATTACCTGTCTTGGATTCTTTCTGTACGAGTTAATAGAAAGATGCATACATGATGTGTTCTTAGGAATTTTGGCTTGCAATCTGAAGCCATCCATCGTCTTGCAGCCCATTGCAGTCTCGCCTGGATATGGGATATCCGTCTGTTCGTTTGGAGATTACCTTCCATTATGCACGTCCGTCCACCTGGAGGCTGCAGCCAACAGATCGGGTCCTAACGTACTACGTCTGAATGTCAAATCCAAGCCTAACTGAATGAATCCAGTCACTTGGTTGAACGGTGAAATCTTCACAACTGCTTCTCTGAACATATGTACTTTTTTTTTGCTCTTGAGGTTATACTAATAAGAGCAAATGAAAATTCAAGTGCACTATGTGCAGCGACTTAATTGGTATCCTCCAATGAGTGTTGTTGATTTCGTTGGTTCATCAATCCTGAGGCTAACACGACCGCCAGGCTACAGAAGTACAGAAGAGTTCTTTATATCTGTATTCTTGCACAACTCTATTCAGGTATATCTTTCTTTTATTTAACTGATTATTTTGCCCAGTCCGATTTAATTCGCATGTTGTTATGCACTCTTCCGCAATGACTGGAAATACTTTCACCACATCAATTTGTTCAAATGTATATTGCAAGGCTCTTACTTTATGTCTACTAAAATGTTCACACATATTTTCTCCAGAAAGAAGACATGGTGCGCACAGTAGCATTCTTCAAACTGATTATTGTTTTTTTACGGGCAATCTAATCATGTGCGTATATATTGGTGACGTGGTACTATAATAATATAATAGTACAATCTGAGATCATTTCACTAAATATACTTGATGAATTCATCATTAAATTTTCTTCAATCCATGAAGTCAGGTGTTTCTGCAGTAACGCGCGGGAAATCATCTAGTCTAGAGAAGAGCATGGTGGCACCTACTAAATGCATTGGCGTGGACATGTTGTAGAAGCTCTATAATTTCCCTGTTGGCATCAATATATAATTTCCCCTTGTGATACCTCGGGTATGTTTATAGTGCATCGGCATAGGAGGGCCGGCATACAACACCTTGAGAAAAACGTGGCTACCAAAATGGGCATTTTCTAGCTAGCTACTCTATATATGCACAAAGCGGTTATATCACGTGTTTGTCCCTTTTTAGGGTTGGGTCATGTAGTAATGTTCAAAAACCATGCCACATTATGCTTAATTTAATGATCTAACACTTTATACAGGCAATAAAATGTTCATTGGCTCAGTGACCTTATAGGTTTTATATATGATGCATGTAATTTTATCAATTGATTGTTTGTCTTAGGCACTATCTGAGTTGACCAATTATTTAAACAATGAGACATGTTGCGATGGGAACCAATCCAACATATATAATGATGATAAGGAACTTTGTGCCCTTCCTCGACTCTCATATCTGTTGGATTTCAACCATACATGATCATATAATCCCGCTAGTTTAATATGAGGCATACAATGGTTCAATTGGTTCTTAGTCATTTGCTTTATCGAGTTGACTGATAATTAAACCAATACCACATTCTTCAATAGTTTTTATAGATATAATGAGTATAATACTTCCTCCAAATCAGTTTAACAGGCGCATTCGTAGTTTAAGACAAAGTTTAACCATTAATTTTATAAAAAAATATAAATTTTATGTCTATAAAATATATACCATTAGATTCATATTCAAAAAATGGTTTCCAATGACAACTTTTGTGACATATATTCCATATTTTAATGGCCAAAATATAATGGTCAAACTATTTCTTAAACTACGTGTGCACATGTTAAACCAATCCGAAGGAAGTAGAGCTTCTACGCTTCTAATTGATTATATGTATGTAGGATATCCATTTTGTAATGATCTGGTAGTTTATATGATGCTTGCAGTGTTTGATTGGTTCATTTATTTTCTAGCTAGCTAATCTACATGATGCATAGAATGCTTTATTGCTTGTTTGTGCTTTTTTAGTTGGATCATGAGCAAAACAATGTCACATTATTCTTAATTGAAACAATATGCCACTTTATACTGGCCATACAATGTCTACTTGATTCATTAACCTTCTAGGTTGTCTATATGAGGCGCATGATGTTTCATTTGCTTATTTTTGTAAGGGACTATGTGAGTGGCTAAGGATTAATACAATGTCACCTTTAACAATTAAAAATCCAATAGTTTCCGCATCATAAAAAGGAATTGTTTTACTTTTGGTTGTGTCCAACAATAGTTTTGGCACAAAAAAGTTCGTTTGTTTGTCCTCTCTTTTTTGGCTGGTGAGTGGAAAACTGAAATGATCTAGTTTTTAATATGAAGCATACAATGTTTGATAGTTTGTTGGTCTGAAATGATCTGGCTAGTTGAAAGGATAGAGATGGTAACGGGGAGGGTTTGAGGGGGTGAATAGGCTCTACAAAACTTCTTTGATTTCTTTTGTTGGAGATATGCCCAAGAGGCAATAATAAAAGTGTTTATTGTTATATCTTAGTGTTCATGATAAATGTTTACATCACATGCTATAATTGTATTAACCGGAAATATTAATACTTGTGTGTTTTGTAAACATAAAGGAGTCCCTAGTAAGCCTCTTGTTAAAATAGCTTGTTGATTAATAGATGATCATGGTTTCCTGATCATGAACATTGGATGTTATTAATAACAAGATCATATCATTAGGTGAATGATGTGATGGACATACACCCATAGTAAGTGTAGCATATGATCAAGTCATTTAGTTCTTTATGTTTCAAGCTTTAATTTGCATAGTAACTTAATCCTTCGACCATGAGATCATGTTAATCACCTACACCGGATGGATGCTTTGATGACACCAAACAGTACTGCGTAAATGGGTTGTTATAAAGGTGGCATTAAGTGTTCGAAAAGTATAGGGTTGAGGCACTTGTATTAATAGTGGGATTTGTCCATCCTAATGACGGATAGATATACTTTAGGCCCTCTTGGTGGAATGACATCCAATTAGCGTGCGAGCATGTGATTAGTTCACAAGGGATATCATATCACGGTACGAGTAAAGAGTACTTATCGGTAACGAGGTTGAACTAGGTATGGAGATACCGACGATCAAACTTCGGATAAGTAAAATATCACGAGACAAAGGGAATTGTTATTTTATGTGAATGGTTCTTTCGATCACGAAGTCATCGTTGAATATGTGGGAGCTATTATGGATCTCCAGGTCCCGCTATTAGTTATTGATCGGAGAGGAGTCTCGATCATGTCCGCATAGTTCTCGAATCGTAGGGTGACACACTTAAGGTTTGATGTCGTTTTAAGTAGATATGGAATATGGAATGGAGTTCGAATTTTGTTCGGAGTCTCGGATGAGATCCAGGACATCACGAGGAGTTTCGGAATGGTCCAGAGAATAAGATTCATATATAGGAAGTCACTTTCCAAGTTTGGAAATAATCCGGTGCATTTATGGAAGGCGCTAGAATGTTCTAGAACCTTCCGGAAGAAATCACCATGGAAGGTGGAGTCCCGGATGGACTCCACAAACCCTAGGCCGACCAAAGGGGAAGGTGGAGTCCATGGTGGACTCCACCACCATGGCCGGCCATAGGGGAAGGAAAGGGAGGAGTCCCACTTCCCCTAGGTTTCACCAATATGGAAGTTTTTGAGTTGGACTCTTATTTGGATTTTGGGCAAACCCTAGGGGGTTCCACCTATATAATGAGGGGTAGAGGGAGGGGGCTGGCTACCTCTTGAGCCGCACCACCAAAGGGCACCCAAGGCCGTCTCCCAAGCACCCCTCTCCCAAACCCTAGCTACTCCCTCCTCCTTCTCCCGCAGCGCTTACGGCGAAGCCCTGCCGGAAATCTCCACCACCATCGTCACCACACCGTCGTGCTGGCGGGATTCCGAGGAGGATATACTACATCCGCTGCCCGCTGGAACAGGGAGAAGGACATCTTCATCAACACCGTACGTATGACCGAGTGCGGAGGTGCTGCCCGATTGTGGCACCGTTAAGATCTTCTACGCGCTCTTGAAAGCGGCAAGTGATCGACTACATCCACCACGAGATTTATCTCGTTAACACTTAGCGATCTTCAAGGGTATGTTGATCTTCACCTCGTTGCTACCATCTACTTGATTAGATCTTGGCTTGTTATTCGTTCTTGCGGTAGGAATTTTTTTGTTTTCTATGCTACGAATCCCTACATCGTTTGCACTTTTAAGCTTTGAGGAAATATGAAAGAGCCTAATGCCTAGGTGAGGCAACATAGATGGTGATAAAAGGTACTTCAAGCACGAAGCATATCACAAAGGTAAACAACACAAGTAGAGTGCTCATATGGGAATAACAAAGGCACATGGAGACAGAGATGAATTCCCGTGTTCCATTCCTTGGGAGGAAGGTACGTCGCGTTGGAGAGGTGTGAAATCCCACAAAAGACTTCCAAATGCCATGAAGGCCCACCTTCTTCTTCGGAGCCTATTCCGCAAAGGCATAGCCCACTGACTCATGGTAGATTTTAAGGTGGTCTCCAAACCCTCACAAACTTTTTGCAGGCAAATCACAAGACGAATGGCTCCGAGCAACCCTAGCTGCCTAGGGTTTCCCACGAACCCTAGAGTAACAAGAAAACTTAATAAACTCAAGGCGAATGAAATATGGGTTGGTGGAAATGTAGATCGGGACTTCCTGTTGCTTTCTACCAAAATAATTTGGCTTCGGTTAGGTAGAATGGAAGATCCTCAAGTTTTGGTGTTTCAACAACGAGTGAAAGAGAGCTCAATTAAGTGAATGGTTCACCTAACCTCCTCAAGGAGGAAGAAAGGATTTATATAGTACAAGGGAGAAAAGTAGGCATTTGGAAAAGACTCCGCGCGTCATGTCGGTGGTAAGTCATCGAGTAGGTTCACACATCGATCCAACCGGCATACCGACCGGCACCATCGAATCACATGTCGATCTACTTGACCGAGTGAAACAGCCAGCCGGTCGACAGCCAAAACCGCCTTGGCAAGCCGGGGCCAGCCTCGAACTGACCGGCGGCGGCTAGGTCAGGCGCTGAGCGGTTAAGGGTCTGCTTGGCCACCGGCTGACAGGCCGCCGCGAGATGGTTAATACAACAGTGAGCCCAATGACGCCGGTTGGCACGGTGGTTGATACGTCTCCAACGTATCTATTTCTGATGTTCCATGCTTGTTTTATGACAATACTCACATGTTTTATACACACTTTATGTCATATTTATGCATTTTCCGGAACTAACCTATTGACAAGATGCCGAAGTGCCAGTTCCTGTTTTCTGCTGTTTTTGGTTTCAGAAATCCTAGTAAGGAAATATTCTCGGAATTGGACGAAATCAACGCCCAGAACCTTATTTTTCCCGGAAGCTTCCAGAGAGCCAGAGTGGGACCAGAGGGGAGCTCTGGGGGCCCCACACATGGTGGCGGCGCGGCCCAAGGGGGGGCGCCCCCCTACTGTGAGGAGGCCCCGTGGCCCCTCTGACTCCGACTCTTCGCCTATTTAAGCCGTCCTGACCTAAATCCTCAACACGGATTGACGAAACTCCAAAAAACCTTCCAGAGCCGCCGCCATCGCGAAACTCCAATTCGGGGGACAGAAGTCTCTGTTCCGGCACCCTGTTGGGACGGGGAATTGCCCCCGGAGTCATCTCCATCGAAATCACCGCCATCTTCATCGCCATCGCTGTCTCCCATGATGAGGAGGGAGTAGTTCTCCCCCGAGGCTGAGGGCTCTACCGTAGCTATGTGGTTCATCTCTCTCTTTGTGATCTAGTTGAATATCATCTATGTGCTACTCTAGTGATGTCATTAAAGTAGTCTATTCCTCCTCCATGATCTAATGTTGACGAGTGTGTGCATCATGTAGTACTTGGTATAAGCTATGATTGTGATCTCTTGTAGATTATGAAGTTAACTATTACTATGATAGTATTGATGTGATCTATTCCCCCTTTCATAGCACTGTCGGTGACGGTGTGCATGCTATGTTAGTACTCGGTATAATTGCGTTGGTCTATCATGCACTCTAAGGTTACTTAAATATGAACATCGAATGTTGTGGAGCTTGTTAACTCCGGCATTGAGGTGCTCTTGTAGCCCTACACAATGAATGGTGTTTGTTATCCAACAAGAGAGTGTAGAGTAGTTTCAGTTATGTGATCAATGTTGAGAATGTCCACTAGTGAAAGTATGATCCCTAGGCCTTGTTTCCGAACATCGAATCTCTGTTTATTTACTGTTCCACTGCATGTTTACTCGCTGCCATATTTTATTGGGATTTCTATTTTCGTGCCCTCGGTTCCTTAGTTGTGCTCAGTTTTCCCCAGCTCCTTAGTTTTTCCTCAGTTTTCCCCAAGTCCTTGTTTGAAACCCGCAGAAGCAGCTCCGACGGCAGGAATCCGTTAAGTTGACCGTTTCGTGCTGACGAGTGGGGTCGTGTTGTTTGTGGGGTCGCATCGTGTGGGGCTAGTAGGAAGGAACCGCGTGGGACAGGACGAGACCATGTTTGTGTGGCCGTAGCGTGTGGGGCCGTAGCGTGTGGAGCCGTGTGGGTCCGGGACGTGGGCACGAGTGGTTTCTGTCTCTTTCGCCCAGATTAGCAGTTTTCAATGTACCTTTTTCCTCTCTCTCGCTCGATCTCATTCCTATTTGATAGCCCAAATTGGTAGCAAATCTAGAGCAGCTTCTCCTTCGTTTTTTAACGCCATTCATTTCTTTATGCCTTCGTTTTTACCATATCAGGTAGGAAATCTAGGGCACAAATCCAGAGAAAATATAGGATAAGCTTGCATAGAGCAGCCAACATAGCATAGATATATTCACGACAGATCCAACAGTAGTACCGATAGAACCCTACAACATAAGCTACATTTTACATGAATTTAAGCTGCTCTATAGATAGAGCAGATCACATACGAAGAGTGCGGTAGGCATGTTCAACGCCTCCGAGGTTGCGGCCGTGACTCGCTCTGGAGGTTGCGCGAGGTGAATCCCAAGTGCTTTGTGTTTGGCCATGAACGCATGCACGTTCACCGTCGTTCCAACTCTAGCACCGCATCCGCCAATGGATTCAGCATGGTTCACCGGGCGGTTGAAGTCGGTGGCGCGGAGCTTCTGTTGCGGAAGGGGCACTTGTAAATGCCTCGAGCAAAGGGGCCATCGTAATGGCCGGACTGC
This sequence comes from Lolium rigidum, assembly GCF_022539505.1. Lineage (NCBI taxonomy): Eukaryota > Viridiplantae > Streptophyta > Magnoliopsida > Poales > Poaceae > Lolium > Lolium rigidum. The sequence goes on from NC_061510.1 coordinate 76,970,303, forward strand.
GGCATCTCGAGGACGTGACGAGTCTTGGTGTGGAAGGACTCGTCGTCGTTGTCGACGTCGTCGCTGCTCTGCACCTGTCACGTAGCACCAAAGATCGTGCAAAAAACATGGAGTCAGTTGCAACGATGATGGAACAGAGAGTGAACAAAGATCATGCATGATAATATGGGCTCGAAAAAAAGAGGTAGCCTCAGTTACATTGGACACACTTATATCCAGGATTTGAGTCAGTAAACCAAAGATCATGCACAACAAATATGAACATACCAATTGTTTACTGACCAAACCCTGAATCAATTTGTGCCCAAATATTCATCATCATCGGCACAAATCTTAAACAAAAGCAAATCACAAGCACTAATAACGCAAGATCTAACACAAAAGGATTGAACTAGGAACAGACGCACCCTAATAACGCTAGATCTAACACAAATGGATTGAACTAGGAATAGACGAACCCTAATAACGCTAGATCTAACGCAAAAGGATTGAAATGGGATAAGAACAAGGGAGCAAAGGGTTACCTCCGGCTCGTCGTTGACGATGCTGGTGTCGTAGGGGTTCTCCGGCGCGACGTACGGCACTGGTTCGTACGGGTCCCAAGCGACGGGGGCCTGGACGGGGGCCTGGACGGTGGCGGCGGCCGATGCGCCGGCGGCTGATGCGCCGACTGCTACGTTGGAAGCAGCGACAGGGGCCTGGACGGGGGCAGCGGCCGATGCGCCGGCGGCTGATGCGCCGACAATGGGCATCTCATTCTTCTCCATCGCTGGCGGTTTTCTTCGGGGTTTTTTCTTCGGTTGTGGAGAAGATGATGGGACAGGAGAGGCGGTTGCAGTGAGAACGTGGGTCGAGGGAGAGGAAAAGGGCTCTATAAAGACGAAGGTGGCGTGTACCGCAACACGTGTCCGCTATGCACGGCTGCAGCGTGCACCGCGACACGAGTCTAACCCTGGGACGTTTGGTGTACTCAGTTATAACCTCGGGCCTTATACAGAAATTTTATCTGTACTCAGTTTTCCCCTCGAGTACTTAGGCCGGCAAGTGCAATATACTCAGTTTTACTCTCAAGTAGCTAGTCAACGAGAGAGTCAACAAATGAGATTAACATATCTAAGCTGAGGCATTTCATGCGCAAAAAAATTCAAAAAAATAAAAACATAGTGGCACCTACTCATGGAGTCTTCCTATGCAACCTGCCACCAAGAAAACCTTAACAAACATATATAAATCAAGTTTTACCACAAATTGCCACTTCTTAGAATCACTAGTGTAGCTATGAAGATGCATGGTTTTCCACTCAAACCCCCTTGCAAAACATCTTCCCCAAAAACATAGTTTGTCTAAATGATGCCATAATTGTCACACTCATGTATATTTGAATTGCAAATAATTTGATGTAGCCCAATATGAATTATATTGTACAAAACATGCATTTTTCATTTTGTAATTCTTTTTGTTTGAATCCCTTAGTCTATTTACTATTTATGGGCCCTTGGATTGTTAGTACTACTCGGCTTTGCCCTCAAGTTCCGTCACAAATACTCTCGAAGCCCAAACTTATCCCGATTGGTTGAGCCGTTGTCACACGGATCGACTCCACGAACCGTTGATCAACTGATCTAATGGGCAGTATACCCTTCCCCGTCTCTTCGTGGCCACCCCTCTCTCTCTCTCTCTTCGTGGCCACCCCTCTCTCTCTCTCTCTGTCGGTGGATATAGTTTTGGCTTTCGCTTTCCTTTTTCTTTTAGGGGATATAGTTTTGGCATATAGTTTTAGTAATTTGAAACGGCCCAAAAGTGGTATAATTTTGGTATAAACATGAGGCATACATATTTGCGGATTTCGGTGAATGCATTATTGTCACCCCCTAACAATTATCAACTATCTTTCGCTTTCCTTTTTCTTTTAGGGGATATAGTTTTGGCATATAGTTTTGGTAATTTGAAACGGCCCAAAAGTGGTATAATTTCGGTATAAACATGAGGCATACATATTTGCGGATTTTGGTGAATGCATTATTTTCACCCCTCTAACAATTATCAACTATCTTTCGCTTTCCTTTTTCTTTTAGGGGATATAGTTTTGGCATATAGTTTCGGTAATTTGAAACGGCCCAAAAGTGGTATAATTTCGGTATAAACATGAGGCATACATATTTGCGGATTTCGGTGAATGCATTATTGTCACCCCTCTAACAATTATCAACTATCTTTCGCTTTCCTTTTTCTTTTAGGGGATATAGTTTTGGCATATAGTTTCGGTAATTTGAAACGGCACACACTAATATAGTTCGGTGAGCAATGATAAGAATCCCTTGTATAAACATGAGGCATACATAAAGCATTCCAATATAGTTGGTAATTTCGGTGAATGCACACACTAACCATGAAAACAACTACAAGTACATGTAATCGAATAATGAATTTGTAACAAGGTATCCCTTGTAACAACTTCTAGCGCCCAGTGAGCAATAATAAGAATCGATCGCAATTATACAATAGAAAAAACAACCAGCTATCGGATTAGCTTGCTTCTTCAACTCGATCAGCTGCCTTAACAGCTTGTTCATTTTCTTCGATTCTCCCTTCACTTCCACCGCGTCCTACATTGGGAGCATTAGGCATAATCGGAACGGCTCCTCTCTCCGCCGCATTCTCTACAGACAAGTCCCCCCTCCCAAATTGCGCTCCCCAATAGCGCCAATTGATTCCTGCAATTGAAGCCTCTGAACATACACATCGATCCACTCGAAATGCCTGCATTTCTTCAGGATCTGAAAACAACAACGGGAACCCTAAATCCCAAATTCGATGGAATAGGAAGAAAATCGAGAGAAAATAGAGAAATTGGAGCGAGATCTAACCTTATCCCCCTCTCTATATGGCAAGCTCTCGCATGCAAGGAACTCACGTCCATGGTTGCCGTTCTCGTCCGTCTTACGGATCGACCGCTTCGAGGCTCTGGCGTGGGCGGTCGGGGCATCTTGTCAAAGGCACGGGTCCATACTGCGGCCATGAAGAACGGGAGGTCGAAGAGAAACTAGACATCACCCGCCTGCCGGAGAAGGGCTGCGCCGGCGGAGAAGAAGAACAATGGGGCGCGGGGAAAGAAAGGGGAAGCAATGGCATGGGCACGGGCGCAGGGCTGGCTCGGGCTCCCATTTTGCAACGGTCACCTGGGTAAGTTGTGGGTCCGGCGCACTTAACGTGGACAAGTTGTGGGTCCCACGATGATCTGGATAAGTGAAGACGTGTCAACTGCGGGGCACCAACAGCGGCCCCACTTGCCAGCACCAACCAACGTCAACTAACGGGATTCCTTCCGTCCGAGCTCCTTCTGCGGGTTTCAGACAAGGTTTTGGGGAAAACTGAGGAAAAACTAAGGGGCTGGGGAAAACTGAGCACAACTAAGGAATCGAGGGCACGAAAATAGAAATCCCTATTTTATTCAGATTGCTATTACCACTCATATACATCCATATTACTTGTATTTCACTATCTCTTCGCCGAACTAGTGCACCTATACATCTGACAAGTGTATTAGGTGTGTTGGGGACACAAGAGACTTCTTGTATCGTGATTGCGAGGGTTGCTTGAGAGGGATATCTTTTACCTCTTCCTCCCTGAGTTCGATAAACCTTGGGTGATTCACTTAAGGGAAACTTGCTGCTGTTCTACAAACCTCTGCTCTTGGAGGCCCAACACTTTCTACAGGAAAAGAAGTGTGAGTAGACATCAAGCTATTTTCTGGCGCCGTTGCCGAGGAGGAAAGGTAAAAGGCACTCACACTCCGGTCCCAGGTAACTAAGTTATTTTCTGGCGTCGTTGTAAGTGCTCGAAGCTATTTCCTTTAGATCCTGCAATTGCATCTTTTTGTTTCTTGTTTTTCACTAGCTAGGCATAATGGAAAGTAACAGTGAGCTTTTTAAGCTATTTCCTGAGCTAAGACATGGATTGTTTGATGCGAAAATTAAAAAACCTATGGAACCTGATTTGCATGCTAGTAGCAATAATATTAGTATGAACGCTTTGAACACCATTGTTGCTAATGATATGGAAAATTCTAAGCTTGGGGAAGCTAGTTTTGATGAGCATGATATTTTTAGTCCCCCAAGCATTGAGGAGAAAATTTTCTTTGATGATACTTTGCCTCCCATTTATGATGATTATAATGATATTGGTCTTTTGGTGCCACCTACTATGGAGGATAAATTTTATTATGATTATACTATGCCTCCTACACTTGATGAGAATAATAATGATAGCTACTTTGTTGAATTTGCTCCCACTACAATTAATAAGAATGACTATGCTTATGTTGGGAGTAGTAATAATTTTATGCATGTAGCTCATGATAAGAATGTTTCATTTGATAGTTATATTGTTGAATTTGTTCATGATGCTACTGAAAATCTTTATGAGAGAGGAAAATATGGTTGTAGAAATTTTCATATTACTAAAACACCTCTCTATATGCTGAAATTTTTGAAGTTACACTTGTTTTATCTTTCTATGCTTGTTGCATTATGCTTCATGAATTTGTTTATTTACAAGATTCCTTTTCATAGGAAGTGGGTTAGGCTTAAATTTGTTTTGAATTTGCTTTTTGATGCTCTCATTTGCTTCAACTCTTATTTCTTGGGAGTGCATCATTGAAATTACTGAGCCCATCTTAATGGCTATAAAGAAAGCACTTCTTGGGAGATGACCCATGTGTTTATTTTACTACAGCAATTTTGTTTTATATTTGTGTCTTGGAAGTTGTTACTACTGTAGCAACCTCTCCTTATCTTTATTTTATTGCATTGTTGTGCCAAGTAAAGTCTTTGATAGTAAGGTTCATACTAGATTTGGATTCTTGCTACGAAACAGATTTCTTGCTTCGTCACGAATTTGAGTAGTATTCTCTCGTAGGTAACTCAGAAAAAATCTGCCAATTTACGTGAGTAATCCTCAGATATGTACGCAACTTTCATTCAATTTGAGCATTTTCATCTGAGCAAGTTAAGTGCCCCAGAAAAATTCGTCTTTACAGACTGTTCTGTTTTGACAGATTCTGCCTTTTATTTCGCATTGCCTCTTTTGCTATGCTTGATGGATTTCTTTATTCCATTAACTTTCAGTAGCTTTGGGAAATGTCCAGAAGTTTTAAGAATGATTTTGTCACCTCTGAACATGTGAATTTTTGATTATGCACTAACCCTCTAATGAGTTTGTTTCGAGTTTGGTGTGGAGGAAGTTTTCAAGGGTCAAGAGAGGAGGGTGATATATGATCAAGAAGAGTGAAAAGTCTAAGCTTGGGGATGCCACCGTTGTTCATCCCTGCATATTTCAAGAAGACTCAAGCATCTAAGCTTGGGGATGCCCAAGGCATCCCCTTCTTCATCAACAATTTATCAGGTTTCTTCTATTGAAACTATATTTTTATTCCGTCACATCTTATGTACTTTACTTGGAGCGTACGTGTTGCTTTTATTTTAGTTTTGTTATTTTCATTCTCTGAATAAATGCTTGTGTGGGAGAGAGACACGCTCCGCTGGTTCATATGAACACATGTGTTCTTAGCTTTTAATGTTCATAGCGAAGGTTGAAACTGCTTCGTTCATTGTTATTTTGTTGGTCCAGGAAATGTTGCATGTGGTAGTGGTATAATGAAATACTTGCATAATTTTGTAGATCATTGAGCTTTGATAACTTGATTCTTTGCAAATGTTTTGAGGTATTTAGATGGTAAAGCTTGCTGGATGAATAAGTTAAAATTAGTAGTGGATTGTTGTCTTTAAGCTTGTGCCAGTACTACAAACTCTATTTAAATAGTTGAAGGTGTAGTTGGACTTGATAGCTTTCCATGTCTGAGAGTTCATCGTAATAACTAAGTTGTGCTGAAGGTCGAGGGAGCTAGCGGGGTACTTGTGCCACCGTGAACGGCCCTCCTTGGAGTAAATTTTAATCATGCTCTTAATGTTGAACCTGCTAGATGTTTGCAATAAGCTTGTGAGTTCTTTTTGACTAATGTTAAGCTACGGTTTTTGGCACTTCCACCATCCAAATTTGCTAGCCTCTTCGGTACTTGTGCATTGCCTTTTGCTCACATTGAGAATTGTGCATACTTCGCCAGTACATCCAAACCCGTGGGAGGACTTTCTCTTGTTCTCCTACACATAAGCCCATACATCTCCTCAAAACAGCCACCATAACTACCTACCACAGCATTTTCATAGCTGTTCCGAGATATATTGCCATGCAACTTCCATTTTACATTACATGCCATGTTGTCATTCATTATTTATATATTGCTTTGCATGATTCTATACAGCTGATGTGTGGTTTACCCATGTTACGCTAGATCATTGCACATCCTGCTACACTGGCAGAGGCATACAGTTTTATACACCATGTTTTATTCATTATGAGTTATTTGTACCAAAAAGTGTGTTGTCATATTAGGATGTTGCCCCTAAAAGTGAAAAGAGCCATGGAGGCCATCAAAAAAAGAAAAAAGGAAAAAAAGAAAAAAAGAGAAAGAAAAAGGGGGCAGCATTAATATCTTTTATGCACACTTGTGCTCATGTTTAGCACCTATATTCCATATGAGAGAGTTTTCATGTTTTACTAGTATAACTATGTGGGGAATTTACACTATAGAACTTGGGTTGTATATTCCAATGATGAGCGTCCTCAAAAGTGCTCTAGGTCTTCGTGAGCAACCAAGTTGGATGCACCCCCACTAGTTCCATTGGAGAGCTTTCATACACATATAGCTCTATGTGCATCCGTTGCATGGCAATCACTACTCCTTGCATAGCTTCGATTATAAGACTTGCTCTTGTCTAATAATCACTTATAGCTTTGTGAGACTTTCTTCCATTTGGCCTTCCAAACCCCCATTAACGTTCTTTATGCCATAACATCCTGGTGCCAATGCCAAATGCTTGCGCTCACCGGTTGAGTAGACTTCGAAACAGTTGATTCATGACGTTCATGTTTATGTTTACTTGACTGAATCCTTCTTATGTTGTGAAAATTTACTTGATGCTTGGAATGAAGGATAGAACTTCTATGCTTGATACTTAACACATCTTTAATTAACTTTGTACGGTTTCATGTCTTTGAAGCAATAGTTCATGAAAACTTCTAGCTTGTTTAACTCTTGCATTATCATCTCTTATATCAATATAGACATTTGCTTTGAGTGATTTGATCTCAGTTCATATGCTTTACATCATTATTAGATCAAGATTATGATAGCATGCCACTTAAGAAATTATCTTTGTTATCGTTTACCTACTCGAGGACGAGTAGGAACTAAGCTTGGGATGCTGATACGTCTCCAACGTATCTATAATTTCTGATGTTCCATGCTTGTTTTATGACAATACTCACATGTTTTATACACACTTTATGTCATATTTATGCATTTTCCGGAACTAACCTATTGATAAGATGCCGAAGTGCCAGTTCCTGTTTTCTGCTGTTTTTGGTTTCAGAAATCCTAGTAAGGAAATATTCTCGGAATTGGACGAAATCAACGCCCAGAACCTTATTTTTTCCGGAAGCTTCCAGAGAGCCAGAGTAGGACCATAGGGGAGCCCTAGGGGCCCCACACATGGTGGCGGCGCGGCCCAAGGGGGGGCGCGCCCCCCTACTGTGAGGAGGCCCCGTGGCCCCTCCGACTCCGACTCTTCGCCTATTTAAGCCGTCCTGACCTAAATCCTCGACACGGATTGACGAAACTCCAAAAAACCTTCCAGAGCCGCCGCCATCGCGAAACTCCAATTCGGGGGACAGAAGTCTCTGTTCCGGCACCCTGCCGGGACGGGGAATTGCCCCCGGAGTCATCTCCATCGACATCACCGCCATCTTCATCGCCATCGCTGTCTCCCATGATGAGGAGGGAGTAGTTCTCCCCGAGGCTGAGGGCTCTCACCGTAGCTAGGTGGTTCATCTCTCTCTTTGTGATCTAGTTGAATATCATCTATGTGCTACTCTAGTGATGTTATTAAAGTAGTCTATTCCTCCTCCATGATGTAATGTTGACAGTGTGTGCATCATGTAGTACTTGGTATAAGCTATGATTGTGATCTCTTGTAGATTATGAAGTTAACTATTACTATGATAGTATTGATGTGATCTATTCCCCCTTTCATAGCCTGTCGGTGGCGGTGTGCATGCTATGTTAGTACTCGGTATAATTGCGTTGGTCCATCATGCACTCTAAGGTTACTTAAATATGAACATCGAATGTTGTGGAGCTTGTTAACTCCGGCATTGAAGTGCTCTTGTAGCCCTACACAATGAATGGTGTTTGTTATCCAACAAGAGAGTGTAGAGTAGTTTCAGTTATGTGATCAATGTTGAGAGTGTCCACTAGTGAAAGTATGATCCCTAGGCCTTGTTTCCGAACATCGAATCTCTGTTTATTTACTGTTCCACTTCATGTTTACTCGCTGCCATATTTTATTCAGATTGCTATTACCACTCATATACATCCATATTACTTGTATTTCACTATCTCTTCGCCGAACTAGTGCACCTATACATCTGACAAGTGTATTAGGTGTGTTGGGGACACAAGAGACTTCTTGTATCGTGATTGCAGGGTTGCTTGAGAGGGATATCTTTGACCTCTTCCTCCCTGAGTTCGATAAACCTTGGGTGATTCACTTAAGGGAAACTTGCTGCTGTTCTACAAACCTCTGCTCTTGGAGACCCAACACTGTCTACAGGAAAAGAAGTGTGAGTAGACATCAGTGGTTTCGCACAAGCTTTCCAAAATGCATTTTCTCGAAAGGTCTAAGCTCTCCCACTTTGTGTGATGGATATATTTGGTGGTAGGACGTCTATAATACTTTGGCAACATCCCCATCAAGCTCATCGACACCACACCTCTTAATATTGTGGTGTTACCTATTTGACTCAAACATGAATAGAGAGAAATATAACCAGACACCAACACTGCTCTTGTATAGAAAGGTGGGGTCTCCAAACACCTTCCATCATCACTTGTGAACTTAAACCTTTCTAGACACTTATATGTAAAATTAGTTCACACTTTACCTCTGATGCCATCATTCACTAAAATAATGGTTAAGGGTGAAATACCTTTAAACTAGTTTATTTGAGGCACACAATGGTTATACTGCTTGTTTGTGTGAGGTGCCATCTTTGTTGCCCGATGATTAAAAAAATTCCCCTTCGGGAGTTGGAGATCCAACTATTATTTCCTCAACCGCACAATTATCAGACTAGTTCATACGAAACACACAATGTTAAATTGCTCATTTTGTTTTATGGTTTAATGTGTGAGCTTAAGGAAGCGTCTACACACCTCTTTTGATCGTAATTATCAGATTTGTAGCTAGTTTATTAGGCACACAATGTCAACTATCTTGATTAATTTTTCTATGTTTGGCACACTTAGTTTGGTTACATCAGGTCGCTTGAAATTCATTAACAATGATCATGATGTTTATATTTGTCTGGTAACGTGTGAAAGTGCATGGATCCCCCATGTGTGGTTTTAGTAATTAATGGCAATTCCTATGAACTAATGTTTGCATTGAGTTCCAATTATAGGATTTGTCCATAGACAATGTGTGAACCATATGTTGGCTTCAAGGTTGCAATAAGAAGCAAATGTAGAAGACCAGTGACAAGCATGTCTTGAAGAAGAAGATGAAGTGAGACCTCAAGCGTATCTTCAAGACATCAACATAAGGAAGAAATAAGAAATGGTGTGCAAGTTCAAGATGAGCCATCTCGAAGAGATCATGAGCTTGAGGCTTGCCATCCATATGGTGATCATGGATATGTGAAGATGCACCGAACAAGAAGCTCTCCTGTGAGGTGCCTTATATACCCTAAAAACCGATATCCCTGGAAGGACACGATGTTTCGCGAAACAGAGCGCCGCCAAGACCACGATCTTCGTTTCGGGGGTCAGATTGATCCTGCTCTCCACCCCGGAGAGAGGGATTTTGAGGGCTTCATCATCACCGCCACCGCCATCATCACCAACCATCATGGACTCACTCACCATCACCATGAGTGAGTAGTTATCTGTAGGCTTAAGAGGTGGATAGATTTTGGATGAGATTGACCATGTAATCCTCATGTGTATCGAGATTTTAGGTGTTCGTCTTGAAGATATTATTGTATGAGTGTTGGTACACCTTTGCTATGTTTAATGCTTGTTACTAGGGCTCGAGTAACATGATTTCAGTACTGAACCTATATTGTTTCATCATATATATGAGGTTGGTATTTATCTGTAAAGTGTATTACGTGGTATTATGTTGATCATGTGAATCCCTAAGGTGACAGGTGGGGAAAAACAAAGGGGAGATGTAATAATTTTGAGGGTTATGTCTGTTCATGAATCTTAATGCTTTGTTCCAGTCTATTCGGAAGGGTAGACCTTAATTGCTTGTAGTTCCAAGTTGGCCTCAGTGAAATGGGCAAGCTGGACAAAAGATGCTATGCAAATTCTCTTAGTTAGTACACATTACTATATTTTGAGCACACACCTACACACAACTGAATTAGAGATGAGTGTTGTGTTAGTTGGATTACATTCCATGATCAATATCATCCATATATCACCCCATTGCTGCCTCATGCCTACGCTTTTTGCCACTGTAAGTTTCACATTACTACTTCCGGTGAAAATTGGAAACCCGTTGCTTTAATTTACTATTTGCTTTTATTGCTTTGAATCAACTGCTATAAAATCACCATTTGCTTTGTGAGTTTATTGATATACATGTGTGATTGAGAGTGATGTCTCAATTGCTAAGGTCTTATTGGTATTCTTGTGTTCCCCTTGAGTCGAACTATAAATTTTGGTAATATTTCACATCGAAGATTTCACAAATCCCCTATACTTTTGGGTATCATCTTCATGATCTTGTAGAGCTTGTTGCTACATTCAAAATGAGCGCAAGACCATCAAAATTGGAGTCCGGATGATCTAGTTATGGTCATTTCAGTTTCTGTCTTTCCTAGGGACGAAAACTCCGGCCTTTGGGGGGCTCTAGCCTTGGGAGGGAGAGAGAGACTCCGGTCTGGACCTAATTTTGTCTGTTTCAAAGTGTGCCTTGATCCCAATATGGGGTCCGGAGTCTCCAGTGTTAAGCGGCTAAACCGATCATATTTTTGTGGAGAGACCTATAAAAGACCTCCTTCTTCCCCCTTGGGTTGGTGGCTTCTTCTCTACTCTCTCTCCTCCATTGTTGACCTTCAAAGCTTGCTCTTTCTCCCTATTCCCTCCATGATTCTTGCACCCATTTGAGAGAAAAGAGAGAGGAGATCTAGATCTACATCTTCACTAATCAAATATCTTTCTTTGTGAGGGGATCCACTAGATATAGATCTTGGAGAAATTTGGTATTCCTCCTCCTATTTGTTCTTCCTCTCTTATTCCCCCAATAGCTTTTGTAAATTTGAGAGTGGATGATTTGAGCATCTTAGTGATGTTCTTGTCATTGCATTTGGTGCATCGGGTTGACTTCTCTACGGTGATACGTGGAAGGTGAAAGTTCGTGAGATATTCACTTCGAGATATTGTTCCTCTTGGGTCTTTGGATCCTAGATCGCTTAATAGTCTTTGTGATGTTATTGGGGCCTCCAATTAAGTTGTGGAGATTTCTCAAGTGTGAGGTCTTTGTGGCGGTTTCTTGGAAGCATCCAATTAAGTTGTGGAATTTACCCCAAGCTTTGTGTGGGTTCGGTGACCACCCTCAAGGTTCCATAGTGGATCGAGAACTTCCCTTTTGGTGGAAAGGCTAGAGGAGAATACGCTAAGGCCTTTCTGGCATTTGGGGAGCATTGTGCCTACACACCGCTCTGATGACCCACAAGTATAGGGGGTGTATCGTAGTACTTTCGATAAATAAGAGTGTCGAACCCAACGAGGAGCAGAAGGTGTTGACAAGCAGTTTCGATGAAGGATTCACTGTAAATGCTCACGTGACAAGTATTCAGGGGGTTTTGATATAGCAGATAAATAAAGTACGAGTAAGTAAAATGCGAGAGAAATAATTGCAGCGAGTGGCCCAATCCTTTTTAGCACAAAGGACAAGCCGGTTTGTTTACTTATAATGACCAAACGTTCTTGAGGACACACGGGAATTTAGTCTAGTGCTTTCGCTTCATATAGCTGATTAATCTTCATTGTTTTGATAAGTGTTGTGTGGGTGAACCTATGCTAATGCACCGCCCTTCCTAGGACTAATACATACTTGTTATTATACCCCTTGCAAGCATCCGCAACTATAAGAAAGTAATTAAGATAAATCTAACCACAGCCTTAAACTCTGAGATCCTGCTATCCCTCCCTGCATCGATATACCAACGGGGTTCAGGTTTCGTCACTCCGGCAACCCCGCAATTGGCAAACGAATACAAGATGTATTCCCCTAGGCCCATAAAGGTGAAGTGTCATGTAGTCGACGTTCACATGACACCACTAGAAGAATAACACCACAACTTAAATATCAAACCATTGAATATTACCTAACATAATTCACTACTAACATTTAGACTTCACCCATGTCCTCAAGAACTAAACGAACTACTCACGAGACATCATATGGAACATGATCAGAGGTGATATGATGATGAATAACAATCTGAACATAAACCTTGGTTCAATGGTTTCATTCAATAGCATCAATAACAAGTAGTAATCAATACCAGGAGAGTTTCCCCTATCAAACAATCAAGATTCAACCCTAGATGTTACAGCGGTGACGAGGTGCAGTGGTCGAGATGGCGGTGATGATGATGGAGATGATGGTGATGATGATCCCAATGATGTCCAGCTCGATGATGGTGACGATGGCGTCGATTTCCCCCTCCGGGAGGGAATTTCCCCGGCAGATTTCAGCCTGCCGGAGAGCTCTTTTCTCTCTGGTGTTTTCCGCCCCGCAGAGGCGGCTGTGACTCTTCACGACTATCCTCTGGAGCTTAGGTTTTCGGGACGAAGAAGTACGCGAAGGAAAGGCGGCAGAAGGGGGCTCTGGGCCCCCTCCCCACAAGGCGGCGCGGCCAGGCCTAGGCCCGCGCCGGCCTATGGGGGGCCCATGGTGGCCCTCCTCGGCTCCTCCTTTTGGCTAGCTCCGTCTTCTGGAAAATAAGATTTTCAGTGTAATTTCCGTCAATTGTTGATCTTCCGAAATATTGCATTCTGACGGTACTTTTTCCAGCAGAATCCTGACTCCGGTGCGCGATTCTCCAATAATCATGAAACATGCAAAATAGATGAAATAACATAAGTATCATCTCTAAATATGAAATATATCAATGAATAACAGTAAATTATGATATAAAATAGTGATGCAAAATGGACGTATCACGCTCCAACTGAGAGTAGCACTCGCAAGAATGTGAACTTCAGGATACATCGTCGCCTCTGCGTCACCTTGGTTATTGCTATACCCGAGTTCTTTACTTATGGACTTAACTTTGTGACAGCCTTCATGCTTGAAGTTATATATCTTATTATCACATAGTTGCTTGTGTTGCTTAACACAAGTTGTTGGTGCACATAGATGAATCGTATTATATATATAGGTTTTATGCTTGACAATTAAACCGTTAGTTTTATTCCGCATTTGTTAAAGCAATATCATAAAAGTTTTAACCCGCCTATTCACCCCTCTCTCTCTAGGTGGAATCCGTGCCCTTTCATGATGTTGTAACTTGTTTTGTCTTAGTTTCTGTAGGCAGAAAGACAGAATCTTAATCAAGTGTAGTGGTCATTTCACACACATGTATCTATGAATTCACGTCATCGATTGGTCCAATTATTTCAGAACAAAGAAATGTACGAGTAACTACTTTGGATGGGTCTAACAAGAATATTGGCTCTAATGTACATTCACGGTAAAAACTCTAAAAGCAAGGTTGAACCCAATTTGGAGAGGCTAAAAAATAATATAATGCTCATTGGAACGCCGCAAGCGATGGGGGATTGAAGTAGGGAATGAATGTGGTAGTGGAGGAGGTCTGCCCCTTCATTAGTTTCAGAAAATGGTGATTTTCCAATGGTTTCTAACAATAATTTGCTGGCATGTTTTCAACGTCTATTCGTCAATCACGCATCCTAATTGGTGAGCTTATGCCCGCCCTAGTTCCTTCCCCGCCCCAAACTGAATTTTATTGGCACGACAATAAGATGAGAAAAACACACGTCAACGATGAGGATGGGGCCGCCCTGCGTAGTGGGGATTGGCCGGCGACAAGGTGACTGAAGGTGTACCAATTGATCGGAGGGTGTCGGCGAGTCAGTGCCGAGTGAAAGTTCGGTCCTGGTTTTGGCCGGAGCCGGCCACGGCGTTGTCCGCGGGCATCGTTGTCCTCTTGAGGCGTGGTCGTGGCATCGAGTGCTCGTCTTCCTCCCATATTTGCTCTAGGGGAAACCTCAGATCCGGTTCCCCGGATCGGACGATGGTGGTATACAGGCCATGACCCTCTTGAGGGCATCGTTTTTGGAGTCAGATGCGGCTGGAGGGTCATATGGTATGTTGGTGGCAACGATGGGGCGACTTCGTCTTTCACAAAGTTTCGGCGGAGATGTCAAGTCATGCTTGGCCGACAGGTGCTACGTTGAGTTCGACAGAGGTTACACACGATAGAATTCACAGATACTTCAAGCTATGTAGGCTGGTGGTACTCAACGGCATGGTGTTGTGGTGTATCGGCGACACGCAAATATGATCGCGCGCAAGGAGGTGGTGTTGCTTGGCACCGTGGTGGTTTCGGTGGCTGGTGTGGCGAGAGTCTTCGCATCGATCTACACTCTTTAAGATGGGTTGGTGGAAGGTAGCGAAGGTGGCGTCATCCGGATCCCGCACGCTGGGGCAGTTGGGTGGTTTCCAAATCCCGCCGGGGAGGAGGCGATGGCCTGCTATCATCATGCTCGGTAGTGTTGTGTTGGCTGCTTTGGCTTGTATGATCTATGTATGGCTTTTGCTAGCAGTTGCTGATTAATAATGAATAAAGGTTGTGTGCATCGCTAGGCCGGGGCGATGCTCCCATTTCATAAAAAAAAAAACAAGGTAAGTATCTTCTAAACAATTTATGTGAGGCAAGGATGATTCATGAATGCACATTACAAGTTCCATGGTAAACCTTTTGTGCACTTACATATGTAAACAAAAAATGTCCATGCCTCTGTAAACGGATCCAAACACTTTTTACTCGACGTGTACAACTCAAATTAAGGCAAGAAAGGATTTTCAAGTGAATATGTCTTATTGACAACACACTGCTCTGAACAGCGAATTTTTAGGAAGATTTCTTGCTGTCCTGAAGTCGCTCGAACAGGCTGCCATCGAAGACGCCCCTGACGGTCTCGCGTTGCAAGAGGCCTTCTTTATCCTTTCCCACTTTGTACAGTATCTTCCATTCTAGGATGGCAGCGCCCCTGTGTGAACAAGCTGGGGTGATAAGTATATTCACATATTATACTTTTCAACGCCTAGAAAACATACAAGTTTTTAAGGACAGGCTTCAAATGGACACAACTTGCAGGACTGAAAAATACTCGAAGGAGACTATCAGAAGTATCGTGTATGGAGTGACTATATGCCTTTCTAGAAAAAAGTTTTGAACATTGAATTCACATTTTCTAAGAATATGTAACTGAAATGAGTACCAAAGAGCAAAGAGTATTGCTAATTCAGAATTGCACTTACCATCCCAGAAAATCATACATATTACGGTTGCTTTTGAGCATGGTGTTAATCTCATCTTCTGTCAGAGCATTTGGATGAGTTCGACCAAACTTACTGAATATAGCATCAAATTTTGATGGGTCAAACCTATGCAGAGAGTAGGAAAAGTTAGTTAGAAATATGATATTTGAATTGGTGATAAATTGTGTTTTTTGGAAGAGGGGGGCATACCTCCCTTCGGTGTCATATGTTTCAGAATCACTCCCATGCTTGGCCTTGTGGATGTTCTTTATATGTATTGAGAGCAGAGGGGAAGGTATCCAACTCTACAATGAAAAAACAGAACATAAATTCATGTGTCCCTAGTAAAGGTTTCGTTTGGCATTGGTGTTACTTTCCTAAAAGACGTTTTATGGTGCTTTATTTAGTTTATGGAAGTTAGTTGGAAACAGCTCACATTAAGGTGTAGCCGTGGAAATCTGTCCTAACTGACCAAATTATAATGTGCAATGCAGTTCAATACAACAGCTGCAAACTGGGCCTAATGGAAGTGTTATACTTTTTAATTCCCGTGTTTCCAAGTTCATATGTGAATTAACAAACACATAAGTTTTTTTTAGGTAAACAAAGTTCATTCATCTGAGACTCGAGTCGCCGTAGTTAGATCTGGGAAACTTAAATGAGGATGTAAGGGATCTTTTGATTCAAAGGACTCCCATAGGCAATTTGGAGGATCGTAACCCTTATGATTTTGTGCCAACTTTCATTGTATTGATACGTAATACTAGGATTTAATCCAATAAAATTTTGGTAAGAATTTATTTTCATTATATGTAATTGAAAAAAAAAATCGTTGACTGCATGCTCTTAGTTTTTCCTCCTAGATCAAACAATCTTGTAGGAATCAGGGGATCATGACTTGCAATCTCGTATCTTTCATATAGCTGAAATGGTGTGAATGAAGATGCCCTGCTTACCGGTTGAGTAGGATAACTCATGACGAGGTTGATGAAAAATGCGGTGGCTAGGGATGTAGGGAAACCAAGCCCTATTGCTCGCATGCCTGAAATAACAAGGACGTAGGTGTCCCAAAAATAAGGTATTAGTGTCAACTGGATAAAATTCTAATCTCACCGGGACAGAAAAGGAGAGTGCGATATCATCATATCTGACGGCTTGTCCAAAACTGGAAACACTGGACTGAATAAAACTGTCAACCAATGATATATAGCGAGACGAGCGTGACGTACCTTTGAAAGTCTCCCATGGATAGACGATCCCGTCGCCGTTGCTGTCGAAGAAGGCGACGTGCTGCTGGAGCACGCTCATACCGCGGGTGTCCCTCCCCCTGGTTCCCTCCGGGTGGCTCGGGTCCACCGCTGCCATGGCTCTCGCGAGGTCTGCACATAGTATATGCGATGCGAGCTCAGAGATCGATGCAGTAAAAAAAAGATTAAACAATCGTAGTTCTGCAAATTCATCGGATATGGGAGTAAACAATGCATGATGGTTCTGCTAACAGATCAGTTCATCATAAAAGGCAAGTACTTAACGCTTTCGAATCGCTGCTCTTTGACCATAAACATAACATTTTTCAGGCTAACCAATGAAGAGACAGCGACGATGACCAGAAACAGAACATTTTTCAGGCTTAACCAATGAAGTGACAGTAGCAGAAGCGGCGAGGGATCGCCCACGGCTCTTTTCTTGTTACTGGACGGCGCCTTGGTCGTGACTCCCAAGGTTTACCAACACCACGAAGAACGGGAGATAGGCAGAGGAATTCCCACCGATCTCTGAACATTCTGAGTCCTGACCAAGGTCAAGGTGGGGAAAGGGATACGTACATGGCTTAGGCACCTGCTCCTGCAGGTCAGGGTTGAGCTTCCGCTCGCTGGTGACGGCCGCGCGGGGCGCCACCGTCTCCAGCGACAGATCGGACGACGACGATGACGACATGGCGGTTACTCGCGACGTTGGGCCGAGTTTGTAGGATCTGCAGACCGAAGTATCGAATCGATTTGGATTATCAACCAGGAACACGAGAGAAGAGGGAAGAAACGAATCCAATACTTGGGAAAGCAAGCATTGGAGGATGCAATAGTGGTACCTTTGGAGAAAGGCGATGCGATGGTGGGAGCGCAGGGTGGGGAGCCTGGAAATGGGTCGTGATAGTACTAATAGGGCCGTCATGACTCTGCTAAGAAGAACGCTCGCTCTCGCTCTCTCTCTCTGTTAACGCTCGAAAAGGTAACTACGATGTCGCTGTTGCGACTGTATAGGCGGATATGCTACCTCTGTCTAGACACAGTGCGCTCGAGGAATGAAACAGCCAGTGTCCTACACGAGTACGGACACGTGTGGGTATGCCATTAGCCCAAGCTGAAGGTGATTTCGACTTTAGGTGGAAGCTAAATGTGTTCCGAGAATGTGCCAAACCGTGCCAAAATGGAGTGAACACGTGCGTGGTGCGACAAACTTAGCATGTTCCATCTTCTCAACGTCTAACCCCAAAACAGATACCAGCTTTCTTTTCCGAGGAGACTTGCAGAACAGGTCGACTGACGAGTGACGACTGACGACGTGTATGTAGGCTCTAGAGATGAGATGCAATCATCCGTCGCAGCTATACGGTGCAGACGTACGACCCGGACGGCCGGACGGGTAGATCACCGAACCGCACACCGTAACACTGCATGCCGAGATCAGATAAAAACGGCGACAGCCCACATGCATGGTGCCGTTTGATTGCCTCTTTTCTCCATTAGCGTGCACGAAGGTGCCACCGTCCCATTCACATAGCACTGCTCCTAAGCTGGAGGAGCCCATGCTTCGTCGATGATAGTCAATGGCGTGCGTGCATATACATGACCTGTAAACCCTCCACGTATACCTTCTAATGGTTATGTACAGTATTATTTTGCAGAGGAGAGCTGCCCATTTCAGAAAACAAGACAGAGACGGCGGTGATCTCGTTGGTAATGGTGGATCGATGAGCATAATCTTTAGCGGATCCGAGCACTGCAATAATCTTCGAAGGTGATGGAACGCACGTTTCAAAAGTTTCCGACGTATCGCTAGAAAGGGACGTTAGGGCATCTCCAACCGGACGACCCAAACGGATGTCCAGGGCTGTCCGGTTTAGGCCGTTTGGGTGGCCGAGCGGACATGCGGACAGCGGTCCGCGTTCGCGTGTCCGTTTGGGTCGCACGCTGCGCCGACCCAAACACGCGCCACGTGGTTCGTCTTCCTTGCGCGGCGCTGCGCCATGGCAGGCCTCGACGGGACAACAATAGTGGACGGTGGAACGCGCGGGAATTCCCGCACGCGCGAAAAGCCCTTTGGCGCGCGCTCGCGCCCAAGTTTCCCGCCAGGCCGCCGGCTATAAAAGACGGCGGCGGCCAGAGACCGCATCACACCCTCTCCGCCGTCCTCTCCCCCTCCACCTTCTCCGGCGCCATGCCGCGCACCCTGCAGGCCACGTGGGCCAAGCTCTCCCTCGCCGCCCGGGCTACGTTCCCGCGGACGGAGGAGGAGGAGCGCGCGGACGCGCGGTGGGTCGCCGACGACGAAGCGCTCCGCGTCGCTGCCGAGGCGGCGGTGAAGAAGGAAGGGGACGCGGAGATGGTGGAGGCGGCCGCGGACGGCTGGCACGAGACCGCGGCCAGCTGGTACGAGGCTGCGGCTGCCGCGGAGGAGGAGCCCGTGAACGAGGAGGACCTCGCGCTGGCCAACATCAACGCCGCCATCGAGGAGCGTCTCGCCGACCTCACGCGCGTGACAAAGGAGCACGAGGCGACCTGCCGGGCCGGTCGCCGCCGACTAGGCGACCTCCTCGGGCAGAAGAACGAGCTGCTCGCTATGCGAGCAGCCCGCCACCTCATCCAGATGCCCTCGCCCGAGCGGCGCGCCCGGGAGTCTGCTGCGTCGGCGGAGCGCGGCCGACAAGAGCGCATGTGGCGGCGGAACGGGAACCACGAGGCCCAGGCCGCCGGCCGCGTCCGCCTGGAGGCGCGCAGCGCTGTGGAACGCGCCGCCCTGCAGGAACTGGAGCTATGCGGGAAGTGGGTGGTGCCGCGTCAGGAGGCGGAGCGCGAGCGCGCCTGAGGCGCGCGAGCGGAAAGGAGGAGGATGAAGTCCTCCGCCGCGCCGCCCAGCTCATAAGCTGGAGTAGAATCCTCACGCGTACAGGCCGCCCGCGTCGAGTGAAATCCACGGCCCCGACGGCGAGCCGGTGAGGCCGCCGGCCCCGTACGTATTAGGATAGAAGTAGTAGGCTAAAAAAAATTGTAATGGTTATTTCCAATGAAAAAAAACGTTTCTATTTCTATGACACGCGGGCCAGGGGCGGACAAGGGGCGGACGCGAGCGACCAGCATTCGGCGTCCGCGGCCACGCAAACTCGCCCCAGATTTGGGCCGGGTTTGGGTCATCCCGGACGCCGCGGCCATCCGTTTTAGGGATGGATCCGCGCGCTGGGCCGTGTTTTTGTCCGGCTTGACCCATCCGGACGCGCGGATGCGGTTTGGATCGCCCGGTTGGAGATGCCCTTAGGCTGGCCATAGTGCTAGTATCATAGGTAGTATCATGCATCCTAGGCCCACAAAAATGATGATGTGTCATCTAATTAATGAGGAGAGATAATATTAGAGTAACATAGGTAGATACTGTATCATAGCGCACGTTACGAGAAAAGTAAATACCAAATAGATCTTATACATAGATTTACATTGGGATTCTACAAAATAATAAATTTACAAGTTTATGATACTACACTATAATACCACCCACTATAGAGATAATATCATAGACAAGTAGTATATGATACTATGCACTATGACCAGCCTTATGCAGCTGATCACATGCTACGGCACGCGTCCTGCTGAGCTGTACACGTGTGGTGGTAGCGGCTGGAAGAATCACGAAGCCGGCCTGCGCACGCGCGCGCGAGAGCCAGCAAAATGAGAGATACGTAGTAGATTGGTTTCCTAGCTTGTCATCCAAGCAAGCCACCAAAATCTTTGCACCGGCCTTCGCAGGGAAGTCTGAATCTCACATCTCGTTAACAAGATAACTGAATATTATACACTATTCTCAGTAAAGCTGCAGCAAGCATGCTGCGTCGTGCGAGAAACTACAAGATGGGTTTTGACATCTCAACCCGATCGGGCTCTCGAGATGAAGGTGTAATTAACTGATAAAGAAGTCCGGCAAAAGCGACCATGACATTTTCTTGGCACTTTGAGAGCTGAGGTCGATGTGTGGTTGCCCGTGAGTTCGCTGTGGCATTTTCTTCGCTAGACTAGCAGACGTCGGCAGCGATCGTGTGGCTCAGGTGCCGTACAACTGGGGAAGGAGACATCTGGTGTGGTTATCGAGGTGGAGGCTCGCATGCTCCCCAGCTGCGTGACGCACTGACGCAAACGCAAAGCGCCCAAACTCCCAAAGCATGTTCCAGCGAATCCCTGCAGTGCGTGGCTGGAGCTGATGATGGGCTTCTGCCTACGTTGCCACGAGGCCCACTGGACCAGCTCTGCTGGTGCGGTGACCCCGCCAGCCCACCGATCTTGTGCACTTTCCTTGATTTAGTTGATCATGATATTTTAACTTTAATAAATCACCTTATGCAATTTTTTCTATTTCTTGCTGATTTAAACGCCAAAACATTGGCAATCGGCGCCCAAAAAATGGTTGCAGTAAGCATGCCCGATCGCGATCCGACGACCAGAAGATGCCACGACATAGTTTTGCACTTTGGCCCCTTAATTAGTTTTTGAGAAAACAATGTGTGGTCCTGGCGGTGGTGATTTACCCATAGGATAGAAGAGAGTATTGCAACAAAAAAAACATCACCTTATGTGTTTGCAGCAATAAAAACTGTTAGGAAATAATACATGTGATCAATTGTGTATGGGAAGGATGCCTCCCAGGAGGTGTCTGTTGGGGAAGAGGTGTCTCCCCAACACACCCCTTCAATCTGTATATAAGTGGATATCCCACATTGCAATGAAAGAAGAGAATCATTTGCTCTATTCCTTTGTGTCTCTTCTATTTATACTACAACACGTTATCAGCACGTAGATTCTACCAAGAGCATTTGGCCTAGTCTAAATGTCCGGCCGAGCAAGACGATCATGACTAACTCGTCGATACCC
Source organism: Lolium rigidum (assembly GCF_022539505.1). Taxonomy (NCBI): domain Eukaryota; kingdom Viridiplantae; phylum Streptophyta; class Magnoliopsida; order Poales; family Poaceae; genus Lolium; species Lolium rigidum. Next base: position 76,992,138 of record NC_061510.1, read on the forward strand.
GGACGAGCGATAGGCTGCACACATGCCAAACCTCTTCGAAGAAAGTTCAGAGCAATCGATCTTACTTGATCGATGCATGCACTATTCGGAAGAGAAACCGATCAGGAGATTGATTCTTTCTGAGCGCATGCACAGGTAGAAGAGGATGGATCGAACAACCAAAAAGGAAGATGAAGAAATCCAAAACCATTGCCGTTCTCGGCAAAGCACTCAATCGACGATCAATTAGCATGCAGTTGCATGCAACCTATTCAATCTTTGGTGCATCGATTGATTAATTTTTTTTTTTTTACTGAGATCGGTCAACTAATCGCTGCATGCTCATCCTATCTTCTAATTAGAATTGAAGAAGGACGCCTCAGACTGCCGAAACAGAACGCAGCGATCAGACCTCCGAAGCAGAACGCAGCGACGGGATGGCACAACGCGGGAACGGCAAATGGCACCCTCCGCGACTGTTGGTTCTTGGCGACCGCAACTGCTGGTTCTTGGCGACCACGACGGACGGCGACAATCGACACTGAATCAGGGCCATCGATCGTAGACAGCAGCCGTGATCGGAACTTCAACCAGCCGTTCACGCCAGTCCCCTTGGGGCAGCAGCGACCAAGAGGGTCGACTTGAAGGGGGCTTGCCTGCGGTGGCGCACCACCACGGATCCACGGCGAGCCTCTGCCAACGCTAGTGGCGGTTTATTCCCCAATGAAATTGGTAACCGCACTGAACGGAGATTGGGATTTTCTTATCCTTTGACTGATTTTACAAATCAGCCTCCGAGTTTTTTAATAATTCTGTGAAGTCCATGGAATTTTTGGTTTCACCCCAGATTTTTCATATATTGAGTCTTACAGAAATTGCAATCGAGTCACGTTGGACTCTTGCCGTTTTCAGCAGTTTGACCATTAAGTTATTGATATTTGCGAGACTTGAGAGCAAATACACAAATAAACCATTGGTCCTGCTGAATTGCATAATAATTAATTATGCATCATTTTACATGACGTAAAATGACATATGTACTACATGAGTAATACTGTTGCAAAGCAATATGATGGCTCCATCATTCTTGTAGAAAATGGAATTTGCTTGCAAATTTGGAAAACATCAGGTAGCAAAGTGAATGACACTTGCATAACTATGTCAAGTTTATACTTAAGGTAATTGATATGTGGCATCTACTACTTAACTGTAGATTATGCACCATTACCTTAAGGTCTAAATTATGTCATTATGAAATAATGACTCCTTCAATTTTGCACACAACTTATGGATTGCATGATGGCAACGAATTTATTCGTTCTCAACTGCGAGGTCTACACCGCCATGCGGTGATTACCTTCAATGTGTTTTAATTAACACAAGGTTGAAAAAGCTCCATAAGAGTGAGGTCTACACTACATAGTAGTGATTACCTCCATGTGTTTCAAGCAAAAATGAAGATGCAATATTTATGGCATGGTATCATAGCAACGAAATAATTTTCGTTTAAAACTATGATGTCTACACATGTGGTGACTACCTTGATGAAGTTTTTCTGAATGCTTGGTAGCTTCATAGCATTTGTCGTTGGTTGTGACTTTAGTGTCACATACTCCATCAAATGTGGAACCAAGACATTGGCGACGATAACATCGCCATGTTATGCTATGAAGAGAATTATGCAAATACTTGCATAATTTGGTGATTACCTTCCATGCAAACACAACTTATGAGACGACATCATAGCTACGAATTAATTTTCAGGCACAACTGAGAGGTTTAACACCATTTTGTGATGATTACCTTCATGTGTTATAAATAACATAAGGTTGTGGAGGCTATGATCGATGAGAATGTCCATAAGAGTGAGGCACCACTAGGTGGTTGACTACCTCCATGTGTTTTAAGGAAATTAAAGGTTTATCCCTTTTGAGGTGACTAACTTTAATTTGAAGATCTACACCACATTGTGGTGTTTTTGTGGAAGGCTTGATCTATGGATCACTACGAATCACCATGTCCATGAATATGCTTAGCCATAGCATTTTCATCCTACCTAATTTACCGATGGTAAATTAATGCATGAATATTTCATGCAACATATGGCTGACCTTTTCTCGAAAGGTAGTGCGATGAGATGACATTATGTGGGAGTAATCATTTAACATGGGTCCTGGACATTGATGATTTTGTCGACCCGTGGCCATGTTGCCACAGAAACTCCACATGTAGATAATGTCATGGCTATTTATAAGATAGCAAAATCGCAATGACTCGATTCTCAAATTGAGTATTTAAATGGATGGTGAATATCCATTGTCCTTTTTGGGACCCCCCTTAAGGAGATATATTGTTATAAGCATCACACAAATGAATATTGATTTGTGTTTGGGACTTTATGTCCGTTGAGGCTTATATGTCTTTTGTCTACAAATCAACATCGAGTTGACATTATATGATAAGGCAATTTCGGATACATATCTGGTTGTAAGTCCTTACTGCACTTTACATTCTCCTATGATGGTAAATATAAATACCATTTTTATTTCAAGGAGAAAATATGATGAACTTCTTATGAAGGCACGTCACGTTCAATGAGTGTTATACCATTGCCTGAAATTCATGCTAGTGCTCTTAGCGCTCAGCAATTTAGTGGTTACAAAACCACAGGGAGTTGAATGTAAAGTGAAGACAAAATGACAAATAAAAATGGAGTATATCTCTCAAAAGGGCATGAATCATTTAAGAGAAATAATTGCTATGACAACTCTCAAGTTTGTCAAAGGGGTGGTAGTACGAAATATCGTACCAATGGTTACCAATCTATCAAGCATTGGATTGAACCATACCACCAACTCCTTATCGGAGAAGGAAAATGAGTTCAATGGGATAAGATTGAAGTTCAACTTCAAAGGAAGAACCAGAAATATTCTGGTATTGTAGAAGGAAACTTAAACTCCGCTACAGTGATGATATACTTGTGGATGGTTATTCCCAAGATGTCCTGGAGATCTCGTGTAGTCTCCTGATTATCCCAAATATCATTAGCCTCTGATTGTACTACTACATGTAGTATAATTCGCAACATTATGTCCCGAGGACATGATAGTTGAGAAAATTGAGTGTATGAATCATTTCATACTCAATTTTGTTGCATACACAATAATTTTTCCTCCTTTATCACCATGGTATGGGAAGTTAGAGAAATTATTGGAAATTCTGTTTACCAACACTTGACTGTTGCAATATTCCCAACAACCATAAGATTTTATGTGCACTGGATGTGCCATAAGGGAATTAATTTTAAGGCACTCTCACCTTAAAATTCAGAATGAGCCACACATTACTCTTGAAAGCATTCAAGAATGTATGTGGATTACTCAACCATTGTGTGGGTTATGTTGGTGCTTCGTGGTTGCACATATGCATCTTGAAGATGGTCTTATGTGTGTATCATTCACACAAAACCATGTGAATACTGAATTAAGTGCTCAAATTGATGAATTTAGAGCAAAGTATCCTAACGTGGGATAATGCCATTGGATTGGAATTTTCGTTGAATTTGATTCACGAACATTCAATGGTTATATTCAGTATATTTTGTACATACCCATAATGGTTTGGCTGGATCTCTTCTGAAAGAGAGTCAAAGTTGCACAGTCAATGTTACAGAATTGTGATTTGCCAACATTTAGTTGGTGGTAACATGCGGAATCACACGCCACATGTTTAATACTGCGTCCCCTTGCAGTTTGTACGTGGAAATAGGATTTCCCATCTGCGGTAATCGGTTGCATCCTACCACCACCCCGGCGTATGTTATGGGCCCTCACATATATTTGGGATCTATGTGAGGAATAACTGTGGTATGATTGTTAATCCGTCTCATACCTTAACCCTGAAAAGGGAGTTAGGGGCCTATACGCTGATTGCTTTTGCAATAAGGACATTTTCCGGCATTAGGGGAGATGCGTACCACACGGAATGCCAGGAAATGGCTAAGAAATGTCGTTGACATTTGACCACGTACTTAAGAAACTGAACTAGAGGTTCAGGTTATGAGAAATTTGCATTTTATTGCAAATAATCTGCCAATATATTTACTAGTGACAAAGGTGTCATTTTGGTCATGTATCGGATTGAGTGGAGGTACCTAATAAACCACTCGTCTCCCCATATGAGAGCAAGTGGGGGAGAATTCTGATCATATGAGACTAAGTTATCTTTGTTTTTGTTGGAACAAAAGAGATAGTCTCCCAATCACTAAATGTGGTTCAACCTGAGGTTGGATGACACCTGTAGGATGTGTATCATCCAGTAACCCAGCACAGTGTGCACACATTTTTGTGTGCTGGGACATCGAAACACCTCGACTTGGTTGTTATGGGAAGTCACAACGAGTTGAGAGGCACAATGTGAATTCCACAAATGATACTGATTCATGAGAATCGTATATGAGAAAGTCTACATATGTCGACATATAAATCTTCCTGGAATTGCTAAAATCCTTTTGGGCCCTGAACCTAAATCCATGGAGAGTGTTGTTGCACTTATATTGGTTCAAATGAAATGTAGCAATTGAGGAAGAATAGCGCTTGCTCATCAGAGAGAGGTATTTACGATAGTAAAACCTTCTCCTCATAAGTATCTCCCATAAGGGAAGAGAGAATGAGGTGGTGATAAAGCGAGGCTTTTTGTAGCACAAGAGTTTTTCGCAGAAACTCGACATCAATCATGATGTGGCATACCATCTTGGTATGAGTGGAATTATGTTTCGATACTAAATGTCATTGGCAATATTGATCCATGTGGTTGATGTATGTAGTTGTGCCTACATACTCCTACTGGTCACTCATTTTGGACTTATATATTGAAGTCATTGAAGGACTTAATATTCTGAATCCAAAGGAAAATCGCAACATGTGTGTGGGAAACTTCTGGAGTCATTATATGACTTGAAGTAGTCGGAGATAATTTCGTGGTACAACCGACTGTGTGAGTTATTCCATGAAGAGGATAACTCTAATATCAATGATTATTGATGTGTACTCATGAATAAATCCTTAATTGGATTTTACGTCACCTAAGTGGTGTTGATGATCTTACCATCAATATCTTTATGCGAGACATTTGAGATACACACAATCATTTTAAGACGGAGATTTGGGTCAAATCAAATCGTGCTTAAGTTTTTAACTTGAGCTTGTTCCCCCCAGGAATAAATGTATATCAGTCTTCATATATCCCAAAATATTGAATAAGTTCAATACGAATATATAATATCGGAGACATATATGGTCATATTATACCTAATATGGGATACCAATCCTTAAAAAGGTGGGAAGATGGTGAAGTGATAGATGGAGCTGAAGTTCCATATCTACCATCGGAGCACTGAGATATCTTGCAAAATACGTCAGGCCTGACATTATGTTTGTTGGCAATTTATTGAGAGTGCAATCCCCCGAAAGGTATTAGGTTTGTGTATGGATTATTCTAAGATATATCCAAGGCACAAAACTCTTGATTAATTCTAGTATGAAAATCAAGATGGGACCAATGTGTGATATATGATAGTGGCTAATTATCTGATCCCAACAGTGCCATATCAAAGACTAGATTCTTGGAAGAGTATTCAGAAGGAAGCCTTCATAATAGACTCTAAATGGGTCCTTCCGGTGATCATTCTGCAGAAATCATATGAAGCATCACAAGATGTGTATGAAATTCGCAGAATGATTGGCCACATGTGAGTTCATGTGGAGATTCATTCGAATCACCTATCATTATCTACCAAGATAATGTCACTTGTATTGCTTATGGGTTATATTTATTCTCATAAATTACAGAAATGTAAGAGGATAATTTGCAAACAAAATATTGTGATATTCACAGTATCTCTACCAACAGTTGTATTTCATAATTAAGTTTGTGGAATTGGTATGAGACAACCTTTAGGTTTGCAATGTTGAGGGGGAGTAAAATCCCTAGTTATAACTCGTTGATGATCTTCCGATCACTGATATTGTACTCTTTTTCCCTTTATGAGTTTTCCCTAAGGTTTCTCATCAAGGTTTTTAACGAGACAATATAAATACAAGTGCGGACGTATGACACATGGTTTCTCCTTAATTTTTCCCACTGGGTTTTAAAGGAGTTTTCGGTGGCATATCGTTATAATATTTCTCCTCAGTTTTTCCCACAGGGTTTTTTAGAAGGAGTCTTTGGATTGCAATATGCAGATGACAAATTGATCAAGGGGGAGTGTTAGGAAATAATACATGTGATCAATTGTGTATGGGAAGGATGCCTCCCAGGAGGTGTCTGTTGGGGAAGATGTGTCTCCCCAACACACCCCTTCAATCTGTATATAAGTGGATATCCCACATTGCAATGAAAGAAGAGAATCATTTGCTCTATTCCTTTGTGTCTCTTCTATTTATACTACAACAAAAACAACAATTTTTTGCTGCAAAGTTATTTCAATAATAGTCACCAAATTATTTCAACAAAAATAACAATCGATGACAATAGAAAAATCATGTGTTAGCAAACTTTTAAAAAGCATGTAAAACATCACACTAAAAATTGAGAAAACCTTACTTGTAGCAAATGCCCAGAAAACCTTGCAACATTTTGCATGTGCTTTCGCTATAAAAATCATACTAATTTGTAACATTTCAAAATCACTTAAGCAAATCTAGAAACCGAGAAAAACACGAGTTGTGACAAATTATAGGTAAAAATTGCAACATATCGCATTTGTTTTCACAACAAAACGCATATGTAAAGAAAAAGAATTGTGAATATGCACATTAGGCAAGCGCGTGTGAAAATAACAGGAAATAGGGTCGGTTAGAGATAGTTGGGACTTGGGACTCAAATGGTGGATGTCCCCTTATGACCAGGACACGCCCGGAACGGAATAATTGATCGCAATGCACAATCGGTCAACTAGTTTGGAGCGTTTTCCATAATATATGCCTTGAATAGTAAAAGTTTACTGAAGCCTTGTTGAAGTTTTTGAAAAATGCTATCAAAAAGTTGAAACATTTCACCATCATTAGACAATTAAAATGAATAATAGTTAACGATCAGTTGAGCTGTAGTGGAACACATTGATAGTAAACTGGAGAGAGGAACTCACGAACGTACATTAATCGGATTCATGCAATACAATTCTGAAACAACAAAACAAGCGAACACACTTCATCGTATTCTTATCATTTTGGTAACAAAGCAAAATGATATAGGCAGAATAAATAATATTTTGAATTAGTGAGTCCTTTGTGTTCACAGGCTCATTTTCTCCACCTCCACCTCCACTTGAGTTTTCAGTCCCATAGTTTTGCATTTTGGCCCCTCAGTTTTTGAGAAAACAACTTGTTGTCTTGGCGGTGGTGATTTACTCATAGGATAGAAGACACTATTGCAACATAAAAAAAAACATCACCTTATGTGTTTGCAGCAATAAAAACAACAATTTTTTTGCTGCAAATTTATTTCAACAAAAGTCATCATCTATTTCAACAAAAATAACAAACAGTGACATTACAAAATCATGTGTTAGAAAAAAATTAAAAGGCATGTAAAACATCACACTAAAAATCGAGAAAGCACCACTTGTAGCAAACGCCTAGAAAACCTTGCAACATCTTGCATGTGCTTTCTCTATAAATATCATACAAGTTTGACACATCATGCATATGAAAAGAAAAAATAGTCAATATGCATTGCAAGCCTATGTGAAAACAAAAGGAAATAGGTTCGGCTAGCGCTAGCTGGGCCTGAGAAGGTAAATGTGCCCCTGTGGCAAGGACGCGCGCGGCGGAATAACCGATCGCAGCTCACAATCGGTTAATTGGTATGAAGTTTATTTTTCCATAGTATATGCTTCGAGGAGTAAAAGTTAACTTAAGCATTGTGGAAGTTTTTGAAAAAATGCTATCAAAAAGCTGAAAGCATTAACAGTTGAAGATCACTTGATCTGCAGTGCCACACATTGACAGTAAAATGGACGGAGTAGATCATGGAAATGTATTAATCGGATGCATGCAATACAATTTTCAAACAAAGAACCAAGAGAACTTACATCATCTTATTCTTGTCAGTTTAGTAACCAAACAAATGATAGACCCAGAATAAATAAGATTCTAAATTAGCAAGTCTTTTACGTTCACAGGCTCATCTTGTCCATCTCCACCTCCATCTTGAGTTTTAAGTCCCATGTCTGTAAAGGGTAAAATATCAACCAGACATAAACGTTCAAGGAATCAACTAGAAGGCAAACGTGCAAACTGCCCAACTGTTTTGTTTCAGTGAAAGGTAAAGGTAGATGCGATTACCTATTTAGATGATCAATTTAAACACCAGTCAAGATAAATAGTAGTAATATATTGGTGGGACAAATAAATATGGTGGAAGAAGAAATCACAAGCCTTGATCTGAAGAGTCATAGAAAAAAGACAAGCTATTTTTAAAAAAAAAATAGCAAGAGAACTGTTGTGTTCATTGCAATAGAGAAAAAATGGTACATAGACCCAAACAACTCGGTTTATTGGAGGAAAACCGGGTAAAAACCTTTACATCCACAAAAATACCACTAGACATACAGAGCGCCGGGAAGGCAGACTAAACGACACAAAGAGAACACCGGGGCAAGTGGTTTTATCGCACATCATCCCTCGTGCTTACGACGGGAGACTTCGACTTCGTCACACCAGCACCAAGTTCACTTCGAAGCCGTTGCCTCATCTGCCACGAGCTTGTTGGTCGCCTTCACAACACCGGAGAGAGAAGACATATCCGAAGGGGGGCAGACATGTGCCGCTCCGGTCCCGAGAAGAGGACCAGCAAAGCACGCCTGACGCTGTCAGTATGTCAAGGGTATTCCTGCCACCCACCGTTGCTACCCCTTGGCTTCATCGATCCCAAACAGATGCACCGCCGCCAGAAATCGATAGTCTCGGTCTCCAAGACGACGTCCCCAAGAAGGAAGCAACATCGTAGATGCCGCCGTCATCTGATCCAAAGGAATTGGATCTAGGTTTTCACCCGGAGACCATGAGACTTCGACGGGAGGGGGAGGAACAAGTTCCTCGACGACGCATCCAAGAAGGAAAGCGGCGCACAAGGCGTCACCGTCGCCGACATCACTGCAAGGTTTTCACCCGGAAGCTTCCATCCTCTCCAACCCAGCCTCACACGTGGCCCATAGCATCCGGAAGAAACCTCCACCAAAAGGGAGTAGCGCGCGACCAAGGCCAGCAACAGGAGCACCAGATCTGGACGGTGAGCCTGCCACGCACAGGATCTGCGCATCCCGACCACCCTACTGCCGAAGCTGCTGCGCCACGCGCCAGATCCGCCGCCAAGCACTGGATCCACCGCCATCCGCACCGAGCAGCAGCCTCTCTTTGCCGGCCACCGCCACCGCAGCCCGGGGCCGTCGCCCCGGCGCCCAACCACTCTGCCAGCCTCGTCCACACCAACGACCGCTTGGACGTGATCGGCCTTGCCCGCACCAAAGCCCGCTTGGACGCGGCCGGCTTCGCCCGCACCAACCAATGCCCGCTTGGGTGCGGCCAACATCATCAAAGGTAGGAGCTCAGGTCGCTACGGGGAAAAGGCCCGGCGCCACTAGCCACCGCACGGGCTTTGCCCGGCGGCTTCCACCGACAGCGGCGGGGAAGGATCTGGAGGAGGGGGCGGCTAGGTGGTGCAGGTCCGGGTCTCTGCTCGAGCCGCTCCAGGAGGAGCGACGCGGGGGCTGTTCTCGTTTTAATTTTGCTCTAGGAAGAGCAAGCAAGGTCTCTGTCACTACCTTTCTGTAGAAAGCAGTTTTTGCGACGTCCTTCCTGTACTGTAAAGCTGCCGCAAGGGACCTGGCTTCATAGGGAGCCTTGTCCTGCAACCCACAGCCACGAATGAATCAACAAACAAACAATTAATCAGCAGCACAGCATAATGACACAGTTTTACCGAATTGCTCAAGGAACTCCACACTTTGGAGGCTTTCCGAAAGACCTGAATTTTTTTCCATCCGCAGATCAGTGGAAACAAATTAATCAATAGTGGCCATGTCTGGCTGCGGATAGAGGTAACTGAGCAGCAATTGAATTAACTTACGGTATCACGAGAGGACTTGTCTTTGGGATTCTTCTCCCTGAACTCCTTGAGGTAGTCTCGCCTAACAATTAAAAAAAAGATCAAATTATAATCAGCATGCAAGGAGCCTTACAAGAAAAGGACGGAGGATTTCAGCTCACTGGAAGAGGGCCAAGGCGCCAAGCCAGGATGCCGTGCTCGCGAGCTGCGGCGCGGGTTTCTTCCTCTCCTTCATGGAATCAGTTCTAGGCTTCCACTTGTCCGCCTCATTGATCTTCACTGACAACCTTTTCTTCACCGCCAACCTGAGAGTAGTACGTCGAGGAGGTCACGATCAATTAATTGGCAGCACGAACACGACAGAGATTCGATCGGATTGTTCTTACTTGCTGCCCTTGGGCTTGGCGGCGGATTTGGTCGACTTCCCCGTTGTCATGTCGGCTCGTGCTGAGAGGAAGGCACGAGGTCGACGGAGACAAGGAATCGAGGAGCAATGGTGGAAGAAGGAGCGTCGTGCTAGGTTTTGGTCAAGAGAGGATCGAGAGGACTTGTTGGGCCAAAAATAAGGAAACTCTTGTAATCGTACGTCGATTGCTTCACGTCGGTCGGACCCCTTGGTTGTCGATTCTGTGTGAATCTCGCGGCCGAGAGAGACACCAGAAAAATCCCGTTCAAACTTGCCTAATTTAAGAAAAAGTTACAAAAAGCCACCACAACTGAGGCTTGGGTTTCAAAAAGGCATACTCAACTTATTTTTTCAAAAAGCAACCATTATTCGGTAATGTGCTGAAATAACATTGAACGTTCAGTATTATTTTAGAGAGTCAAACTATGTTAAGTTTGACTAAGCATTTACTAAAAAACATTAACATGTAAAATACAAAATTAATATTATTAAATAGATAATGAAATATATTCTCGTATGATATCTAAAAAATATTATATTTGTTGATAGATTATTTTAAAAGTTTGATCAAACTTTAGTTGGTTTGGCTTTTCAAAAAAAATATAAGCTTTAAGCTTTAGGATGGAGGTAGTATTAACGAAGGCTAAGTGTGTCCCTAGCAAGTGAGGGCCACCGTTAGCCTGATGTGGAAGAAGCTTATCACTACTACTCCTCTCGAGGTACGGGAGAACAAAAAAATAGCCGGAAACCCGACCGAGGTGAAAAGAAGAACTGTCGCCACGGCTTGCCACTTGCATCCTAAGAGCATCTTCACTCGTTGGTACCCTTAGGCCGAGATCCGGCGCAAAATAGCGCCAGATTTGAGGCAAGTTTGGCGTGGGGAGCACTGAACTCCCACTCATCCGCCAAGAAATCTTCATGATAGAATATGCATAATCCTCGTTGTTTCTATCGTCGATGCCACCACCACACAAGATAGCACCCCCGTCATGCAGATGTCGAACATCAGGTGACCGCCGTCAAAGACCACGTTGTGCCATGCCTCTCCAAGACTCGTCATCGTCGATGCGCTAGAAACAACGCCGCTCCTCCAAGAAACCATCCATTGGTCCCTCGCGGCGATGCAAACCTCCAAGATTGATGCCCCCAAGGAGGGTACGACGTAGAGGTCCGATCCAAGGATGCGTTTCTCCTTGAAGGAAGCGGAAAGAGGTGCCAGGTTCACCTCAATTATGTCTTCAAGAACACACAAGGCATCGCCATCACCGACTCCACCCAAAGGCCGAAACATAGGGTTTTCACCCAGATCTGCCACACCAAGACTCCATCCAGCATCACGTACAGTGGAGCGACCAAGCCAACCACCTACGGTAGAAGGAGGAGGCCACCCCGTCTACTTCACTTTGCAGGGGATCCGCTAAACACCGTCGAACATGCCCACGCTGCCTTGGGCACCCGGATGTGCTGCATGAGGTCGCCGGATAATTAGCACGGATTACAAAGTAAATCTAATGGATTTGAGACACTTTCATAGTTGTAACTCCACTTGTAACTGAAAAAATCTTAGTTGCAACTCAACTTATAAATAAGTGCATGAATCACGATGCAAAAAAGTATATGAATCACGATGCAAATCTAACGTTATACTGAGCACTAACTAAGCTATGAGAACTACCAATTCCCTTTGAAATTTTTTATATACACTACTCAAAGGGTGTAGGAGGGAGTATCATAGTTTTATTCTTTCCTTGTTCCACTTGGAGAGACAACAGTAGCAGAGTGCCCTCGTAAATATATCTCAAGAGATCAGACTGGCTTTTCAGAACCTGGGTCCTGAACCCACTTTTTCAAAAGTGTGTTTGTGATGTAAAAACATGTTTTCAAAATCGAAACATAAAATGAATGCAAAAGTGATCTCAAACATGTGCTCTGGACATGAGTTTCGTGACGAAAAAACCTTTTATTTTGCCTCGGCAAAAAAGTGAAATTTTGCAGGTATATAGCAGTATATATGTAACGTATTTTGTCTTTTTTAGATTCTGAAATAAAAAAGTGATTTCTCCGTGAAAATTTTCTACGCACACATGAAACATGCATACGTACCCCGCTATTTTTATTTCAGAATTTTTTAACATTTGAAAAATGCATTTCCCACCTGGGTTCACGTGCACCCAGGTTCAACCGGGACTTTTCCTCAAGAGACCAACTCTTCAAACACGGTTTTTCTAGCGGCGCCGCTAGCTACCAGTCATCCATCTCCCGTTCGTTTGTTGTTTGAGATTCGAAATTGGGACCTTGGTATTTATCTTTCTTGTTAGGTATTTTTTGCTGCATGTGGAATACAGATACACGATACGTACAGAATACTACCTCTGTTCCAAGAAATAAGAAGCACGCGTATTTCAAGACGAACTTTGACCATAAAAATTGACCAACAAAATCTACATTATATTGTATGTAATTAGTATTGTTTGATTCATATTGAAAAGCACTTTCTAATAATGTTAATTTCATACGAATAATCTTTATATATTTAAAGTAATTCTTGGTCAAACAAAAATCCCGTAAAACGAGGATGTCTTATTCCTTGAATCGGATTGAGTAAATGTCTAGGCCACTCCATCAAATGATACCAGGGAAGTCAAACACGATAACCAGAAGGATTCAAGGTTCAGTGAAACCATTAACTGAAAATACACAATTTGCTTACACAATTTGTAGTTGGAAGAACTGAGTCAAACGTTAATCTGAACTTCAATTTCTACAAATTTATAACTGACAATGTCTGAGGAAGAAACTGGGACCAAGAGTTGATTTTTTGAGATTTGCTCCCAAGAAGTTGCAGTTCTCGAATTACACAAACATCAGATAGTACTCAACCACGGGATGATAGCAGTTATTGCACGAGAACTCAACCAGGGCCTCAGATGAGAAATAAGAGATGCAGTCAATATATGGAAAAAATCTAAGAAAATAAATCTAAGAGTAGGTATTAGCATACGCCGTGCATGGCTCCTTCACATTGACTGAGCGCACACCGGTAGCTAGTGGCTCCGCTAGAAACGCATTTCCGATGTCCTCTTTTGGTTCTATCTCAACGGATGTCCATTGGTTCATCTCAAAGCATGCATCCTGGTACTCCCGGACCAGAAACAATTTGCCGCATGCCCATCCCAACACGTGTTCGCTGGTTCCCGGACCAGAAACACACCAGTAGGGTGACCCACTCCGGCGATGACACGGTGCGGCCATGCTACCCCTTCCATTCGTTTCCCAGGAAGGAGGCATGCATGAACACATAAAAGCCATTCCATCTTCCGCGCTCGCTCTTCACAGCTCTCTCTCAATCGCTCCTGAGGCAGAGCTGTCCCTACGAAGACAGAATAATGAACACGGGAGCTCCTCAACATTTCATTCCATTTTGATTCCTTTCTAACTGATCGATCGTACCTGCACATGTAACCCGAGTTGTGTGTCCAAGGCGCCTGCATCTGGTGAATGCAGGAGGCATCTGCACCTCAAGGCGCCTAATTGGACGGTATTAACGAAAAATTGCAGAGAGTTCCCCAATGGAGTCCAGCCCCAAAAGCTCTGTTCCTCGCGCTCACGCGCCGATCAAGTGCCCAAGCACCTGTGAGGTAATTAAACCAGTGTTTATCCTTGCAATTTCTTGTCGCTATCGACTTGAGATTTCCTCTGCAACTTTACGGATCAGAAAGGAAAATGGTTCAGGACGTGGACCAGCTGCGGACTCCTTCAGTGTCGTCCCAGGAATTCATCGATTTCAAGAGGAAAGCTACCACGATCGTGGAGGAGTACTTCTCTACGGACGACGTGGCCGCGACGGCGAACGAGCTGCGGGAGCTCCGCGTGCCGTGCTACCACTACTACTTCGTCAAGAAGCTGGTCTCGGTGGCCATGGACCGGCACGACAGGGAGAAGGAGATGGCAGCCGTGCTGTTGTCCTCGCTCTACAACGACGTCATCGACCGCCCGCAGGTGTACAAGGGCTTCTGCAAGCTCACTGAGTCCTGCGACGACCTCTCCGTCGACACGCCCGACGCCGTCGACATCCTCGCCGTCTTCGTCGCCCGCGCCATCATCGATGACATCCTGCCACCGGCGTTCCTGGCGAAGCAGCTGTCGTGCCTGCCGGACGGGTGCAAGGGCGCCCAGGTCATCCACAGGGCGGACAAGAGCTATCTGTCCGCGCCGCACCACGGGGAGATCATCCTGCAGAGGTGGGGCGGTAGCAAGAACATCACCGTCGAGGAGGCCAAGGCCAAGATCGTCGACATCCTGGAGGAGTATCTGGCCGCCGGCGACACGGCCGAGGCGTTCCGGTGCATCAGGGACCTCAAGATCCCCTTCTTCCACCACGACGTCGTCAAGCGCGCCGTCGTTCTTGCCATTGAGCGTGGCGGGGCAGCCGAGGGCCACATCCTGGACTTCCTTAAGTCGGCATCGCGCGAAGGTGTCATCAACGAGAGCCAGATGATCAAAGGCTTCAACCGGATGATCGACTCTGTTGACGATTTGACGCTCGACGTGCCGAACGCGAGGTGTCTCCTGAAATCCATAATCTTGAAGGCTTCTTCGGAGGGCTGGCTGTGCGCGTCGTCCCTGAAACCGCTTGGCCCGGAGCCGAAGAAGGCCGCCGAGGACGACGCCGCCGTCAAGAAGCTCAAGGCGAAGGCTGTGTCGATCATACAGGAGTACTTCTTGACAGGGGACATCATCGAGTCGGTGAGCAGGCTGGAGGCCGAGAACAGATCGTGCTCACCCTCCGTCAATGCCATCTTCGTCAAGAAGCTGATCATCGCTGCGATGGACCGGAAGAACCGGGAGAAAGAGATGGCTTCCGTGCTGCTGTGCTCGCTCTGCATGCCACCGGAACACGTCGTTGCAGGGTTCCACCTCCTGATCGATGCCGCCGAGGACGCCGCGCTGGACAACCCTGCTATCGTCGAGGATCTGGCCATGTTCTTTGCCAGGTCGGTGGTCGACGAGGTGATCGCGCCGTCGGACCTGGAGGCGATGGAGGAGGAGGCAAGCCGCCGCAAGGCGGTGGGCTCCCCCGGAATGCTGGCGCTGCGGAACGCCCACGCCCTGCTGGGAGCAAAGCTCTCCGCGGAGCGGATCCTGCGGTGCTGGGGCGGCGGCGGCACCGGCAAGGCCGGGTGGGAGCTCAGCGAGGTGAAGGAAAAGGTTAGCAAGCTCCTGCAGGAGTACGACTGCGGCGGCGGCGTACGGGAGGCCTGCCGGTGCATCAAGGAGCTCGGCATGCCGTTCTTCCACCACGAGGTCGTGAAAAAGGCGCTGGTGTCGATCATCGAGAAGCGGGGCAAGGACGAGCGGCTCTGGGGGCTGCTCGACGAGTGCTACAGCCGCGGCCTCATCACGCCGAACCAGATGACCAAGGGCTTCGAGAGGGTTGCCGACTGCGTCGACGACCTCGCGCTTGACGTGCCGGACGCCAGGGAGCAGCTCCGCTGCTACGTCGAGCGCGCCAAGAAGGGAGGATGGCTGGACGCCTCTTTCTCCATTACAAGGCCGGGGCAGCAGGCACCAGTCCCAGATGGCATTGCTGCTTCTTCGTGAGCGCCGGTTACATACATGCAACACTACTGACATTCCAGGGAAGTTTGTTTGATTTGCTGATTTACGCCATTATATTACGTGTATGTATCTTCAGGTACAAGAGAAAGCGGTCGATTAGGAGTATATACGTTCCCACGAGAATGATGTTATAGGATAATATAGGGAGTATGAACTTCCAGATTAGGAGTTTTTCGTGGCGTTTAGCGCGGAGGATTTGTGCATTGGAGAGTTTTTGTTTGCCATTTTCTCCTATACTGTCATATGTGGTTTTGTTTTGTTAATTGGTTGTTGAGGAAATACAATGTTACTTCTTGCTAATATGAACATATTTATTGTTGGAGCTTGGGCCGAATTAACTTTATTCTAACAATTTGCAGCAACATTTCGACATCAATTTAACCACCCTAATCCTTATCGAGCGCATGCTTGAACAAAGTATTGTCGGAGCAGCCATATCCGATTCGCTCTCACAACTGTGTGCGCGATTGGTTGATAAGATAGCTCCAAAAATTATTGTGTGTTTGTGTGTGCCCGTATGTGCATTTGTGCGCGTGTGGGTGCATTTGGGCGTGTGCTTGCGGATGCGTGTGTGTCACTCTATCTTTACCCTCCCTTTCTGCTTCCCTCGGTGATAATTCTGCTTTAGCTTATCGTCACCTCATTTTTATTACGTGCCCTAATGTTGATGATCTTGAAATGTATTACCCGCACTTCCCCATCAGTATGAACTTCTGCATAAATACAATATGGTAATGAGAGCTGAGATATTTTGAAGACCTCACATGTTACTAATGAAAATGATCGTGGCCTTTATCGATCACATATATAAGGCTTGGAAGAGCCTAGAAACAAGGAGAGTCTTGAAAATATTGCCCCTTTCCCATCTCCATACTTTTTGATTAACTGGTTGATGCGTAAATTCAATAGATGAAACTTTCATAATTGCTCAAACTTGAGTTTTGGCATGGTCGAAATCCAACTAAGAATCTACTTTTTTTCTGTAATTGCACTGTGGCACGAGATAAAAAAAAGACCCTACCGATGCATCACTTGTCAATTTTTAATAATTTTTGGGGACTAACTTGCTAATAAATGCCAAAAAAACTTTTTTGTCACCACTGTTTATGTCTAATTCAGGTATTTTCGTGAAACAGGAACAATGAAAGAGAATCGGATCAATGAGTTTCTAAAAGGATCCAACAACCATGGAAGAGAACCGCCAAGCGACGCCCTATGGGCCCCACGCTACAACCCCATGCACCTAGGACCATACATGCCACTCATATGTCTAGGAGTCGCAAAGTTCTCGCCTAGATGCCATTCGACCAAGGGACTCCTCCATGCCTAACACCCTACGTGCCTACTTATGTTGCATTTTTGTCGTCACGATGGAGAGGAACATGTTTTATTGTATATCTACATTGGTGTTTGAGTTCTACCTTGTTATGTGGAATTGGCGAAATAGTATGATGTTTAGTTGAGAGGAAATACTTTTGTACTTCCACGCATGTGTGTGGATGTTTCTATCACTGCCCATTGTACTTTGAGATTCGGATAAAAAGAGGTGAGAGAAAATAATCTTTTCATCTACAATAGTGAGCACGAATCTCGAGAAATAAATGGACAGCGACGGAAACACCCACACCCATGAGTGTAAGAACAAAATCCACTTTGGTAGTTGAGTGCACATATGTTAATTTCTATGGAATTATTTTGTGCTAGCATATGATTAATTTCTATGCTATTTTGGTTGTGTGCACCATGTTAATTTCTATGCCATTAATTTCTATGCCACGCCCTATTTGGACCATAGCGGGGCGACGCGTACCCTTCTGGCGCAACATGCCGGTCTAGGGTGCTCAAGACAGTGAGGACAACCAATGTCAGTAGAGACGATGAAGATGACACGTTGATGACATGGTGTATAGCGAACCTCGCCTCCTAGGCGGCTGGCCGTAACGTCACTGATGGAGGTGAGGGAAGAAAACTTATGATTTGAGTGGGTTTGGAGGCAGGGTCTTACGGTTTCAGCGTGGGAGCTCGTCGGCAATAGGGCTTAGAGTTTTCGGGTGAGGAGGTCGCCTTAGAGGCTTAGACACAGAAGATTGGGGTTGGGGGTTAGATGGAGGTTCGGGGTGGCAAACGATTGGCGGCGGGTGGCTGATTGAGGAAGGCGCCTGGCCGACGACGGTGAACGGGAAAATGAGATGTCTTGATTGCTCAAGTTGAGGATGGAAAAAATGATGAGGGTAGTGGGCCGGCCCATGGGAGGCATAGGTGCGCTATCTGGTGTCAAGCGCTCAATAGGGGGAGCTCCTATCCTATACACCGACCGAGTCGGTGCGGACGGGTGCCGCACGCGGCACACCCCTCGATCCGGCGGGTGTAAAGTGGGCTGCGGTCCACCAGGTAAACTTGTTTTTTTATTATTCTTTTTTCTATATTCTCGTTTTTTAAATGGTAAAACATTTATAATCTGAATTTTTAAAAATCCAAAAGTTTTTTTAATTCTGATTAAAAAAATTGAACTTTTTTTAGATTGTACATTTTTTAAAATTTTGATTTTTCTTCAAAAATTGAACATTTTTCGAGAATGAACATATTTAAATCTGAACATTTTCCGAATATTTTTTTTAAATACAAACAATTTTTAATTTCAACTTTTTAAAAACTAAACACTTTTAAATTTGAAATTTTTCAAATTTAAATTATTTTGAAACTTGAATTTTTTCGATTATGAACGAAAAGAATAATAAACAGAAAACAAAAGAAAACAAAAAAAATAAACAGAAAACGGGAAAAACAAATGGGCCAAACCCAATACCATACATGTTTGTGCGGTGCTTTGTAGGCACCAACCTAATCAGTGTATAGGACTGGCCCCGAATAGGGGAGGTGCTATACACCACCCTGGTCGGTGCGGACCAGGTATCGCACCCCCAAGGGAGCCTGTTGGACCGGCCCAGTCACGTTTCTTTTTGTTTTTTTCTCTCCTTTTCTCCTTTTCTGCCGTTTCATTCTTTTCTTTTTATAAATCTAAAATGCTAATGTGAAATTTTTTCTGAAAAATAATATTTTTTATAATATGAACTTTCCAAAATCTGAATATTTCTAAATTTATATATTTTTGAAAAAATGAAAAATTGAGTTTTTTTATATGAACAATTTTCGAATTTGAATAATTTTTGGATTTGAACATTTTTCGAATTTGAACATTTTTTGGACTTTGAACAATTTTCGGATTTGAACATTTTTTATGTTTGAAATATATTTTTCAAAATTTGAATATTTTTTAGATTGAACTTTTTTCAAAATTTGAAAAAAAATAGATTGAACATTTTTTCAAAAATTCGATTTTCCCTAACTTTTAACATTTTTAGAAAATGAACATATTTTAAATTTAAATATTTTTCGAATACGAACAATTTTTTAGCTTTGAACATTTTTCAAATTTGAAAATTTTGAACTTTTCAATTTTGAACAAAAATAAAAAAATAAACAGAAAAGAAAAGAAAACAAAAAATAAAACAGAAAAAGAAAGAAAAGAAAAAGAAAGAAAAGAAAAAACGAAAAACAGAAACAGAAACAGAAAACTAAAAAAAGAAAAAAGTGAAAATGGGCTAGGCCCAGTACAAGACCAGGGTGTGCGGTGCCTGGTAGGCACCGACCTGTTCGGTCCCTACCGCGCGCCGCACACCCTCCGCGCGCGGTATGGGCCGGCCTGGTCGGCCCAATTCGCCTCTTTTTTCTGTTTTCTGTTTCTCTTTCTTTCTTTTCTTTTTTCTTTTCTTTTCCTTTTCCTTTTTTATGTTCTGTTCCTTTTTTTTTGTTTTGTTTCTTTTTTGTTTATATTTATTTTTGTTCAAATTTGAAAATATTTCAAATTCAGAAAAATTTCAAAATTGAAAACTGTTCAAAATTTAAAAAATGTTCAAATTTTAAAAACGTTCAAATTTTAAAACCGTTTAAATAAAAAAAATGTTCAAATCTGAAATCCGTTCAAATTTGAAAAATGTTCAAATACAAAAAATTGTTCAAATTTGAAATCCGTTCAAATTTAAAAAATGTTCAAATACAAAAATGTTCAAATTATAAAAGCGTTCAAATTTGAAATCCGTTCAAATATATAAAGCGTTCAAATTTGGAAAAATGTTCAAATTCGAAAAAATGTTCAAATTTCGAAAAAAATTAAATCAAAATCTGAACATTTTTAAAATTTCCAAAATTTCGAATCTGAACAGATTTTGAAAATTTGTTCTCCGAAATATATTTTTTAAAAGTTAGATATTAAAAAAGAAAAATATTAACAAAAAAGAAACAGCAAGAAAAAACGTACCTACTACTAATGGGCCGCGGCCCAACCAACCGGCCTGGTCGGTGGGGTGTGCGGTGGCCCGTACACACCGACCAGGTCGGTGTACAGCACTCCCCCGAATAGGAGGCCCCCCAATCGACTCTTCGGCTCACCACGCAATAGCCCAAATCAAACCTGGGAGGGAAAGAAAATGCTCGGAGGCCCAAATCAAACAGCAGCCCAGGTGCATGAATACGGGACTAGGCCGAAAACATGAGAACCCCTGCACGTGAAAATGGTCGGCTTTGCCTTTGCCTGCCTTGGATCCGTGCCTTGGCAACCTGCAACATTCAAAAAGAGGGAAAATAAGGACAAAACAATTTTGACTCAATCTATGGCGCCTGATAGGTCAGATCAGCGTGTCAGCTGGTGCATGCCTCGACGCGTGGGACAGACAAAACATTTCTGGAAGGGGACATGTGGACTGAACATGTGACGATCACGCGGTGCAGTGCCACGCATGCTACAGTAGTCAACTTAATCGAGTTTACTGCGCAAGTGGTGGCCTATTCTTCTATCAACTTGATTGAATTG
Source organism: Lolium rigidum (assembly GCF_022539505.1). Taxonomy (NCBI): domain Eukaryota; kingdom Viridiplantae; phylum Streptophyta; class Magnoliopsida; order Poales; family Poaceae; genus Lolium; species Lolium rigidum. The sequence continues at coordinate 77,013,119 of NC_061510.1, forward strand.
ATCTTCTCAGGAGTACTACTCAGTTAAGTGCAGGAGTAATCTAAAAAAAAAGTTAATTGCAAGAGTTGTTCATTTCGCACAAAGTTATCTATCATCATCTGGTCTTATAATTACGTGGAAGGAAGGACGGACCTTGCTCGGTCAAACCCCATTGAAAGCCCCCGCGTCTCGCGGCTGGACGCAGACAAAGTGCTAAACCGCCGGTGCCAGCTGCTCGTGCATGCTCGCGTGGCTAGCAACAAAATAGCTCGTCTCTCTAAACGCCAAAGCACACGTCCGCAGATAGATGCATCTCCATGTGGCATGGTTCCACCTCTTCACGATCTGTTTTAGCCATCTCCTCTTCACGATCTGTTTTATCGTAACATGTTTCGTCACGCATTTTCGATCAAATCACGTTTTAGTCATATCCTCTTCACGATCCGTTTTAGCCATCTCCTCTTCACGACTCGCAGATAATCTGTTATCGGATCGTCATCACATAAATGGAGCATCATCGCCACCTGATCCGATAACCCCTGACCCATTCCCTTGCCCCTGCCTTCCCTGAACTCATAGCAGGCAGGCAATTCTCGGATTGGAGCTCCCTCCATGGCATCCATGGCATGGGTGCTCAACAAATCATCAGCGGTGGCCGGAGCTGGTTGTATTTTGGACGAGGAGCGGACCTAAGGAGCTCGCTGGTGTCTTCTCCAGCCGACGACGCGTGGGAGATGTCGTAGAGGGTGAACTTGCGGTCGGGGAATTGGGAGGAACGTGACGGAGGAGAGAGACAAACGACGCTAGAGGGTCACGCAATGAGCTGAACCCGGTTGTACAAAAGAGTATTCCATAGAATAAAGCGTGTCTTTTAGAAATAATAAGGCATAATAAAATGGAGAGCGCTGAGCGTCCCCCGGGGATCAAATCCCCGATCCCCCGGGTCCCCAGCCATTGGATGTGGTTGTTAGCAACCGTCAGATCGGGTCAACGCCCCGCACACCCGCATGCGCGCGGAAAAAACCCCGAAAAGCACATCCATCCAAGGACCCCACGCACCACCTCGTAGACTTGCAGTATCCTCGTGTCAGCAGAACTGGTGCCCTGCTCTCTGGCAGCACCGTGGCGCGCTCGCATGTGGCACCGCCGTCCTAGCCTCGCCGCCGGCCTCGCCAGCCTCCTTGCAGCAGGCCGCCGCCCGGATTATAGCAACGGCCGCCGCCGTTTGCAGCAACCGCCGCCACCGACGGCCTCACCGTTTGCCAGGGAAGATGCCATCGTCGTCGCCGAAGAAGATGTCGACACATCATCGCCGGAGAAGACGAGCTCTCACGTCTATCACTTGCAGAAGCGGTGGTGCCAGTATGTAGCAGCACCGGTGGCCTGAGGTAGCAGCAGCGATGGCATGATGTAGCAATGGCGACGGCCACATGTAGCAACGGCGGCGCCCGTATGTAGCACAGTAGCAGCGGCGGCGGTGACATGATGTAGCAACAACGATGTAGCAGCAGCGGCGTCCTATGGTAGCGACGGCGGCGCCCATATGTAGCGGCGGCGGTGTTCTGAGGTAGCAACGACGGCGCCCGTATGTAGCAGCGGCGGTGGCCTGAGGTAGCAACGGCGGCGCCGGTATGTAGCAGCGGCAGTGGCCTGAGGTAGCAACGGCGGCGCCGGTATGTAGCAGCGGCGGTGGCCTGAGGTAGCAGCGCAGCTACACCGTGCCGGCCTTGCAGCACTCACGGGCAGCGAGCACGGCCACCACGACCTCTCGTGCGAGGAGGGAGCGAGCTCGTCGAGATGCTTTGTCCTCCGCCGCCGTGCTTCCATCCGCCGCATCAGCACCGCCCTCCGCGGCGGGATCTGAGGGTAGAGACGGGGATGGCGGATCCCTCGAGGTTACCATGGCAGCGACGCCGGCGGTCATTGGTAGCAAAGGCGCCGCACCGTGGTAGCAACCCTGCCATGGATTGGTAGCAACGACGCCGCGCCTTGGTAGCAGCCCCGACGTGGGCTGGTAGCAACGCCAGCGGTGGTTGGTAGCAACGTCGTGCCATTGTAGCAAGTCCGGCTGCCCCTTTGTAGCAAACCCGTACACCTCTGGTAGCACGTCCATTCATGCAGCCCACCGCCCAGCTCTGCAGCAAGATTCATGGCGGCAAAGGCCTTCACGAGCTGAGCGCGGGAGCTGGTGAGCCCGGGAATGGAGCACGCGACCGCTCACGAGGAGAGGTAGCGGCGACCTGGTTCCCGTCGTTGGCCACGCGCGAGCTCTGTGTGGCGTGGCGAGCGAGCTCTGGACAGGGAACGTGCGGCGAGGCCGACGAGCTTCAGGAGTAGGAAGCACGCGGAGGTGGGCGACGCGAAGCGGAGTTGGGCGGTGCGCGCGGGCGGGTTTGGGCCGCGCGGGGTGGAGATGGGCGGCGCGGGGCGGAGTTGGGCGGCGCGCGGCGGCGAAGATGGGCGGCGCGCGGCGGAGATGGCCGATGTGCTAGATGCTCTCGAGGCAGATGAAGGAGACACGATGGAGAGAGGATAAGATTCAATGAGAATGTGGTGGGCCCCATTCTCTGTCTCTCGTTCGGTTCAATAGCCAGAGGGACACGTACGTGGTAACCTGGCCAGCTGTCGACCCGGACGATCAAATGCTTGATCCCCCGGGGGAATAGGAGCGTTTCCCTAATAAAATGCGTTGCCACTCTGAAAAAAATGAATCACGAGGCATTGTTCTAGCTTTGGAGTAGTTAACACTTGTGTGTTTAAATACTGAACGCGTTTTGCCTCTTGCTCTCCTTCCCAGGCGGCGGCTCCAAGTCCTCCCGATCTCCTCCACCGACCAGGGCGCTGGCCTTGGTCCCCTCTCCTTATGTTTGCCGCTCCGGTGGCGGCAAAAGGGAGGGGGACCGGCCTAGTAGTTAGGGTTAGGTTTTTTGGAGCGCCGTTCGGGTGGTGGGAGCGGCGTCCGGGCTAATAAACTTGCCTCAACTCTACGCCCACACCGGCGACGGCATTCTAGGCGGTGTCTCGGAGTTGATGGCAACGTGTGCTGACCGGTCCGTCAGATCGCCAGCTTGGTCTTCTCGTTGTTCTTTAGATCTGGCGAGATCAGTTTCTCGGTGTGTCGCCAGTGTTCGTTGTTATCTGCGACAACGCTGGCGGTCGGGGCGAGGTGGTTCTTCTGGAGCGAAGATGTTGGTCCGGAGGTTGACGTGCCACATCGACATGTGCCTCGCTGCTTGCAGCACGCCTGTTTATCGACTCACAGAGCCTTGTTGGCGATGGTGTTTTTTTGGATCTTGCAATAGTGGAGGCTCGGCGTCTGTTCTTGTGTCCGTCTCGGCGGCGCTAGAGTTGGGCGGCGGCCGCTAGCTATGGTGGTTGCAGGAAACCTTAGGGTTCGTTTTGTATTTCTCTTATCTTTTAGATTTCACACGTGTTGCTTCGTGTAACTTGATTTTCGAAGTGGTTGCTCTATAAAAAACTGTTGTGTGTTTGTGAAGTCATGAAGTGATGCTCAGACAAACTGATGTCCCAACCCAACCTGCAAAGCCACGCGGAGGCAGCACAGCTCCCGGACGGCCGGACCCAAAGCCAGACAGGCGATCCCGTCAGTTTCTTTCTTCTGTAGCGTCAAAAAAGAATCCGCGAAACCAAAGGGAAACTGACGACACCCATCCAGCAGGCAGGTACCTGCAATTGATCGCAATTGCGTCGCATTGCACATTTGCAACCCCCTCCCTCCCCCCGTCGCCTTCCCCACCCCGCGTGACCTCAATCATAGCAGGCAGCGCGGCCGTGTGCGTTTCCTCCATCCTCCTTCTTCCCCGCCCGCCCGCCGTTCCTCCTCCCCATCCCCCCGCCGATGCGGCGCCCCGCCCCCAAACCCTAGCCCCGCGATCCCAATGGCGACGTCCCGCGCCGGGGCCGCCCCGCCGGTCACCGGCGACCGCTACCTCAACCTTCTCGTCCGCTTCGTCGCCGCCCACGCGGGCGAGCTGCTCGACGGCTCCCTCACGCTGCGCCTCCACCCCGTCGGCCTCCACTACGTCGCCTCCCGCCTCGACGCGCTGCGCGAGCTCGAGGCCGTCGGCGCCGGCGCGCCCGTCGACTACCTCCGCGCCTACGTCGCCGACCTCGGCGACCACCGCGCGCTCGAGCAGCTCCGCCGGATCCTCCGCCTCCTCACCTCCCTCAAGGTCCTCGCCGCGGGGCCCGCCCGCGACCCCGCGCCGCTATCCCTCCTGCCCTTCGCGCGACTCCGCGTGCTCGAGCTCCGGGGATGCGACCTCTCCACCTCCGCCGCCAGGGGACTGCTCGACCTCCGACACACCCTCGAGAGCCTCGTCTGCCACAATTCCACGGTGCGATTATCCCACGTCTCCCCCACTCCAGTAATTTCTGACGACACCACATACAGTAATTTGTTGTTTCTGACAATTCTCACACCTACCTACTGTATTAATTACCTGCTAAACCAAGAGTCTAGTATGAACTACGCTGAGCTGTGAATTACGTATTACGTTTGCTGTTTCCTTCATCTACAGCTATTCAGCCCACGAGCTGCAGTACTATGGTCCATACTTAATACTGTGCTCCTAGGATCTGGTTCGGTAGTGGATGTATTAAATATTCTGCTAGTATATTTATTCAGAAGATTCCTGACAATTTTGTTGGTCATCTGCCGTCCTCCTAGTGCTAAGATACCTTCGTAATAGTATGAAACTTCTATGCTTACTGATGTTTCCCGGCTTTCTGGTGGGGTTTGTTGGAATGCTGTTGGTGTATAGGCAGTCATTGAGTATCCTTCTTCCAATGTTGGTGCGAATTTACCATTTTAGTCCGCTTCATGTATCATCTGAAGTACAGCTACCGTCATACCATGTTTCCCGGTCGAGTAATTCTGACGGTATTGCTATATAATTTGTTGTTTGTGACAGTTTTCGCGTGGTGACACCTACTAATTACGTAGCCTACTAAACTAAAAGTCTACGAGCTACCCTGAGCTGTGAATTATGCGTACGTTTGCCGTTTGATTCATCTACAGCTATTTAACCTGCTAGCTGCAGTACTGTCTATTGTCCGTAGTTAATAGTATGCTCCTAGGATCTGGCCGGGTCCAGTGCATGCATTAAAATACCATGTTATACTTAGCCAGCAGATTCCTGACAACTTCATTGGTGATCTGCCGTGCCCCTGGTGCTAAGATGCCTGGGTAGTGTAGTACTTCTATGCTTACTGATGTTTCCACTCTATCTGGTGGGATTTTCTTCGTGTATCTAGTTTGTCATTCAGTATTGCTCTTCCAAGTTTTATGCGAATTTACCAATTTAGTCCGCGCCATTTACTTGTTGAAGTAGAGATGCTGTGGTACCTCGCAGTACTGCTCTAATGCAACTGTTGTAGCACATGACCGAGATCACCATAATGCTATTGTAATAGGTATTCCTCTAGCACATGCTGCATTAATTAGTTAAACCACGAGATTAGAAAGTTGTGCAGCCATATGGTTTCTTGATGGATTTTTCATGCATGTACTTGTATGCAGCTGAAAATGTTCATTTACGCATCTTATGTACTTCGTTTTTCAAAGGGAAACTCTTATGGAAATTAATCGAGTGATTATTGTAATTTATGCTCCTTATTAAGCACTTCTACTGAATGTTACGAGATTCATAACAGTTAATTTTTGCACTACTGCAGGATGCTCTTAGGCATGTATTCGTGAGTAGAGTGATGGATGTCAAGGACTCTCCTGTATGGAGTCGGCTTTCACATGTCTCATGTGCTTCTAATGGTCTGGTACTCATGGACGAGTCGTTGCAATTGTTACCTGCGGTTGAAACTCTTGATCTTAGTCGGAACCAGTTTGCAAAGGTGGATAATCTGCGGAAATGTACAAAGTTGCGAAATCTGGACCTTGGATTTAATCATTTGCGTTCTGTTTCATCCTTGAATGAGGTAAATTTCCTTTCTAATTCAGTTCAAATTTAAAATAGTACAAGTGTACAACACGGACAGGCTTCTTGTCGTTATTTGTGTTGTCTGAGTACATGCTACTTTTTTGCAGGTTTGCAGTCGAGTTGGCAAACTTGTACTGAGGAACAATGCTTTAACTACAATACATGGGATTGAAAATCTCAAGTCACTTGTAGGCCTTGATCTGTCTTACAACATCATATCAAATTTCTCAGAGTTGGAAATTCTTGGCAGCTTGTCTTTGCTACAGAACCTATGGCTGGAAGGCAACCCAATCTGCTGTGCTCGGTGGTATCGAGCACGTGTTTTTAGTCTCTTCCATAATTCAGAAAATGTAAGTGCTTTAGTTCAATCATGTAAAAAAAAAATTCAGCCTCTTCCACAATATTAGTAACATGAACGCCCTGTTCTATGCTATTTTCTGCCTCAGTTGAAGTTAGATGATAAAGGTATGAACACACAAGAATACTGGGAAAAGCAAGTATTGTTTGCAAGCAGACAAAAACTACCTGCTGGTTACGGATTTTATTTTCCTGCAAAAGATGATCATGAGGACGAAGAGACTTCAAATTCTATGATGGTATGTATCTCTTTTACTGAGTGGCACAGGTTGATCTATTATACTCCCTCCGTCCCATGAAATTTAATGTCTAGATACATCTAAATTTGGACAAAGTTAAGAAAAGTTTCATGGGATGGTGGGAGTATATCACAATCAGCATCTCAGACCAAATATCAAGCTTGCTCGGGCAACGCTTTTGATTTTATTATTCTCTGGAGGATAGACAAGTCAATATACGTTTAGTAAATTGGCATTATGCTTCATTCCCCTTGAATATACATTATATTCATGTGCAATGGGGAATCATTATTTCCATATATTACCAGGATTCCTTTTTCGCTTGGTTCAGCCTAGATGGTGCTGTACGATATGCATGGATTGCGAGTCGAAAGACTAGTCGAGACTAGTCGACGACTAGTCTACGAGTCGCATTTGCAAGGTCGACTCGGCCAGTCGACTCGACTCATTTGATGAGTCGATCGAGTCGATCGACTAGTCTTGACTAGTCTCGACTAGTCCAGGTTTGTGAGTCTGTCGACTAAAAAAATGACCCCACATGTTATAATTTTTTCCATTCTTTCCTCCCATTCCCATTTTCCCCCGTGTTCCCCCGTGAAACCAAGATCGAGAGACAGTTTCCCCCGCTCAAACCCAAAAGCCAAAACACATCTTGGTGTTCTCTCCCTTGGCCGCCGCCTCGCAAGAACCTGCCGGCCATTGGAAGGAATTGCCCAGGTTTTCCCCCACTCCCCTGTCCCCAACCTGTATGCTGCTGGTTCATGGACAAGAGGAAGGCCTTGGCCATTGGAAGGAATTGCCCAGGTTTTCCCCCACTCCTCTATCCCTAGCCTTATATTCTATCCTACATTAAACACATTAGTAATTTAGTGTTAAACATGAGTCTTGCTGAGTCGAGACTAGTCTTGACTAGTCTCTGAGTCGCTGCCCCAGAACGACCTGTCGACTCGTCGATTCGCAATCCTT
>NC_061510.1:77020716-77074596 GCF_022539505.1 Lolium rigidum
GCTCCCCACCCTCCGGTTGTTCCGCGGTATACAACCGCTACGGTAAGCGCATCCGTTGATGAACGAGAGGTGGAAACACTTTTGACTACTCCGTCCCACTCCGGATCTTATGGTTAACACGGGTATTACGGCACAAGAATCATTGGCGACATTTGTTGTTTAATCCTAGATGGATATAAACCCGTGCAATGGAACCTCCACCATATCAACACAATCCATGGTTCCATTGCCCACCACATAGTCATATTCATAGTTATGAAAGTAGTGGTTTTGATTTTTATGCAATAGTGATAACCATAATACTTTGCAAGTAATTTGATAGAAATACTCAAATGACATGAGCAAGTGATGAACTTGCCTTTCTTGATTGCAAGATTATGCAGGCAAGGTCTTCGATACGCAATAACTCCAAATTCTGAAATAGCATCATCGTCCGTGAGGACGATGTTTAAAAGATTGGCAAGGATGCAATAATGCATAAGTATGAGATGCAATCGTTCTAAGCGTGTCCTCACCCCGATGAATTAGGATTAGTGAGGGTTAATGATTAGTTCAGGGTGTGTTGCACTTTTAGAGTGATTCACAAACAAGGTTCTTATTCGAGGTGTGATTACTTGGTATTAATAATAGGTAGATAATAAAGCATATTAATCAATTGAGCACACAAAGAATGATAATTGGCATAATGTTAACAAGTAAAGAACAGTGGTCAGTTTTAGTACTATATGGCATGGTTAATGATTAATTATCATATACTTTAAAAGAATAACTTTTGAAGAACATGTTCTTTGATAAAGAACAAGTATGAGAATTAGGTTGGTGGGTTCTATGGTTGTCTATGGTTTCATCTAGTTTCGAAGTAAGTATTAAATGGATCCAAATAGGGTTGGATTCATTAATAACTAGGGATTTTAAGGATTGAGTTAATGCCTAGGCATCCTAAGCAATTCATTATACATGGTTGTTGTCGGGGTTGGTTTATCTTGCTAGTGATAGCTCGTTAGGGTTTATAGGTTCAGTTAGGTAGGGTTGAGGTTACTCTCTATTTTCTTCAAAAGAATAACTTTTGAAGAACATACTTCTTAAATACTAAGAAGTATAATAATTAGGTTGAGGTTGTTTAGGTTTGCTATTTAATTCCCTAAGTAAGGATTGGTTGGTTCCTAAATAGGATGTTTGATAATTATCTAACATTAGTAGGGTTTAGTGGATATGGTTAGGTAATGCAAGATAATGGGCATGGTTGCTATTAGGGATCATCACCATGGTGTGATGCTAATTAAATAGGAATGGTTAAGGTTGATAAGTTGGATGATAGGAACTAGGGTTTAGATGTGGTTGATCCAATTGGATCAACCAAGTTGGAGTAGGTAGGCGTATATGGACTACTATATGATTGATGATGGGGCTCCTACAATTTTTATATGGCATGGTATGTGTTTAATTCTGTTATGATACTATGGATGAAAAATAGAATACCATGATTACATGTGAGGATCTAGGGTTTAGGTTTTAGAAGTAATTTAGGGTTCACATGTAATAATGGAACTAGGGTTCCTAATTAATTTAGGGTTTTAGGAGTCACATGAAATGATAAGTTCCTGGTTCTATTACTTATGAAATTAGGGTTTTCTAAATACCCTAAAGTTCTTGAATTAATAACTTCACTTTAAGGTTGAAGTTATTAATAACTTTGAAATAAAATTAATATTGGATTTGGCATTTTTCTATTTTTAAAGATTTTAATATTTAGGGTAATTATTAATCAAGGTTTAATTCCTATTAATAAGGATTTAATAAGTTAATAGAAAAGGAAAATTAAATTTAATGTTTTCCTTATCTACTTTACTGGTTTTTATTTAATTTGGAAAGTTTTCCTAATTATTGAATTTTAATTGCATTTTGATTTAATAAATAAGGCTTAAATAACAAGTATAAAATAATTGAATTTTTATTAAAAATAAAAATTTCATTTTATATTTTTATTGGATAGAGTTTTCTTTTCTAAGAATTTTAATATCTTATTTACATATTTCTGACTTAAATTGAATTTTCTAGATTTATTTGAAGTTACGGCAATAATTGGATTTGAATTTAAAACGGAAATTAACTAAAGCTACCGGCTATTTCTACCCACGGCCAGCGGTCGGTGGGTCCGGGGCCAGAGTCACGTGCCACGTGGGCACGACCAAGTCAAAATCGATGATGTGGCACAGGGAGCTCTGGCCGGCGGCCAGTTGCCGACGACGGCGACGATTTGGGGTTCGCACGGACGGGGAGCTAGGCGGGTTCGACGCGGGGCGACACGGTGAGCAGTTTGGTAGCGGCGCCGCCCCGTATAGGTCACCGAAGCGTGATCGGCGGCGAGGTACCGCGGCGGCGGCCACGGGTCTGCGATGTTGAGCATGCTACAGGAGGCTATTGAGCAAGGCGAGCTTGCCAGGAGGTTGAGGGGCTCACCAGGGACACGCCAGGCTTGACGGCGAGGCGAGAAATGGTCGGCATCGCCGGAGTCGTCGTTCCGGGCGTTGGAGAAGACGGGCTCAACGGCGACGCTGCGGGGCACCATGGCTCGATTCCTTGCGCACGGTGAGCTTGTCGACCATGGCGGTGACGATGGCGTACTCGGCGGGGCTCAGGGAGGTCCACATCGACGGCGGCAATGGTGGCCGGTTGTGTTAGGGTTTCGGTTTGGGGAAGAAAATGGAGCAGAGGAAGAAGAAGGTCGGGCCAGGGTTCGTCCAGGGATTTATACGACTCCAGGGCGAGCCTCGTCACACCGTCGATGAAGGAGGGGTCGACGAGCGAGGGAGGAGAAGAGGAGCACGGCGTCGCCGTCGGCGTCCATGCGCGAGGAGAAGATGAGGATGAACTCCTCGTTGTTATTTTGACGAAGAGGTAAGTGGGTTGGCGTCGGGCCGCGTCTTGGGCTGTGTTCTGGGCCAGTGCTAGGCTCGGCAGCTGGGCTGCTGGTGGGCTGTGGCGGCCAGGTAAGGTCCAGGTCAGTCCCTCTCCTCTCCTTTTCTATTTTCTTTTTATTTCTGTTTTTATTTCGTTTTCAATTCTGGTTTTATAATTCTGTTTTGAATTCAATTTGGAATGCTTTTCTATGTTGCAGGTATTTCTTAATTGAATAATACAAGGAATAGCCCAAGATTCATCATACACTTTGATAATGTATTAGAAAATTTAATATGGGTACTATAACATTGGTTTTATTGTTATTATTGGGATTTGAATTCAAATATCCATATGGACATGAATTTGAATATTATCTTGAAGAATGTTAAATTGATTCCCATAGGATAGTTTTCTTACTTAGTGATATATAGAGTTTTGTTGGTATTACTTTGCAAGAAACATTCTCCAGGTAAGATTTATTAATGAATTTCAATAAGGGAGTGACCTAATGACACGAGTTCATGTGCTAAAATGTGTCTAAGGACTTGACCTCCTATTTGAAAATGTTGTCACTTGCTTATTATTTTATGTGCATAACTATGTGCTAATAAATTGGAAACTCTGCTTAAACTCCTTCCAAGTTTAGTATTAATATTGTGGTTTAGTAACACTTTAAAACTATCTAGAGTAAGTACTACTCTCCTCATGGTTTGGATTTAATTATAAGGATAAGTGGTTGATCTCACATATGGTTTTAATTAAAGAACATAGTATTAGATGTCTCTTATGTTCAATAATTAAGCAGGAGAGTGCAATGCTAGGTTTCTAATTCTATGTGCTTGTTGACACATGGTTTGAAACTCAAATATGGACTAGGTTTATAGTTGTGATCACCCAAGTGATGCACAAACTAGGGTTGAGATAGAGTGCTAGGTTGTAGATATGGGATGACACCATATTGCCTGTGCTAGGGTTTAATCTCCCCTAACCATGATAATGTGGTTGATTACCTAACATTTTATGTTCTCCTCTAGTTACTAAAGATCTGAGAATTGGTTCTATTTGATTCCACTATTGTTATCCTTAATCCATTATTAAGTAACTGAAGTAGATATGGTTCTTTTTATAGTTAACTTTGGTTCTAATGATGATAGTTTCTCATCATAAAAAGTATAGAGTTTTACTCGAAGGTTTTCTTAGGTTCTTTATTTTATGAAATATAGGTATGGTAGGATTCTACTTATGATCACCAAATGGTTCACAAATAAAAGATAAGATATAAACCTAGGGTTGCTTACTAGTTATCTTCCTATAATTTCATGTGGGAATGAAATCTACTTATTCTAGTAGGGTTTAACTTATCCTCACATACTTCAAGAGCATGATCATGGTTAGACATGATCCACTTGTTCTTGATATCTTTACCTCAAGTTCTTAGGGTTTATGATCATCACTCAATTTATAATGATCAAGGTTTGGCTTCCTAAATTATTTCTAATGGAATGGTTTATTCTAGGGTTTATGGTGTATTCACCATATCTCGGTATGTATGAAAGTTTAAGTCTTTACCTAGATGACTTAGTTGAGTTAGTCTCCACTTTACTTCACCAATTCATGGATATAGTCTTGTTCCATTTGATATTAGGTTATCCCATCATTTCAAAGTGAAATGGTTTAGATCCTAATACTTTAGTTCAGGAATTGTCCTTGATTCTTAAATAGGTAAAGCTAAGATTGATATGAATGGTCTCTCTTATTTGGTAAGGACTTGAATACTACTCTAAGGTTCCTCTTGAAGATGATGTTGTGATCATATGGATATTTATACCCAAGGTTTGCCATTGCTTATCTAATAATTAATATAGAACTCTCCTCTCTCTAGGTGTGATGTGTATTAACTTGGTATAGAGAAGAATATCTATTCCTGGGGTGGACCTTCTTGTTATAATTCCAATGTTGAAGTGGAATGAATACCATGAGGTTTCATGGTAGGATAATAGATTAACCTTAGGACATGGAAAAGATAAGTGAAGAATGGTTTCTTCATTTATTGTTACTTGAATTCCATTTAGATGGATGTTCATATGTTATGGCAAGAAATACCATGTTGTGATCTTTAATAAGATCAAGTAGTTGATCCTTGATTCATATGTCCTTGTGTTGGTTTTAATTTCATTTGATCTAACCCTTTAGACCAATTCATTTCTGCCCAAAACAAGGTTTTAGCAAAGTCACATTGAGGTTTATAGCGCTTGACTTGTTGAGCTACTTCAATTCCACCAAGGTCAAGTGAAACTTCAGTTACTGTGACTGTTTTACTTTAAAGCGCAAAAATTCCCCAGATTTTCTATGCATGAATGCAATGCACACATCTGTTTCCTCTATTTTGTAACCCCATTACCTGGGATATTACAGTCTCTACCCCTTAAACTAAACTTCGTCCTCGAAGTTTGAACTCTCTCACGTTTCGGAGTGTGAATCTGACTTGTATAGACTAAAACTTTTCTCGAACTCCATATTGATCTCACTAGATATAATTGAATATATCCCTTGTCCAGATTCTTCCTGGAATCCATTATGGTTTGTCTCTGAACCATGGTTCTTACTTTGATTCTTTGATTTCTTCCAACTCTATATGCTTGTTTCCTTTCTCATTGAAGATTCAATGATTGAGACTTCTTCTGGTGCTGCTAGTCTTATTCGAAGGCTAATTTGATAATAAACTCCTAATTGATAAATAGGTCCTTATTTTACCTTACTACCAAACGTGCAATAATGGTATTTGGTAAGGTACTAACTATGGAATTGGTCGTGATGGTTTATTTTTCTAATAATGGATTAGACTTATATAGTCCATCCAATCATGGTTTATAGTTGATACCTATAACTGGTTTGGGGTATTTAGGTTCCATGAAAGGAATCATTCTATTAGTCTTTGGTATTGATGTGTTCAATCTTCTTCGGTCTTTGGTCATCTAGAGCTTTATTTGATCTTTGGTATTTTCTTTATCCAACTTCATTAATCCTTGGTTTACTGGTGCTATCGTACTTCTGATTGATTATTTCTCACTTTCTCAAGTTATAGTCCACTTCTTACGTCCTCGAGGTATGAACCTCGGCTTCTGGTCTGACCTTCTTCTGAAGGTATTGTTCAACAATCTTATGAAAATAAGATCGAACTTCCTCTCAGTTCAGACCTTCTTCTTCTACCTTACTCAAAATATTGAGTTATTGTACAACCAACTAAATGTTTACTCTACCCCTTAGAGTTTTCTTATGGTCTTGAACTCCTTTTCTTCCAACTATTGGACTTATGGTTGGAATATTGGTCTGGTTCTAACTTATGGGTTTTACTTCTTCTAAGGTGTCGCGAAGAATGTTTATGGTGTATCCACTCAATTGTGGATATCCATTGTGAATCCTTCGACTAAATGATTATAGATCTAGCTATTTGGCTGACAAGATTTTTATTTGTTCACAAACTTTTGTTACAAATAATTAAATCGTGGACTATTTGTAATACCAACTGATACCAGCTGTGGTTATTATACCAACCTGTGGCTATTTGATATCTAAAAATGGTTTCTATTATAGGTTCCGATCAAGCTGGACGAGACATCTTCGCTTTATCTCGCGGTGTTGATCCTATACCCATTGTGGTCTTCCGATATCAACGATGGTCTTCTTATATACTGCTATGATTTCATATATCGTCTTCCTTCATTCGGGGTTTATTTTGCAAGAAAACCACTAGGCGACACTATGAATATAGTATCCTAAGTGATTTCCCATGCATTCCCTCTTCCATAATGACTATGGTTCTACTTCTACTACTCCACAGTCATCATATTTCTCACCTTCATGCTTCCTATGTACTAAAGTACTCCTCTGTTGAGGTAAAGCATGAATGTTGATTGGCACTTCCTTCAGAGTATTGTGGTTGCTTCCCACAACTTTGTTTCCTTTATCTGATGAACCTTCATCTTGTCTTCAGAATCTTCAGAATTCGTCACTTCCTCACAAGAATACCATTACCCTCTAGATCTATAGCATTAAGTAAGAACTTGATATAGCAACATGCATTTGCATACCAAAGTCAAACTTCATGTATGGATCTAGTCAATCAATGCAAATCCAATAAAAATCCAAGAAGATTCAGCTTTGTGCTTATAATACACATCATCATAAGCCTCGAATAAAATAGTTGAGTAAGACATCACTAAACATCGAGCTGAGATGTGTAGTATATAACACCACATAAGATAGGGTTGTATTGTGATACTTAGCACGAATATATGTGATTCTACTATTTGTCTCAACCTTTACCTTAATTGCACATTTGCAATGAGATGAACTTGAAACAAAGTGGTCTAGGATAGTTATGGTTGACCTAAAGTTCTTTGGAAGTATTAGCTTAACTTCTATGTTGTTGAGGACTGTCTCCCATGATATCTTTTGGTTCTAATATGGCTACTCTATATACATAACTATTGGAATATAGCTCCTATACTTCCAAGTGTTTCTACCATAAGACTATGGTCATGATGTGCTTGGCACACTTCCCATGGTTTTGGAACACAAATCTTGCACTATTGTTGAACGACTGGCTTCTTATTGTTTTCCTCCTAAATGTTTATAATGTTCTAATTCATCACATAATGATTCTCAAGTGAATCTTATATGATTACTATCCCTACCATGGAAGTAGACATATATTATTCCTATCCCTCTTCCTTTCCTCCCATGATTGACTCATCATGGTTTATACTACCTCCTATAACTTATATTCATTCCTTACTATCAGTTGTTTTTACATGTTTGGATAATTTACTTACCCATTACTTGTATTGGTTTACACCTTCTAATAGGATATCTTGCTTATCTTTGTCACTTAATATTACTCCTATTACAGGTCTAGATAATTCTTACTTAACCATAACATGTGTTGGTACACATCTTCCAATAGGATATCTTCCTTATGGTTGTATCCTCTCTTTGGACTACCATGTATTGTATACCAACTGTGATCTACTCATATATTGTTTTAAGGACTTAATGGTATGCTACCTGTTTGGGATTAGCTAACTAGCTTCACTTAGGAAAGATAGGTAAGAAATGTTGACTCAAGTGTGTCAGGATTATTCTCAAGTGAATATCCATCTCAAGTCATAAAAAGATTTGGTTCACCTAAGAAAACTTCCTATAGACACTACCAATCCTATAGGTCTCCTTTAAAGGGTTTTACTCCTAGGGTCAAAGCATTTGCTCTGATACCAACTGTGGTGACCCGGCATACCACTGCATGTTGTAGTATGCAAGTCTGATATAACACCAATGAAACACCGTTCCACTAGTATTATATCGCTCAGACTGGTACAACAGAAACATATGCGGGTCCAAGGTATGTCTATAGAATTATAACATTTACTCCATTACATAAGATCAGCACAGCCTCTTACTTTACAATGAGGTAAAACTGCAGATAACTCCAGAAGATCGACTCGTAGTCTAGTCTTATCACGAACTCTATTTGTAGAGTATTTCACTAACTACAGAGGCTAAGAATAGACTCTAGCTAAATAGGAGCTAGGTTTAGGAAGCTAGTTCCCTTCTATGGCTAAACTAGGTTTTCTCCTTGTTGGATGTGGTATCGGGCTCCTCTGACAGGGTCCTGTCTCGTGAAGTAGTTGTTGACTCCTCGGCCTTCGAGGTTGCACCTGTAGGTCCTCCTTCGATGCCTCCATATCTAAGCAGGGGATTTAAGAGTGGGATGAGTACGAGCGTACTCAACAAGTTCATTATAGGAAAGAGGTGTTTAATGCACTAGCTACGGCATTAGACCGGAAAGTCTAATACCAATGCAAGTTTTCATAACCATTTCTTCAAGAGGTTGCTTTTATTCGGAAGAACTATGTCCGTCGGCCTTCACCGGTTTACTAGAACTTCATGGAGTTCCTTTCCGGCAGCGTTCGCAGTTCCATATACCGGAACGAGGGAGTGACGAGTCACGGTTCTTTACACTCGCGAGAGGTGTGTTGCTTTACCCATAAGAGATCTCAACCTTGGTGCCAACCGGGCGCGCAACCCGTCCACACTTCCTATGGTGTGAGGCCCGGTATAAGGTCTAGCCAATCATGTTCCTCCGCTACCTCGAACACCCACTCGTTGTTGCATGCCCCGACCCTGGGTCCACGCCGGTCCCATTATTCCCGTAATTTCAGGGTGGACCCCGACCACGACGACGAGTCTTGGGCTCTACCATACACTCCTACGCCGGTAGCCGCAACCCATCATAGACCGCATTACCGTGGGGAATTAGAATGGGATCCCCACCCTCCGGTTGTTCCGCAAGACACAAGCGCTACGGCAAGCAATGCTTTACCGTGGGGAATTAGAATGGGATCCCCACCCTCCGGTTGTTCCGCCGGATACAAGCTGCTACGGTAAGCGCATCCGTTGATGAACGAGAGGTGGAAACACTTTTGACTACTCCGTCCCACTCCGGATCTTATGGTTAACACGGGTATTACGGCACAAGAATCACTTGGCGACATTTGTTGTTTAATCCTAGATGGATATAAACCCGTGCAATGGAACCTCCACCATATCAACACAATCCATGGTTCCATTGCCCACCACATAGTCATATTCATAGTTATGAAAGTAGTGGTTTTGATTTTTATGCAATAGTGATAACCATAATACTTTGCAAGTAATTTGATAGAAATACTCAAATGACATGAGCAAGTGATGAACTTGCCTTTCTTGACTTGCAAGATTATGCGGGCAAGGTCTTCGATACGCAATAACTCCAAATTCTGAAATAGCATCATCGTCCGGTAAGGACGATGTTTAAAAGATTGGCAAGGATGCAATAATGCATAAGTATGAGATGCAATCGTTCTAAGCGTGTCCTCACCCCGATGAATTAGGATTAGTGAGGGTTAATGATTAGTTCGGGGTGTGTTGCACTTTTAGAGTGATTCACAAACAAGGTTCTTATTCGGGTGTGATTACTTGGTATTAATAATAGGTAGATAATAAAGCATATTAATCAATTGAGCACACAAAGAATGATAATTGGCATAATGTTAACAAGTAAAGAACAGTGGTCAGTTTTAGTACTATATGGCATGGTTAATGATTAATTATCATATACTTTAAAAGAATAACTTTTGAAGAACATATTCTTTGATAAAGAACAAGTATGAGAATTAGGTTGGTGGGTTCTATGGTTGTCTATGGTTTCATCTAGTTTCTGAAGTAAGTATTAAATGGATCCAAATAGGGTTGGATTCATTAATAACTAGGGATTTTAAGGATTGAGTTAATGCCTAGGCATCCTAAGCAATTCATTATACATGGTTGTTGTCGGGGTTGGTTTATCTTGCTAGTGATAGCTCGTTAGGGTTTATAGGTTCGTTAGGTAGGGTTGAGGTTACTCTCTATTTTCTTCAAAAGAATAACTTTTGAAGAACATACTTCTTAAATACTAAGAAGTATAATAATTAGGTTGAGGTTGTTTAGGTTTGCTATTTAATTCCCTAAGTAAGGATTGGTTGGTTCCTAAATAGGATGTTTGATAATTATCTAACATTAGTAGGGTTTAGTGGATATGGTTAGGTAATGCAAGATAATGGGCATGGTTGCTATTAGGGATCATCACCATGGTGTGATGCTAATTAAATAGGAATGGTTAAGGTTGATAAGTTGGATGATAGGAACTAGGGTTTAGATGTGGTTGATCCAATTGGATCAACCAAGTTGGGTAGGTAGGCGTATATGGACTACTATATGATTGATGATGGGGCCCCTACAATTTTTATATGGCATGGTATGTGTTTAATTCCTGTTATGATACTATGGATGAAAAATAGAATACCATGATTACATGTGAGGATCTAGGGTTTAGGTTTTAGAAGTAATTTAGGGTTCACATGTAATAATGGAACTAGGGTTCCTAATTAATTTAGGGTTTTAGGAGTCACATGAAATGATAAGTTCCTGGTTCTATTACTTATGAAATTAGGGTTTTCTAAATACCCTAAAGTTCTTGAATTAATAACTTCACTTTAAGGTTGAAGTTATTAATAACTTTGAAATAAAATTAATATTGGATTTGGCATTTTTCTATTTTTAAAGATTTTAATATTTAGGGTAATTATTAATCAAGGTTTAATTCCTATTAATAAGGATTTAATAAGTTAATAGAAAAGGAAAATTAATTTTAATGTTTTCCTTATCTACTTTCTGGTTTTTATTTAATTTGGAAAGTTTTCCTAATTATTGAATTTTAATTGCATTTTGATTTAATAAATAAGGCTTAAATAACAAGTATAAAATAATTGAATTTTTATTAAAAATAAAAATTTCATTTTTTATTGGATAGAGTTTTCTTTTCTAAGAATTTTAATATCTTATTTACATATTTCTGACTTAAATTGAATTTTCTAGATTTATTTGAAGTTACGGCAATAATTGGATTTGAATTTAAAACGGAAATTAACTAAAGCTACCCGGCTATTTCTACCCACAGCCACTGGCTGGTGGGTCCAGGGCCAGGTCACGTGCCACGTGGGCACGACCAAGTCAAAATCGATGATGTGGCACGGGGAGCTCCTGGCCGGCGGCCAGTTGCCGACGACGGCGACGATTCGGGGTTCGCACGGACGGGGAGCTAGGCGGGTTCGACGCGGGGCGACACGGTGAGCAGTTTGGTAGCGGCGCCGCCCCGTATAGGTCACCGGAGCGTGACCGGCGGCGAGGTACCGCGGCGGCGGCCACGGGTCTGCGATGTTGAGCATGCTACAGGAGGCTATTGAGCAAGGCGAGCTTGCCAGGAGGTTGAGGGGCTCACCAGGGACACGCCAGGCTTGACGGCGAGGCGAGAAATGGTCGGCATCGCCGGAATTCGTCGTTCCGGGCGTTGGAGAAGACGGGCTCAACGGCGACGCTCTGGGGCACCATGGCTCGATTCCTTGCGCACGGTGAGCTTGTCGACCATGGCGGTGACGATGGCGTACTCGGCGGGGCCTGGGGAGGTCCACATCGACGGCGGCAATGGTGGCCGGTTGTGTTAGGGTTTCGGTTTGGGGAAGAAAATGGAGCGAGAGGAAGAAGAAGGTCGGGCCGGGGTTCGTCCGGGGATTTATACGACTCCGGGCGAGCCTCGTCACACCGTCGATGAAGGAGGGGTCGACGGCGAGGGAGGAGAAGAGGAGCACGGCGTCGTCGTCGGCGTCCATGCGCGAGGAGAAGATGAGGATGAACTCCTCGTTGTTATTTTGACGAAGAGGTAAGTGGGTTGGCGTCGGGCCGCGTCTTGGGCTGTGTTACGGGCCGGTGCTAGGCTCGGCAGTGAGTTGGCTGTGGTGGGTCGTGGCGGCCAGGTAAGGTCCAGGTCAGTCCCTCTCCTCTCCTTTTCTATTTTCTTTTTATTTCTGTTTTTATTTCTGTTTTCAATTCTGGTTTTATAATTCTGTTTTGAATTCAATTTGGAATGCTTTTCTATGTTGCAGGTATTTCTTAATTGAATAATACAAGGAATAGCCCAAGATTCATCATACACTTTGATAATGTATTAGAAAATTTAATATGGGTACTATAACATTGGTTTTATTGTTATTATTGGGATTTGAATTCAAATATCCATATGGACATGAATTTGAATATTATCTTGAAGAATGTTAAATTGATTCCCATAGGATAGTTTTCTTACTTAGTGATATATAGAGTTTTGTTGGTATTACTTTGCAAGAAACATTCTCCAGGTAAGATTTATTAATGAATTTCAATAAGGGAGTGACCTAATGACACGAGTTCATGTGCTAAAATGTGTCTAAGGACTTGACCTCCTATTTGAAAATGTTGTCACTTGCTTATTATTTTATGTGCATAACTATGTGCTAATAAATTGGAAACTCTGCTTAAACTCCTTCCAAGTTTAGTATTAATATTGTGGTTTAGTAACACTTTAAAACTACCTAGAGTAAGTACTACTCTCCTCATGGTTTGGATTTAATTATAAGGATAAGTGGTTGATCTCACATATGGTTTTAATTAAAGAACTTAGTATTAGATGTCTCTTATGTTCAATAATTAAGCGAGGAGAGTGCAATGCTAGGTTTCTAATTCTATGTGCTTGTTGACACATGGTTTGAAACTCAAATATGGACTAGGTTTATAGTTGTGATCACCCAAGTGATGCACAAACTAGGGTTGAGATATAGTGCTAGGTTGTAGATATGGGATGACACCATATTGCCTGTGCTAGGGTTTAATCTCCCCTAACCATGATAATGTGGTTGATTACCTAACATTTTATGTTCTCCTCTAGTTACTAAAGATCTGAGAATTGGTTCTATTTGATTCCACTATTGTTATCCTTTATCCATTATTAAGTAAGCTGAAGTAGATATGGTTCTTTTTATAGTTAACTTTGGTTCTAATGATGATAGTTTCTCATCATAAAAAGTATAGAGTTTTACTCGAAGGTTTTCTTAGGTTCTTTATTTTATGAAATATAGGTATGGTAGGATTCTACTTATGGTCACCAAATGGTTCACAAATAAAAGATAAGATATAAACCTAGGGTTGCTTACTAGTTATCTTCCTATAATTTCATGTGGGAATGAAATCTACTTATTCTAGTAGGGTTTAACTTATCCTCACATACTTCAAGAGCATGATCATGGTTAGACATGATCCACTTGTTCTTGATATCTTTACCTCAAGTTCTTAGGGTTTATGATCATCACTCAATTTATAATGATCAAGGTTTGGCTTCCTAAATTATTTCTAATGGAATGGTTTATTCTAGGGTTTATGGTGTATTCACCATATCTCAGTATGTATGAAAGTTTAAGTCTTTACCTAGATGACTTAGTTGAGTTAGTTTCCACTTTACTTCACCAATTCATGGATATAGTCTTGTTCCATTTGATATTAGGTTATCCCATCATTTCAAAGTGAAATGGTTTAGATCCTAATACTTTAGTTCAGGAATTGTCCTTGATTCTTAAATAGGTAAAGCTAAGATTGATATGAATGGTCTCTCTTATTTGGTAAGGACTTGAATACTACTCTAAGGTTCCTCTTGAAGATGATGTTGTGATCATATGGATATTTATACCCAAGGTTTGCCATTGCTTATCTAATAATTAATATAGAACTCTCCTCTCTCTAGGTGTGATGTGTATTAACTTGGTATAGAGAAGAATATCTATTCCTGGGGTGGACCTTCTTGTTATAATTCCAATGTTGAAGTGGAATGAATACCATGAGGTTTCATGGTAGGATAATAGATTAACCTTAGGACATGGAAAAGATAAGTGAAGAATGGTTTCTTCATTTATTGTTACTTGAATTCCATTTAGATGGATGTTCATATGTTATGGCAAGAAATACCATGTTGTGATCTTTAATAAGATCAAGTAGTTGATCCTTGATTCATATGTCCTTGTGTTGGTTTTAATTTCATTTGATCTAACCCTTTAGACCAATTCATTTCTGCCCAAAACAAGGTTTTAGCAAAGTCACATTGAGGTTTATAGCGCTTGACTTGTTGAGCTACTTCAATTCCACCAAGGTCAAGTGAAACTTCAGTTACTGTGACTGTTTTACTTTAAAGCGCAAAAATTCCCCAGATTTTCTATGCATGAATGCAATGCACACATCTGTTTCCTCTATTTTGTAACCCCATTACCTGGGATATTACACGGAAGCTCGGTGGCGGGGCAGTTCTTGAACGGCGGCAGTTTTCTTTTGCTCGCAGGGTCGGAGACGTCCTTCAAGTAGAAGAAACCCCCAGACCAGTACCGCGCGGATTCGTGGCGGTCGGTGTGGGGGTAGACGCGGCCCGAGCGGATCATGAAGGTGATGGATCCGCATGTTGCTAGTTCGGTGGATTTCCGGATCCTCTCCTTCTTGACAGTAAAGTAATATTGGAACAGGGAGAGCTCGGGAGTTACCCAGAGATGTTCCTCGCAGAGGGTGACGTGATTGCTGATCGCAAGCACGCTATTCGGAGAGATGTTGTGGGGCTGGAGCCCATAAGCCTTCAGGATCTCTAGGAAGAAGTCCGAAGGCGGAAATGAGAAGCCCCGCTCCACTAGTGCTTTCGTCATCACCATCTCGTTGTCTTGGGGGGCTGGAGCTAAGGCATTCGGCGTTGTCCTCCAGCTTCCGGGTTGCAGGAAGCCTTCCCCCTCCAAGTTCTTCAGCTCAGTCTCTGTGGTGGTGCAGGGCCACCATTTTCCCTTGGCTTCAGAGTCTCGTTGACGAGCCTTCGATTTTTTGACGATTTCTTCCGCCTGGTGCTCCGCCTGATCCGCCTCGGAGGCTTTCTCCGGGTTAGCGGAAGTCCCTTCGACCTCCTTGCCGGAATCCTTTGAAGGATCCAGCCTGACTGGGGCGAAGGGTGGAGGGGCGGAGGAGATTGGGGTTGCCAGGATAGGTTCAGAGGTTGGAGGCGGAGTCGTTGAAGACATCTGAAGAAAAGACATTGGCGGAAACATTCCTTAGTCGGATCCGGCGTCGTCAACCTAACGTTCATCCCTACCGACTACGGCGCGAGAACGAAGCTCGAGAGCTCACCATGATGGAGTCCGCGGTGGTCGGAGTCGCCGGCGACGAGGTTTCTGCGCGGTGGCTCGCTGAAGTTAAGAACAGGACGAACACCGTGCGGCGGCGAAGCAACTTCGGCGAAGCTCCGGCGAGATTCCGGCACGGCGGAGAGGAAGCTCGAGGCGGCGCTACGCAGAGAGGTAGAAAGGGGGTGAATGAGGATTAAGGGGTCGACGGCGGATATTTATAGGCCGGAGGGACGAGGTCGTGCTCCGCATCCTGTGGTCGGAATGCAAGCGTCGCACCGTTGGATGCGTGACACGTGTCCCAAACCCTAAACGGTAAAAATGGCTAGAGATAAGTTACCGCACAAATCGCGCGAAAATGGCGCCAGAATTGGCGGAACCGTTTGAGTCTTTTGAGATTCCGGGTAATTGCGTGAGGATAAGTTGGTTCTCATTCGAAGCAGGGTTTAACCCGGAAATATTCAAATCGTCGATGGATGAAGTCCCGCAGAATGGGAGCATTTTGCGACTAAAATTTGGGAAAAGAAGAAAATGTGAAGTTGGAGTTCTTCAAGTTTCTCCGCGTTACTGATATTGTCGGAGGCCATGATGGACTAGCAAGGCGGAAACAGCAAGCGAAATTCGGAGAACTCTGGGGGCTACTGTTGTGGGTATACTTCATGGGTGTACCATCGACAGTGCCTAGATCCGGCAAGCCCGGGTGGCCCACAGATGGTGATGAGGCATGTGGCCCATCGGGCGGCCCGATTCTTGTTGATCCTGACGGAAGATGTCCGGCCCAGGAGCAGGGGAGCCGGATCCGACCGACCTTAGGAGGAACCCGGATCCATGAAGGCCCAGTAGGAACCCGGATCCGGGACGGCGTATAGAGGAAGGCGGATCCTTGACGTGCACGGCAAGACATAGTATCGTAATTAGGCAAACCTATAATCCGGCTAGGACTCTCCATGTAAACCCTAGATCCGTGCGCCTTTATAAGCCGGATCCTGGGAGCCCTAGAGGCACGACTAAACTCATTGTAACAACGCGAAAGCGCCCAGATAATTCCAGACAAGCAGCAGTAGGCCCTGTCATCGTGCAGGTGTTCCGAAGCTGGGTAAATCGCGTACCACCGTCCCGTGTGCACTCCGCCCTATGGCCCCTACTTCTTCTCCTCCACCACATCCTGCACGCTTAGCGAAGCTCCGCCGGGTTTCTCCACCACCACCGACACCACGCCGTCGTGCTGTCGGATTCAAGAGGAGCTACTACTTCCGCTGCCCGCTGGAACGGGGAGGTGGACGTTGTCTTCATCAACAACCGAACGTGTGACCGAGTACGGAGGTGCTGCCCGTTCGTGGCGCCGTGATCAAGATCTTCTACGCGCTTTTGCAAGCGTCAAGTGAACGTCTACCGCAGCAACAAGAGCCTCATCTTGTAGGCTTTGGAATCTCTTAAAGGGTGAGACTCGATAATCCCCTCGTTGCTACCGTCTTGTAGATTGCATCTTGGCTTGGATTGTGTGTTCGCGGTAGGAAATTTTTTGTTTTCTATGCAACGAATCCCTACAGTGGTATCAGAGCCAGGTCTATGCATAGATGGTTGCACGAGTAGAACACAATGGTTTTGTGGGCGTTGATGCTCTTGTTGTATTTAGTTTGAGTACTTTGCATCTTTGTGGCATAGTGGGATGAAGCGGCTCGGGCTAACTTTACATGACCGCGTTCATGAGACTTGCTCCTCGTTCGACATGCAACTTGTATTGCATAAGAGGCTTTGCGGGTGTCTGTCTCTCCTACTATAGTGAAGATTCAATTTACTCTTCTATTGACAACACTAGTATCACCGTTGTGGTTCATGTTCATAGGTAGATTAGATCTTACTCGAAAACCCTAAACCACGTAAAATATGCAAACCAAATTAGAGACGTCTAACTTGTTTTTGCAGGGTTTGGTGATAAGAAGCATCTCATCTTCTGGTGATGGGTATTGGAATATGGGGGCCGATGCACAGGTTGGCCGTAATAAAAGTGAAAATTCGAAAATTTTCGAGCACAGCCGATGCAGCAGGCATCGACTTAAGGACATGAAAGCCGATGCATGGCCATCGACTCAAGGGAGATTTCTTCAAGGACAATGTCAGGAGCGGCATGGGCGTGCGGATCAGGTCAAGGATGGATTGCATCAGGTCCATCAAAGGAAAGGAGCCTATCTGGCCGGCAGGAACTGAAGAAACTCGGGGGGCAGCTCACCTTGAGGGCTCTCGGCTTTGGGAAGCTGATGTATGTTTAAATCGACTAGCTCGGCATAAGGAGCTCCCTCAGACATGATCGAGCCTAGGTCCATACAGCTCTGCTTTGCCTTGGCTGAGACTCGGGGGGCAACAGGCCTGGTAGGTGCTCCATTGAAAAGGCCGATTGAAGTACCATCGGCTGATCCTCGTTGCAACCTTCTTCACAAAGCGATGAACGTTCGCTAAGGAGATTGGAAGGATGAATGTCGAAGGACCGATGCGTTGTTATCGGCTCATTACACATTGGCAAAGAGGGCAAATCGGCTCAATCAAACTCAGAAGAAATCGGCAAACTCGAATTGGGGAACGGTTCTTCATTGATAGGCGAGATTTCTTACATAAGGAGCTAATTGCCCTCAAAAGGAAATACTAGGGGATACATTGCCCCATCTGCTATTACTGACCCTATGCTAGGGGTCCTATCTACGGGCCATCACTGCCCTCGTCGTCATCCTCAGAGCTCTCATCGGCACTGCTGCCGATGGGCTCCTCGTCGCTACTCCCGTAGCCCTCCACGGGGGCCTCATCCCCGTCTTCGTCGTCGCTGCTGTCGTCGTCCCACCACATGCGAAGGCGCTTCGCCGGTGGGTAGCCCTCGAGGGAGTCGTCGTCGTCGTCCTCCTCCTCCTCCTCTTCTTCCTCCATCACCCCCTCGGAGGAGGTGAAGTCGTCCCAGGAGAAGCGATCGTCATCGCTCTCCTCCTCCGGTTCCCCGTCGGCGAGGAAACGGAGGTCGCTCTCCCCGTCCGTCGAGGACTGGTCGTCCTCGGACCAGATGGAGAAGTCATGGTCTGACTCCTCCCCGGCTGCAATGGCGCGGCAGGTATTAGCCGCATGGACCGCCGCTGGGTTGTGCTCCGGCGTCGGCTCGCGGGACATGGAGGACTGGCTGGAGGGGTCCGATGCGGCTGAAGAGGAAGAAGACATGGTGGCTGGGAGGGTTTTTGGAGTGCTAATGCGGAGGAGATACAAAGGAGAAGCTGTTCAGAGCGGTTAAATCAAAGGAGGATATAGTGGAAATTCAATGCCACAGCAGTTTCAGAGGAAGTGGTGCCTAAAAGAAAAAGAAAAAAAAACTGCCAGGTCACGCGGAGAAGTTGAGAAGGCAAGGCATCATCATGAGGGATACTGCGACGGTTACGCCACGACATGACCCGACGAAGGAAAGCGAGTGATTTTGGAATTACCAATTCCAAAACCGAGGGGGCATGTGTTATCACCAAGATTTGACCGAGTCGGAGGTGGGCCGCGATCAAGATGGGCTTAAGGAAATATACGTGGAGAATTATATGAATCGGCCTGTTGGGCTTAATTGCCCGTGTATCTGTAACATATTAGATCTATTTTAGTTTAGAGATAGAATCTTAGTCGTGCACGGTTTAGTGCATGCCCGCATTAGAGAGTCCCCTGGACTATAAATATGTACCTAGGGTTTATGGAATAAACAACAACTCACGTTCAACCCCAAAACAAACCAATCTCGGCGCATCGCCAACTCCTTCATCTCGAGGGTTTCTATCAGGTAAGCGACATGCTGCCTAGATCGCATCTTGCGATCTAGGCAGCACAAGCCCTACGTTGTTCATGCGTTGCTCGTACTGAAGCGCTTTTGATGGCGAGCAACGTAGTTATCATTAGATGTGTTAGGGTTAGCATTGTTCTTCGTTTAAACATGCTTACGTAGTGCAACCCTTGCATATCTAGCCGTCCTCATGCCTATCTCAGGTGTGGGGGCGGCACCCCGCTGACCATTATTTAGTAGATCTGATCCGTTACGATTGCTCCTTGTTCTACAAGGATTAGTTTAATATCTGCAATAGTTTGGCCTTACAAGGGGGGGGAGGATCCAGTTGCACGTAGGGTTGCGTTCGCAAGTCCTAAACGGGATGTTCCTACGATCAACTTCATGTTGGTTTTTGGCCTTGTTTAGGATCGGCTTACGAGCACCGTGCGTGGCCGCAAGGCCCAACCTGGAGTAGGATGATCCGGTTATGCGGTGAAAACCCTAAATCGTCGTAGATCTCATTAGCTTCATCTTGATCAAGCAGGACCACCAAGTATTCGTACACCCCGTACGGATCATGGGTGGATCGGCTCTTTGAGCCGATTCACAGGATAACCCGAGAGCCGATCGAGGCTCGTATTTAACGTTTACATGTATGCCCTGCAGGAAACTAAGCGAGGCAATCTCATCACCTTCCCGACCAGGTATAGGTCGGGTGGCACGCCCTTGCACTTCGCAACGCCGCGTGTGACCGAGAAGAGCATTGCGGGCCGTCGCTCGGAGGGGTCTCGGCCAGCCGCGGCTCTAGGCTCCCCGGCTCTACGGTGTTGACAAGGCCGCTGCCCGCCGGTGGGTTTTGGCGAGTCAACACATTTCAGCACGCCGGTGGGACAATCGTCTTCATCAACCACATCGCCATCTACATCTGAGATGGCGGACGGCACGCCAGTCACATGCGACGAGATCAAAGCCATCCTCGAAGCCGCACTCTTCGGCTCTTCCCACCGAACCCACTCCCATGACGTCAGGGGGAGGGGCTCCACGCCCGAAGGCGCACTTGATGGGAGAGATCTCTCCACCCCGTTGGAGGAGCGCACCAAGTCTCTGAAGCATGGGGATCTGCCCAAGGAGCTCGGAAGGAAACATGACGGAATCAAGGCAACCCTTGGAACCGAACCCATCGGCTCCGCTGAGAAGACCCGGCCGCACGGTATCAGGCTTGGTAGAAACCCACGTCCGGGTCCCGGTGTCGACACGGTGGATCTCAGCCACCCCATAGATCGGCCAAAGTTTTCCTTTGGTGTCAATATGGCAGGATCTGCAAGCCGCCATGACAAAGAGGAAACAGAAAGCAGCCACTCCCGTGGCACGGATGAAAAGGGAGCCGATCCGCGCGACCAACCCCGAGGTGAGGACAGGCGGTACCTGGCAAGAGAGGGAATAAGAAGCATGCGGTATCAACGCCCACACTCCAAGCACCCTCTCAACAAATACGAGCAGCACCACGACCGACGTCGGCGCTACGACGCGGACGATGAAAGGAATTTCCGGTCTGATGCCGAGGTCGGAAGGTACCGCCAACATGGTAGAAGCAACAACGGGTGCGATCGTCGCGCCGAAGGGAAGCCAAGGGGGCAGAGTGACATGGATAGGCACTGGGACTGCCCGTTCTTCAAACATTGCTGGGACTCAGGGATGAGCCGATTGCCAACAATCGAGGATTGCCCAGAATGCAAACAAAGGAAGAAGGGTGCCGCCAACGTGTCTGTGTTCAGCCGACTAGGGCCTTTCCCGCATCGGAACAAGCGTGCTGAGTCCCCTCAGATGGAGGGTCTCGAGGAGCTGGAGGACGGTGGTGAAGAATACAAATATCATCAGCCCAGATGGTGCCCTGATGGGCTCAGCCGTTCCCAGGAGCAAAAAGTCCAGCGTCTGCGTGAGGTGGAAGAAACTGAAAGATTATACCTGCGCACGCTAAGGAAGGCACGGCCTGATCTGGCCGCCAAAATTCTGCGAGCCCTGGACGAGGAAGGTCAGCCACAAAGAAAAGAGTGGCGCCCCAAACAGAGGAAAGCCGATGATGAGACATCGGCTGGCACAAACATGGTACTCGTCTTGCCGACAGAGCTTAGCCCTCCACGACTCTCCGGAGCGCTCAAGGTGGACGACAGCAGGCGCATCAAGTCAGAGGTTGGGTTGGTTTCGTCCAGCCTGACCAAGTAGCAAGATCAAACCAATGAGCCAACCAGGAGAGGCTGATCCTTGTGATCGGCCCCAAAAATTTACGAAGGGAACTTACGAAACCTTCAACGAGCAAGCAACGTGGAGGCCGATTCCAGCAATCGGCCAAAATTATCCTTACCTACCTTTCTGCCTGGGTTCAACATTGTTATCCAACAGAGCCGATACCATCAATTCTCTTGACAGAATCGGCTCGGGGGGGCGCCCAGGTAGATAAGAAGCATCTCATCTTCTGGTGATGGGTATTGGAATATGGGGGCCGATGCACGGGTTGGCCGTAATAAAAGTGAAAATTCGAAAATTTTCGAGCACAGCCGATGCAGCAGGCATCGACTTAAGGACATGAAAGCCGATGCATGGCCATCGACTCAAGGGAGATTTCTTCAAGGACAATGTCAGGAGCGGCATGGGCATGCGGATCAGGTCAAGGATGGATTGCATCAGGTCCATCAAAGGAAAGGAGCCTATCTGCCGGCGAGAACTGAAGAAACTCGGGGGGCAGCTCACCTTGAGGGCTCTCTGCTTTGGGAAGCTGATGTATGTTTAAATCGGCTAGCTCGGCATAAGGAGCTCCCTCAGACATGATCGAGCCTAGGTCCATACAGCTCTGCTTTGCCTTGGCTGAGACTCGGGGGGCAACAGGCCTGGTAGGTGCTCCATTGAAAAGGCCGATTGAAGTACCATCGGCTGATCCTCGTTGCAACCTTCTTCACAAAGCGATGAACGTTCGCTAAGGAGATTGGAAGGATGAATGTCGAAGGACCGATGCGTTGTTATCGGCTCATTACACATTGGCAAAGAGGGCAAATCGTCTCAATCAAACTCAGAAGAAATCGGCAAACTCGAATTGGGGAACGGTTCTTCATTGATAGGCGAGATTTCTTACATAAGGAGCTAATTGCCCTCAAAAGGAAATACTAGGGGATACATTGCCCCATCTGCTATTACTGACCCTATGTTAGGGGTCCTATCTACGGGCCGTCACTGCCCTCGTCGTCATCCTCAGAGCTCTCATCGGCACTGCTGCCGATGGGCTCCTCGTCGCTACTCCCGTAGCCCTCCACGGGGGCCTCATCCCCGTCTTCGTCGTCGCTGCTGTCGTCGTCCCACCACATGCGAAGGCGCTTCGCTGGTGGGTAGCCCTCGAGGGAGTCGTCGTCGTCGTCCTCCTCCTCCTCCTCTTCTTCCTCCATCACCCCCTCGGAGGAGGTGAAGTCGTCCCGGGAGAAGCGATCGTCATCGCTCTCCTCCTCCGGTTCCCGTCGGCGAGGAAACGGAGGTCGCTCTCCCCGTCCGTCGAGGACTGGTCGTCCTCGGACCAGATGGAGAAGTCATGGTCCGACTCCTCCCCGGCTGCAATGGCGCGGCGGTATTAGCCGCATGGACCGCCGCTGGGTTGTGCTCCGGCGTCGGCTCGCGGGACATGGAGGACTGGCTGGAGGGGTCCGATGCGGCTGAAGAGGAAGAAGACATGGTGGCTGGGAGGGTTTTTGGAGTGCTAATGCGGAGGAGATACAAAGGAGAACTGTTCAGAGCGGTTAAATCAAAGGAGGATATAGTGGAAATTCAATGCCACAGCAGTTTCCGAGGAAGTGGCGCCTAAAAGAAAAAGAAAAAAAAACTGCCAGGTCACGCGGAGAAGTTGAGAAGGCAAGGCATCATCATGAGGGATACTGCGACGGTTCTGCCACGACATGACCCGACGAAGGAAAGCAGAGTGATTTTGGAATTACCAATTCCAAAACCAGGGGGCATGTGTTATCACCAAGATTTGACCGAGTCGGAGGTGGGCCGCGATCAAGATGGGCTTAAGGAAATATACGTGGAGAATTATATGAATCGGCCTTGTTGGGCTTAATTGCCCGTGTATCTGTAACATATTAGATCTATTTTAGTTTAGAGATAGAATCTTAGTCGTGCACGGTTTAGTGCATGCCCGCATTAGAGAGTCCCCTGGACTATAAATATGTACCTAGGGTTTATGGAATAAACAACAACTCACGTTCAACCCCAAAACAAACCAATCTCGGCGCATCGCCAACTCCTTCATCTCGAGGGTTTCTATCAGGTAAGCGACATGCTGCCTAGATCGCATCTTGCGATCTAGGCAGCACAAGCCCCACGTTGTTCATGCGTTGCTCGTACTGAAGCGCTTTTGATGGCGAGCAACGTAGTTATCATTAGATGTGTTAGGGTTAGCATTGTTCTTCGTTTAAACATGCTTACGTAGTGCAACCCTTGCATATCTAGCCGTCCTCATGCCTATCTCAGGTGTGGGGGCGGCACCCCGCTTGACCATTATTTAGTAGATCTGATCCGTTACGATTGCTCCTTGTTCTACAAGGATTAGTTTAATATCTGCAATAGTTTGGCCTTACAATGGGGGGGAGGATCCAGTGGCACGTAGGGTTGCGTTCGCAAGTCCTAAACGGGATGTTCCTAGGATCAACTTCATGTTGGTTTTTTGGCCTTGTTTAGGATCGGCTTACGAGCACCGTGCGTGGCCGCAAGGCCCAACCTGGAGTAGGATGATCCGGTTATGCGGTGAAAACCCTAAATCGTCGTAGATCTCATTAGCTTCATCTTGATCAAGCGGGACCACCAAGTATTCGTACACCCCGTACGGATCATGGGTGGATCGGCTCTTTGAGCCGATTCACGGGATAACCCGAGAGCCGATCGAGGCTCGTATTTAACGTTTACATGTATGCCCCGCAGGAAACTAAGCGAGGCAATCTCATCACCTTCCCGACCAGGTATAGGTCAGGTGGCACGCCCTTGCACTTCGCAACGCCGCGTGTGACCAGAAGAGCATTGCGGGCCGTCGCTCGGAGGGGTCTCAGCCAGCCGCAGCTCTAGGCTCCCCCCGGCTCTACAGTGTTGACAAGGCCGCTGCCCGCCGGTGGGTTTTGGCAGTCAACAATGTGATATGGCCATGATGTGATGATGAATATGTATGAGATGATCATTATTGTATTGTGGCAACCGGCAGGAGCCTTATGGTTGTCTTTAATTTTCATGTTGAGTAGTATTTCAAAGTAGTTGTAATAGTTGCTACATGAGGTGAACAACCATGAAGACGGCGCCATGGACCTTGACGCTACGCCGACGATGATGGAGATCATGCCCGTTGATGATGGAAATCATGTCCGGTGCTTTGGAGATGAAGATCGAAGGCGCAAAGACTAAAGGGCCATATCATATCACATATGAATTGCATGTGATGTTAATCCTTTATGCATCTTATTTTGCTTAGAACGCGGCGGTAGCATTATAAGATGATTCCTCACATTAATATCAAGATAATAAAGTGTTCTCCCCTCGTATGCACCGTTGTACAGTTCGTCGTTTCGAAGCATCTCGTGATGATCGGATGTGATAGACTCAACGTTCACATACAACGGGTGTAAGCCATGTTGCACACGCGGAATACTAGGGTTTGCTTGACGAGCCTAGCATGTACATACATGGCCTCGGGACAACGGAAACCGAAAGGTTGAACACGAGTCATATGGATGATATGATCAACATGTTGATGTTCACCATTGAAGCTACATCATCTCACGTGATGATCGGTTTTGGTGTAGTGAATTTGGATCGTGTACCACTTAACAACTATGAGGGATGTTGTATTAAGTGGGAGTTCATTAGTAATTAGATTAAAACATGAACTAATTATCATAAACATAGTCTAAGTAGTATTTTGAATTAATTTTGTAGTATTGGCATCCGTTTTCTACCATGCGCTAGTCTTATAATTGAGATAGAAATACTGTTAAAATCTGACAATAAACTTTACGGACTGGTACCGTATTGTTAAAGAATCAAGAAATGATTAAGTCCTATTGCAAACTTTTAGTAAACCTCACATTGTTGATTCAAAGAAGTATGATTTCCATTAGTATCTAAAGTTATCTTGTCTCCGTGAAACTTGAAGTTCAAATCTGTTTGAAAAGTAAGGAGCTGAAAATTTAGTTTTCAGAAATAATCAAGGAATGAGATATATGTGATATCTAAAACCTTATTGCAAGATGATAGAATATAATTTGGTGAGACTACATAAACTCATAAGTTTTATGGGAATGTATGAAGGTTGAAGACGCAAGGCGTCCCAATCCTCCAACTATTGGGGCACTAACGATATTCACACATCCATGAAGTGATCGTCCTTAGTATGCACCATTGCTAAAGACTCATCGTTTCGAATACTAAGGTATAGATTCTACGTGTGCATACAACGGGTGCAAGCCAGATTTGCACATGCGAATACTGAGGTTAAACTTTACGAGCCTAGCATGTACAGACATGGTCTCGGAAAAGTCGTCATGATATGATGGATAAAATTATGAGTGAAATTGTTCATCATATTACAAAGTTACTAATAGTGAAATCCAGAACGCTAGTCATATGATGATCAACTTTAAAGTAAGAACCTCAAGGTTATTGGTATTTTACCAACAAACCTAGAAGTTATTGATGTTGAAGTGTTTTTCTGAATAATGAGGAAAGCTAAAAGAGAAACTACAAAAGATTATTGGCAAAAAGAAAGAAAAGACTAGAAAGTCTAGCTCAGGTGTATATAAATGATATACATGTTATGGTTGTATTCCTAGTTAGGTCACACAATGAAATTCTTGGGTATTAGTACCATATTGGTTGGTATGAAGTGTCATACAAAACAACGCAATACAAGAATACAATGGCCTAAGTGACTAATAAGGAATATGGTAATAATGCACGTCTGGAACATAATAAAGTGTTATCATGTTTGTCGTTGGCATTCTACATAGCCCTTAGAATTTATAATAAAGAACTTAAAAACAATGAGTTGTTCAAATTATGACATTACTCCATGTACGATGGATAAGTTATTATAAATCTTAATGGTGAAACACACACACATAATACTGACGCTAAAATGCCATAAGGCAAATGATTTGAATTCCACTTATTTGTGGAACCGCCATTTAGGTCATGTTGGAAAGGAACGCATGAAGGAACTCCATGCAAATGGATTTTTGGAGTCATTTGATTTTTTGAATCGTTTGACGCTTGCAAATCTTTTCTAAAGAGAATGACTAAAATACCGTTCATAGGCCAAGAGTTGAACGGGCAACTAACTTAGTGGAAAAATACATAATGATGTATGTGATTCACTGGGCATAGTTGTGTGCGGGAGATTCTTCTACTTCATGAAAACTTCCAACGATGAATTGAGTATATATGTGTGGATATATTCAATAAGGAAGAAGTTTGAAACATTTGAATGGATTCAAATAAATTTCAGCATGAAGTGGAAATAATCGTAATAGAAAAAGTCAAATATCTATGATTGGATCATGGTGGAAATATTTGAATTACGAGTTTTAGCGAACATCTAAGAGAGTTATGAAATCATTCTACAACTCACGTTTCTTGGAGTATCATAGTGATGATGGAGTATCCGAGAGATGTATCCAAACCTTGTTGGATCAATGATGAGATAAAATATTGATGCCATTATAGTTTTGTGGATTATGCTTTAGAGACTACCGCTTTTACACTCGAATAGAGCATCATCATGATCCGTTTGAAATGACATCATACGAGTTATGGCATGGGTATGAACCCTAATAGTCTTTTCTTAAATTTTGGTATGCATAGCATAAGTAAATAAGTTTACAACCAAAATCGGATGAATGTCTTTGTTGGTTATCCCAAAGAATTAATTGGGAATTATTTCCACTATGGAGACAAAGTCAAAAGTGTTTGTCAATGTTTCTTATTTCCGAGAAATTGTTTCTAGCGAAGTATTTGAGTGGGAGGACAATAGAACTTGATAAGGTTTATGAACTCGAGCATAATGATCGGAGTAGCGCAGCATCGGAATTGGTTCCGAAGCGGCCACGACAATCATGGCTCTCATGACTACAAAGTGTTTTAGCCATGGAGATCGAAGTACACATTGAACCTTGTAGGTATGGTTTACTTTGTGATCAAATAAATGATTTGTGGACAAAGGATTGATTTTGAACAATGATAAACCAACTACATACAACGAAGTTATGATGGGCCCTGACTCCGTTAAAATGGCTATACGCCATGAAATCCAAGATAGATGAATATTTTTT
Organism: Lolium rigidum; assembly: GCF_022539505.1. Lineage (NCBI taxonomy): Eukaryota > Viridiplantae > Streptophyta > Magnoliopsida > Poales > Poaceae > Lolium > Lolium rigidum. The sequence goes on from NC_061510.1 coordinate 77,048,334, forward strand.
GAAAGTAAATGGATCTATAGAATTGATGGACTTGGATGAAATATCCTTGAAGAAGCTCGACTTGTCGAAAAGTTGTTTACGACAAAGTTCAAAGAGTTGACTACGATAAGATTAGATCTTCCGTAGCAATGCTTATAGTCTATGAGGATTATTCTAGTAATCGCTACATATTTCTTTTATGAGATATGCTAGTAGGATGGCAAAATACATTACTTAACAGAAGTGTGTAGTAAAGGTGTATACAAGATACAACCAAGAATTTTGCTAGTCCGTGGAATACTAGATAGGTATACGAACTTCAATTGGATGAAGTGAGTATCGCGGAGTTGGAATCTTCACCAGATGAAATAGTTAAAAAAAATTTGATTTCATCAGAGACGATGAAGAGGCTTGCATTTGCAAGAAATTAAGTGGGAGCGCTGAGACATATTTATAATACTTATGTAGATGACATATAGTTGGTTATAAATAATGTAATTATATACTTGATTAAAAGGTTTCATTGAGAATTAACTTTAATGAAAGGATATGGACTAAAACATATTTAGTGTCAAGATCTATGAAGATAGATTGAAACACATAATAAGTTTAAGTCAAAGTACATAGAATGGATATTGAAGTAGTTCAATATAGAAATATTAAGAAGGTGTTCTTTTCATGCGAAAGTTTAACAAGACTTGAGTGTAATTGACACTCGATGAGTAAAAACACATGAGTGATTTTAGATCACGAATAATATGTACAAAATCAGATGTCCTATGCTCTAAAAGGTTAGGAGCATATACCAAAATGATTCATGTGATGATCATTGGACAAACAGTAAGAATATCCTTATGTGCTTTAGAAGAACCAAGGATATATATATATATATAGTTTTATATGGGGTAATGACAAACAAATCGATGTAAGGTGTTACACCGATATTAGTTTGGTCACATATAAAAATAAAAATTTCAATCTCAGTTAGGCTAAGTGTTGTTTAAAAGGTAGCACAATGAGCTAGAAGTTGTCTATGCTAGATTTAGAAGAATTCTAAATATTGTGACGGATTCTACAAATAAAGGCAGAGTATGTCATTGTTTTGACAATGACTGAGGATGTTAAGTTAAGAGGTTCTTTGAGAACTTGGTGTAGTTCCGATAGTGTCAGAACTTTGAAGCTATATTGTGTATGACAATATTAGTAACATATTTCGGACCGCGGAATTAAGGTTCCACCGGAGGACTCGAACATATAAGAATAATGCCGACTCATTTGGAAAATGAGTGATGCGTTGAGACGCAAATGAATTGCAAAATACATACGTTTCGAGCATGTCGGATCCGTTGACTAAAACTTCTCCCGTGAGCAATACATGATAAAGCACCGGAAGGCCAAGGTGTTATATCTTTACAAATGTAAACTAGATTATTGACTCTAGTGCAAGTGGGAGACTCGTTGGAGATATGCCCAAGAGGCAATAATCAAATGGTTATTATAATATATCTTTGTGTTTATGATAATGTTTACATACCATGCTATAATTGTATTAACCGAAACATTGATACATGTGTGTTATGTGAACAACAAGGAGTCCCTAGTAAGCCTCTTGTATAACTAGCTTGTTGATTAATAGATGATCATGGTTTCGTGATCATGGACATTGGATGTTATTAATAACAAGGTTATGTCATTATATGAATGATGTAATGGACACACCCAATTAAGCGTAGCATAAGATCACGTCATTAAGTTATTTGCTATAAGCTTTCGATACATAGTTACCTAGTCCTTATGACCATGAGATCATGTAAATCACTTATACCGGAAAGGTACTTTGATTACATCAAACGCCATCTGCGTAAATGGGTGGTTATAAAGGTGGGATTAAGTATCCGGAAAGTATGAGTTGAGGCATATGGATCAACAGTGGGATTTGTCCATCCCGATGACGGATAGATATACTCTCGGCCCTCTCGGTGGAATGTCGTCTAATGTCTTGCAAGCATATGAATAAGTTCATAAGAGACCACATACCACGGTACGAGTAAAGAGTACTTGTCGAGAGACGAGGTTGAACAAGGTATGAAGTGATACCGATGATCAAACCTCGGACAAGTAAAATATCGCGTGACAAAGGGAATTGGTATCGTATGTGAATGGTTCATTCGATCACTAAAGTCATCGTTGAATATGTGGGAGCCATTATGGATCTCAGATCCCGCTATTGGTTATTGGTCGGAGTGAGTACTCAACCATGTCCGCATAGTTCGCGAACCGTAGGGTGACACACTTAAAGTTGGATGTTGAAATGGTAGAACTTGAATATGGAATGGAGTTCGAATATTTGTTCGGAGTCCCGGATAAGATCCGGACATCACGAGGAGTTCCGGAATGGTCCGGAGAATAAGATTCATATATAGAAGTCATTTTATAAGATTTAAAATGATCCGGAAGGTTCTATGGAAGGTTCTAGAAGGTTCTAGAAAAGTACGGAAGAAACCGCTAAGGAAGGCAGAGTCCAGGAGGGACTCCACCTCCCATGGCCGGCCAACCCTAAGGGGAAGGAGTCCCAAGTGGACTCCCCTAAGGGGGCCGGCCACCCCCACACATGGAAGGGGGGAATCCCACCCCAAGTGGGATTCCCACCTTGGGTAGGTTTCCCTATCACATGGAAGGTTTTGGGTTCGGGTCTTATTCGGAGACTTGTAGTCCAACACTTGGGGCTTCCACCTATATAATGAGGGGCCAAGGGGAGGGGGCCGACCACCCTAAGACCACAAGGTGGCCGCACCCCCTAGTGGCCGGCGCCCCCCTCTCCCAAACCCTAGCGGCCCTCTCTCCTCCACCACATCCTGCACGCTTAGCGAAGCTCCGCCGGGTTTCTCCACCACCACCGACACCACGCCGTCGTGCTCGTCGGATTCAAGAGGAGCTACTCGCTTCCGCTGCCCGCCGGAACGGGGAGGTGGACGTCGTCTTCATCAAGAACCGAACGTGTGACCGAGTACGGAGGTGCTGCCCGTTCGTGGCGCCGTGATCAAGATCTTCTACGCGCTTTTGCAAGCGGCAAGTGAACGTCTACCGCAGCAACAAGAGCCTCATCTTGTAGGCTTTGGAATCTCTTCAAGGGTGAGACTCGATAATCCCCTCGTTGCTACCGTCTTGTAGATTGCATCTTGGCTTGGATTGTGTGTTCGCGGTAGGAAAATTTTTGTTTTCTATGCAACGAATCCCTACAGGCACGCCCATCTAAGGGGGAGGGGCGCCACCCAGACTTTTTCCCTCCTCGACCGTCCGATTCAGTTGATTCTTTCGCTCACAAAATCCATCTGACCTAAAAACCACTATATAAAGAACTTCCCAAGGCTTCCTCGAGGAGAGCGCGGTGGAAATCGATAAACACCGAAACAGAGCCAGAATCAGCGAAGATTGGAAGGGGGAACTCCACGTAAGCTGCCGCTGGAGGGATCTCCACCTTCTCCAATATCTCCACCATCATCACCATGATGAAGAGGAAGTAGTCCACCTCTGGACTATGAGTTTGCGGTAGTATCTTGGTCTATCTCTCTCTTGTTCTTCATAGATTGTAGTAACATATGAGCTGCCCAACATGATTATGATCATATATGTAATTCCTATGTGGTGGATCTTTATTCTATGATATTGATATATAAGGTTGGAACCTATTATGTGTAAGATATCTTGATAGATATATATCACGTACCCCGTTCGTAAGTACTTGTTCTGATCCAACATGTGCGGGGAGAAATGTGTATTAGATGGAGTAGCATGGTTGTAGTGATTAAATAGTGGCAACAAATTTAAGATGTACTATGCTATTTACCTTTCTTTGGCTGCCTCACTAGGGATAGAGTGAATACATGTGCTATAATTATCATGTGACAGTATGATAATCTTATTTGTTAAAGGTAGCATATTTAAGATTCAAACATTACGTCAAATTACTTAAAGCTATACCTTGTTGATTCTTAATTCAAGATTTCTTGGAGTTTTTCCTTTCTTGAGGAATATAAGAGAGATGTGTTACATCATCTCTATGTTAGGACTGTAATGCCCATATGAATGCTTATGAAACACATGTTAAAATTCCACTAATATTATGTCATTAATGAATTGTTTGTGTCCACTATAACTTAAAAAGAGAGTAGACAAGTGAACCAATGAACCCCGGTTTCTTTTAAATCATTAGAAACACATTTCCAACACTATTACCACACTTTACATGTACCACTATTTATTAATCCGAAAATATCAAAAAAATGCTTTCTCCACATACACACACACAAAACCCAAAAACCATTAGCCTTTTATTGCTTTTATTTAGTTTGCTTAGGTTGTTTACTTTACTTTACTTTAAGATATTCTTATATTTCCTATTAGTAATACAAAACCTCGTGCTTGACAATCATACAGTGGAGTTAGGGACACAAGGCAAGAGCTTTATTTTGCAGGTTTCTACAAGAGGAGAGGAAGAATTCAGCTTCTAAACCAATTCCCCGAGAGTTCGATATAAATCCTAGAGTCACCCTTGTGGGGAAAATACGCTTGCTACAATACTGTGCACTTGGAGTTCCACCAAGGTTGTACATACATAGTTGTTGCCATCGATGACCAGAGCCTGAAAGGACACGGATGCCGCCTAGAGGGTGGGTGAATAGGCGGTTTAATTTTTTTTACGAATATGGCTTAACAAATGCGGAATAAAACTAGCATTTAATTTGTCAAGCACAAAACCTATATAACTAGGGTTCACCTATGTGCACCAACGACTTATGCTAAGCAATTCAAGCAACTATGTGATAGCAAGATATAACTTCAAGCACGAAGGCTATCACAAAGTGAAGTGCATAAGTAAAGAGCTCGGATATAGGAATAACCGAAGTGACTCGGAGACAACGATGTATCCCGAAGTTTACACTCTTGCGAGTGCTACTCTCCGTTGGAGCGGTGTGGAGGATAAGTCACTCCAAATGCACGAGGGCCACCGTATTCTCCTCGAGAATTCCCACCAAAAGGGATGTCCCCGATCCACTATGGAACCTTAGGGTGGTCACCGAACCCGCACAAAGCTTGGGGCTATCTCCACAACTTAATTGGAGGCTCCCAATAAATTGCCACAAAGGCCTTGCCCTTGAGGAATCTCCACAACTTAATTGGAGACCCCAAGAACACCACTAAGCCACAAAGCACAAAGCTTGAGGTAATCTCCACAACTTAATTGGAGGCCCCAAGAACACCACAAAGACCACTAAGCCGTCTAGGGTCCAAAGACCCAAGAGAAACAAGCTCCCGAAGTGTATGTCTCACGAACTTTCACCTCCACGTATCACCGCGGAGAAGTCAAACCGATGCACCAAATGCAATGGCTAGAACACCACAATGATGCCCAATCCTCTCAAATTCCAACAAAGCTACAAAAGCTATTGAGGAAATAAGAGAGGAAGAACAAATAGGAGGAGGAACACCAAATTTCTCCAAGATCTAGATCTAGTGGATTTCCCTCACAAAGAGAGGAATTTGTTTGATGTAGATGTAGATCTCCTCTATCTTTTCCTCAAATATGAGCAATAATAATGGAAGGATTAGAGGGAGAGGAAGCTTCTCAAGGTCAACAATGGAGTAGAGAGAGAGTAGGAGAAGCCACCGCTCAATGGGGAAGAAGACCCCTTTTTATATGGGAGGAGCACTAGCCGTTTGGAGAAAAAGGCTACATTTTCGCACCCGGCCGGACCTTCCGGGCTTGGCCGGACCAATCTGGCCAGCCGGACTTGTCCGGGCCAGCCCCGGCCCAATTCCGGCAACTAATCTGAGAGTCAGGACCGCTTGGCCGGACCGGGGGCCGGACTGGTCCGGCCCGTGGCCGGACCAATCTGGCTGGCAGCGCACCACACACCAAAAACATCATCATTTTCACATCGGGACTCCGAATTTGATGAGCTTGGGCTCGTTGGAATCACAAAGAAGAGTTCTACAAAATCATGCAGGGAAATATCATAGTCCAACCACGGAGTATAAGATCAAAAGGGGAAAATATTAACCTATCTATAAGAGCTAAACCGGTAACACCTCCAACAAGGAAATTGCAACAATTTGAGTTAGAAAACTCGAACTTAGGTGAAACCAATTTAGATGGAAAAAGGATGAGAGCTACCCCACAAAGAGTGAAAATCTTAATAACATGTGGGATATATTTTTCCATGAATTTAGAGGTGAAACCTCTCAATACAAAGAAGCGCGAAAAACTCCAATATCGAAAACGCAACAAGTATTTCATGTGGAATCCGTTTTCGATGAACTAAAGCTTGTCATTAGAATAAGCACAAGATCTAAAACACCATATGGATAAGATCCAAATAAAAACCAGGAAAGATGATGCAAGGATGCAAAGGTTTGACCTCTCTTCAAATGATACGACCGAGATACTCAATTGAGAGCCCCTTGATAGTGCGGCAACTAACCTATAACCCGGTCTCCTAACTAAACCACGAGACTGGTAAGAAAGAAACCCTATCAAGACAAAACCTTAATCTTGCGCATTCCACTTGAACTCGGTGATGACGATCTTGACTGCAACAAGATGTAACACCTTTCTTGATTGTGCTTGCCTGATGAAGTCTTGTGGATTGCTCCCCCACACTCCACTATGGGAGCTCTTATTTGGTGCATATTCACATATCCATGGACACCATATAAATGGAAAGCTTCAAGCATACGATCTCTTTGAGTTGGCTCATCTTGAACTTGCACCTCATTTCTTCTTATTGCAACCTTGAAGCCAACATATGGTTCAAGCATTGTCTATGGACAACTCCTACAATTATAACTCAATGCAAACATTAGTCCATAGGGATTGTCATTACTTATCAAAACCACACATGGGGGCTCCATGCACTTTCAGAGCCTCCATCTCTGACGTGGCGATGCCCATCCCTAGGGCTTCTTCATCGTCTATCTCGAGCGGCTGGACAGGGAGCTCGCCCTCCTTCTTCATGGACGCCATCATCTCCCGCTCGTACGTCAATAGGGCGCCGAGGTAGATGAGGGTGTCGTCTCGTGGCTCCTCACTCGGAATTTCATTGTTGACCACCAGCGGATCTTGCTTCTCATTTGTAGTCACCTCCTACTCATGCACCGTCTTATCGTAGTCCAACTTGTCGTTGATTAGGAAGGCGGCGTGGCAACACGGATCCCATTCCCACCCGAACGTGTCCCGTGTTGGCAAGTTCATGGAATAGGCAAGGTCTTGAAGCATATCCTGTGGTAGGAGTGCCCGACCTCATGAGCCACTCAAGCCCTTCTTGTGGCATTTGCGGCACCAACACGCTTCGCCCATCGAGGTTCCGGCCTGGGGTGAGGTTGACATCAAACCAACCTGTTGGCGTCCTCATCTCATACAACGAGCGTGCCAAGTCCACATGGATGCATTGCAAGTTGCGGTCGCGACGAAGTCGGCCGCCGAAGCTCGAGGACCCCTCCTCGTGGTTGTGCTTGATCTTCTCCCACATCCAGGACTCACCCATGGCAGCGTTGTCGCTCGGTTGCAGGTGATATGAGAGGCAATTTCGAGCGTGTTGTGAGGACTGCCTGGCGCGGCTGCTCGCCTTAAAAAGGACAGGCGTGCGGCCTCCACCAAAACTAACGTTGGAGTCCAATCAGCAGTGGCATTGATGTCGGCATAAAAGGCGAAGCGACCAACATTGATGGCGGTGCAGAAGACCAGCGACGCTAGTACCGACGCTTAGAGGGTGAAGCAGCCGTTAGGTCGCTCCCGGGCGGGCCCGGGATGGACGCGGGAGGAGAGGACACACCCAAAGTTGGATTAGGAGTGGATTGGTCCGTGCGTCCCACTGTCCCAGTTCATTTGCATTGAGCCGTTGGATCAGGTATTTTGTGTTCTTTTATTTGTGCAAATCAAAACAGATCGGCTCGGTCCGTTTGGGTCACGACATTGAAGATGTCCTTAAACCCAGAAAAGGCCCCGACTTTTAGGCTTCGGACAGCACCTGCTCGATCATGCGCCCATGACTCATGAGATTCTCCTGCCCTGCGTAATTTGGAGCCTCGACAGATTGCCTCCAACGATGTTTGCTTATTCGTTTTTTCAAATGGTTAGATAACAACGATTGTGATCAATGGTCCATCAGCGACATCAACAAAAACAGAGATGAGAGTGTCAATCTACAAAGCTTTCGCCTAGGCCAATGGTGCTCAGAGTTGGTGCTGCTCCAGGGCGAGATAAAGCTAGCTCGACCTTTTGACTTGTTGGTCACTGGCTGGACGCCCCTAATTGCTCACCTAATGCTCGTCAGATAATTGAGTCGGGTAAGAGAAGATGGCCCCTCCTCCTCCTGTCCTGTGTGTCCTGCCTACGCCCCGAATTCCTCTGGGTTGGGGTGTGCCTCCCGTTCCATGGCAGTGCTGCCGCGCACTGGTGGCGCAGGCGCAGCCCGGCCGGCCGGCCGGCACATGTGGAGTGACCTGGACTGGACTGGACATGATCCCGTGTGCTTACGGGTTAGCGTGAGCTGGGAAATTCCCGGTTGGTTGCGATGATAATGATGGGGCTGGTAAAGTATGCAAAGGGTTTGGATTTGATATATCTGCCATAGGTCAAGGAGTAGGGAGGAAGCGATCTGGAATTGTCGTGCTTTTCTATTGCTGCTTAAATAATGCTTTGCAAACTGCAAGTAGACGTTAGTTCGTATTTTTCCTAGACAGTTTGTTTTATTTAAAGTATTGGAGTGGATGCTTGGAACTGATCGGCGGAAGGAGCGTGGGTGTGCGATTTAGACGTTTCTCTATACGTTGCGGGGCGAGCAATCGATATAAGAATGGGCAAACATGTTCATGGAAAACTAATGCATGTGAGGAGTTGACGATACAAATCAATCCGTTGAAGTGTAACAGTTCAGAAGAAAAATCAGACCGTTGTATACCGTAGCAACTTCGTGCGATGGACACGGTCAGGCTGGAGAGATCAGGCGAAACTAAAAAAGAAAAGAAGATGGATAAAAGAGTGGACAAGTACTACTCCCTCCATTCACTAATATAAGATGTTTTAGCATTTAATAGTTTCATCTATTTTGACATGTATCTAGTCTAATTTTAGTGTGTAGATTCACTTGTTATATTGTGTATCGAGTTCACTTTAAAGTGTCTAAAACATTTTATATTTATGAAGTGAGGGAGTACTAGATAAAGTTCCATTAGTTAAACACTAGGACTATTACGCTTAACCTTTCGAATGTTTCCTTAAAGAGCTTAGCCTTTTTTTTTTGCGAATGAAAGAGCTTAGCCTTTAGTAGCTATAAAAAATAAACATTATTTAGCCTTTGAGTAGCCATATCAGGGCATCCACGAAAGTTGAGTTTAGTCATTGACCCTTTATGTTCTCCACACCATTTTAAGTTGACAATAAGACAACACGTATAATAGAGAATTATGTTGGATTTAATCCCACGTCAATTATGGGAGACTGCACGACTCATAAGAGTGACATCTCCATCCCGTCATGCTAGTATTTTTAGGAAGAAGGTCTGACGAGGGTGCTCCCCGCCAATGCCCATCATAAGGGGCTTAGGGTTGACGGAATCCTACAGGCTGATATGAGACACCGGATACCAAACAAACTGGGAGAGAGATTTACCCAGGTTCAGGGCCATTGATGAGGTAAAACCCTTAATTCATGCTTGTATGATCTTGATTATTGAATATATCGGGTTACAATGGGGCAGCCGAAGGCTATGGCTGTGATCTCGTCGAGAGGTTAGGGTTCTAAGGTCCTAGCTCTTGACTTGCGGCAAATCTATCTGTTTTAGTTGTGTCCCCTGGCAGACCCTCTCCTGGCCCTTATATTGCAGGCCAGGTCCCGAGAGTTCTGTCCGGATTTGACTAGGTTACAAAAAGATATACTCTAATCTTTCCTTGTTTAACGTCTTCTCGTCTTGTTCATCAAGAATCCTTCTTCGGATGAGTCTCCTTCTCTAGGACCGACGTTGAGCCCACCTTGGTCGTTGGGAAATCTTCATGGGCCCTTGGTTGGGTCGTAGGACATAGCCTAATGTTGGTTACCTGAAGGGTAATGCCCACATCAGTAGCCTCCGAGTGACTGGCCGAAGTAAAGCTTCGGGCCGAGACTATAATTGCCTTCTATCGAATGTCCATAGATGCCGAAAAGACTTGATCTTTTCTCATCATTTTGAAGTCGAAATTGCCTTTTTATCGGGTGTGCGTCCAACGCTCCCGATAAGAGTAGCGCCCCCGAGTCTACGGACGGATGCCTGCAATCGTGCATAGACTCAAGTTGTACTACTCGAAGATTATGGCACCGACGTTTTTCTAAATTGTTGTAATCATCCGATATCTTTTTCTATATCGGGTCTTTTAAAACTTCGAGTGAAGTCATGTAGTATGATAGTACGTAAGGGATATAAGTAACGTGCCCAGTTTTACTCGATAAATCAATGCTGGTTAATTGCCGATGACAAAACAACGTTACTCTCAGAATCAAGTCCTCGGGCTTGATCCTAGATCTTCTGAAATCTTCGGGTTCATATTCCTTCGCCTTCAATAATTTTTATCGGATGCGCGTCCAGCGCTCCAGCGCTCCCGATGAGAGTAGTCCCCGAGTCTAGGGACGGATGCTTGTAACCGTGCGTAGACTCAAGTCAAACAACTCAATGTTGTAGATTCCTTCTGATGCTTCATGAGGAGTCGATACTTTGGTGACATCATCAGTGATGTGGCTTCTGCGGCGGCTCGATTGACAGGACGTGACTTAATGGGCCCACCCTACTTCTGTGCAATCAGTTAGGAAATGATTGATCCTTGTGCGTTGACCGAGGCGTTTCCTCGTTTGACGCGCGTAGTGGGGGTAATGGGCCGCCATTTTCTCTCCCTTCGTGACACGTGTACGATTGGATCCTCGCCCACTTACCCATAATGCGAATTTAATGGCCACGATCCTCATTCATTTCTCACTATAAGAGGAGGAGCGTTTTGGTTTTAACCTTTTACGCCTCCGATACTGCTCATCTTCTTCCTTTACTTCCACCTCGCCATTTCCTCTGCATCCAAGAACCTTCACGCGACCATGGGCAAGAGGAGGACGACCGACAGTTCCAGTGCTACCGCAGGCGGTGCCAAGGCCAAGGACTCAACTGCATCGCGCAAAATGGGCACTGCCGCCAACCTCGATTGGGCGGCGTCCACCATCTCCAAGCGCGATGAGAACAAGCTGAGGTCGCTAGGGCTCATCTCCTCCGCCGAGTCAGACTTTGTTCATCCAGGTTCTGCCTCTCGCCCGAAGCCTCCGAAGGGTTCATTATTATGTTCACTGCTTTTCTGCATCGTGGGCTTTCTCTTCCAGCCCACGAATTCCTCCGTTGCCTTCTTTTCTCCTACGGGATCCAGCTCTGGCAGCTGACCCCAAATTCCATACTCCACCTTTCCATTTTCATCACGGTGTGCGAGGCCTTCCTCGACATTGACCCCCACTAGGGCCTTTGGAGGAAGATTTTTTATGTCAAGCGCCACAGCGGAGGCGAAGGCCCCCACGTGGTCGGTGGCGTCAGCTTCGTCGTCAGGTAGGAAGTTAACTACTTCAACTTTCTGATGGGGGAGTCTATCCAGGGCTGGCGACAAAAATGGTTTTATCTTCGGGACTGATGCGTGCAGTCGACACGTCCGTTGGGAACCCCAAGAGGAAGGTGTGATGCGTACAGTAGCAAGTTTTCCCTCAGAAAGAAACCAAGGTTTATCGAACTAGTAGGATCCAAGAAGCACGTTGAAGGTTGTTGGTGGCGGAGTGTAGTGCGGCGCAACACCAGGGATTCCGGCGCCAACGTGGAACCTGCACAACACAATCACAGAACTTTGCCCCAACGTAACAGTGAGGTTGTCAATCTCACCGGCTTGCTGTAACAAAGGATTAGATGTATAGTGTGGATGATGATGTTTGTTTGCGAAGAACAGTAAAGAACAATTGCAGCAGATTATATTTTAGATGTAAAGAATAGGACCGGGGTCCACAGTTCACTAGCGGTGTCTCTCCCATAAGATAGCAGATGTTGGGTGAACAAATTACAGTTGGGCAATTGACAAATAAAGAAGGCATAACAATGCACATACATATATCATGATGAGTACTATGAGATTTAATCAGGGCATTACGACAAAGTACATGGACCGCTATCCAGCATGCATCTATGCCTAAAAAGTCCACCTTCAGAGTTATCATCCGAACCCCCTCCAGTATTAAGTTGTAAACAACAGACAATTGCATTAAGTATGGTGCGTAATGTAATCAACACAAATATCTTTAGACAAAGCATCGATGTTTTATCCCTAGTAGCAACAGCACATCCACAATCTTAGAACTTTCTGTCACTGTCCCAGATTTAATGGAGGCATGAACCCACTATCGAGCATAAATACTCCCTCTTGGAGTCACAAGTATCAACTTGGCCAGAGCCTCTACTAGCAACGGAGAGAATGCAAGAACATAAATAACATATATGATAGATTGATAATCAACTTGACATAGTATTCAATATTCATCGGATCCCAACAAACACAACATGAAGGATTACAAATAGATGATCTTGATCATGATAGGCAGCTCACAAGATCTAACATGATAGCACAATGAGGAGAAGACAACCATCTAGCTACTGCTATGGACCCATAGTCCAGGGGTGGACTACTCACACATCGATCCGGAGGCGATCATGGCGATGAAGAGACCTCCGGGAGATGATTCCCCTCTCCGCCAGGGTGCCGGAGGCGATCTCCTGAATCCCCCGAGATGGGATTGGCGGCGGCGGCGTCTATGGAAGGTTTTCCGTATCGTGGCTCTCGGTACTGGGGGTTTCGCGACGGAGGCTTTAAGTAGGCGGAAGGGCAGGTCAAGAGGCGCCACGGGGGCCCCACACAACAGGGCCGCGCGGCCAGGGCCTGGGCCGCGCCGCCCTGGTGTCTGGCCACCTCGTGGCCCCACTTCGTCTCTCCTTCGGACTTCTGGAAGCTTCGTGGAAAAATAGGACCCTGGGCGTTGATTTCGTCCAATTCCGAGAATATTTCCTTACTAGGATTTCTGAAACCAAAAACAGCAGAAAACAACAACCGGCTCTTCGGCATCTCGTCAATAGGTTAGTGCCGGAAAATGCATAATAATGACATATAATGTGTATAAAACATGTGAGTATCATCATAAAAGTAGCATGGAACATAAGAAATTATAGATACGTTTGGGACGTATCAAGCATCCCCAAGCTTAGTTCCTACTCGCCCTCGAGTAGGTAAACGATAACAAAGATAATTTCTGAAGTGACATGCTATCATAATCTTGATCATACTATTGTAAAGCATATGAGATGAATGCAGCGATTCGAAGCATTGATGAAGATAATGAGTAAACTAATGAATCATATAGCAAAGACATTTCATGAATAATACTTTCAAGACAAGCATCAATAAGACTTGCATAAGAGTTACTCATAAAGCAATAAGTTCAAAGTAAAGGCATTGAAGCAACACAAAGGAAGATTAAGTTTTAGCGGTTGCTTTCAACTTCAACATGTATATCTCATGGATAATTGTCAACATAAAGCAATATAACAGGTGCAATAAGTAAACATGTAAGAATCAATGCACACAGTTGGTACAAGTGTTTGCTTCTAAGATAGAAAGAATAGGCAAACTGACTCAACAATAAAGTAAAAGATAGGCCCTTAGCAGAGGGAAGCATTGATTACTATATTTGTGCTAGAGCTTTTCATTTTGAAAACAAGAAACAATTTTGTCAACGGTAGTAATAAAGCATATGTGTTATGTATAAGACATCTTATAAGTTGCAAGCCTCATGCATAGTATACTAATAGTGGTCGCACCTTGTCCTAATTAGCTTGGATTAACACTGATTATCATTGCATAGCATATGTTTCAACCAAGTGTCACAAAGGGGTACCTCTATGCCGCTCGTACAAAGGTCTAAGGAGAAAGCTCGCATTGGATTTCTCGCTTTTGATTATTCTCAACTTAGACATCCATACCGGGACAACATAGACAACAGATAATGGACTCATCTTTAATGCATAAGCATTCAACAACAGTTAATATTCTCATAAGAGATTGAGGATTAATTGTCCACACTGAAACTTCCACCATGAATCATGGCTTTAGTTAGCGGCCCAATGTTCTTCTCTAACAGTATGCAGACTCAAACCATTTGATTGTGAGAACCGCCCTTACTTCAGACAAGACGAACATGCAAAGCAACTCACATGATATTCAACAAAGGTAAAAGAGTTGATGCCGTCCCCAGAAACATGGTTACCGCTCAACAAGCAACTTATTAAGAAATAAGACACATAAGTACATATTCTTCACCACGATAGTTTTTAAGGCTATTTGTCCCATGAGCTATATATTGCAAAGATAAAGGATAGAAATTTTAAAGGTAGCACTCAAGTAATTTACTTTGGAATGGCGGAGAAATACCATGTGGTAGGTAGGTATGGTGGACACAAATGGCATGGTTATTGGCTCAAGGATTTGGATGCATGAGAAGAATTCCTCTCAATACAAGGCTAGGCTAGCAAGGTTGTTTGAAGCAAACTCAAGTATAAAAGGTGCAGCAAAGCTCACATATGAACATATTGTAACTATTATAAGACTTTACATTGTCTCCTTGTTGTTCAAACACCTCAACCAGAAAATATCTAGACTCTAGAGATCAATCATGCAAACCAAATTTTAACAAGCTCTATGTAGTTATTCATTAATGAGTACAAGGTACATGGTGCAAGAGCTTAAACATGATCTATATGAGCACAACAATTGCCAAGTATCACATTATTCAAGACATTAAACCATTTACCACATGCGGTATTTTCCGTTTCCAACCATATAACAATGAATGAAATAGTCCAACTTTCGCAATGAACATTAAAGATGAAGCTATGAACATATGTGTTCATACGAAACAGCGGAGCGTGTCTCTCTCCCAAACAAAGAATGCTAGGATCCGATTTTATTCAAACAAAAATAAAAACAAACAGACGCTCAAAGTAAAGCACATAAGATGTGATGGAATAAAAATATAGTTTCACTAGAGGAACCTGATAAGTTGTCGATGAAGAAGGGATGCCTTGGGCATCCCCAAGCTTAGACGCTTGAGTCTTCTTAAAATATGCAGGGATGAGCCACGGGGGCATCCCCAAGCTTTGACTTTTCACACTTCTTGATCATATTGTATCATCCGCCTCTCTTGACACTTGAAAACTTCCTCCACACCAAACTCGAAACAAACTCATTAGAGGGTCAGTGCATAATTCATATATTCAGAGGTGACATAATCATTCTTAACACTTCTGAAGCTACTGAAAGTTAATGGAACAAAGAAATCCATCAAACATAGCAAAACAGGCAATGCGAAATAAAAGGCAGAATCTGTCAAAACAGAACAGTTCGTAAAGACGAATTTTAAAGTGGCACCAGACTTGCTCAGATGAAAATGCCCAAATTGAATGAAAGTTGCGTACATATCTGAGGATCACGCACGTAAATTGGAAGATTTTTTTGATTTTCTACAGGGACTACTTCTCAAATTCGTGACAGCAAGAAATCTGTTCTTGCGCAGTAATCCAAATCTAGTATTGGCTTTACTATCAAAGACTTTACTTGGCACAACAATGCATTAAAATAAAGATAAGGAGAGGTTGCTACAGTAGAAACAACTTCCAAGACACAACAAAACAGTAGTAAAATAAAACATGGGTTATCTCCCAAGAAGTTCTTTCTTTATAGCCATTAAGATGGGCTCAGCAATTTTAATGATGCACTCGCAATAAATAAGAGTTGAAGCAAAAAGAGAGCATCAAAAAGCAAGTATGAAACAAATTTAAGTCTAACCCACTTCCTATGAAAAGGAATCTTGTACACAAATAAATTCGTGAGGAGCAAAGTGACAAGCATAGGAAGATAAAACACAAGTAACTTCAAAATTTTCAGCATATAGAGAGGTGTTTTAGTACCATGAAAATTTCTACAACCATATTTTCCTCTCTCATAATAATTTCCAGTAGCATCATGAACAAACTCAACAATATAACTATCACATAAAGCATTCTTATCATGAGTCTCATGCATAAAATAATTACTACTCCCAACATAAGCATAGTCATTCTTATTAATTGTAGTGGGAGCAAATTCAACAAAGTAGCTATCATTTTATTCTCATCACCATAATCATCAAATGTAGGAGGCATAGTATAATCATAATAAACTTTATCCTCAATAGTAGGTGGCACCAAAATACCACTATCATCATAAATGGAAGGAAAAGTGATAAGGGACTGGTTTCCCGATCTTTCACGATGCACCTTGATGATCCATAGACCGATAGATCTTGAACTCCCTTGACAGATTCAAGGATACTCAAGCACATATGATTATTCTTGACAGACTAAAGAACTCTCACACCTTTATTGGATAACCGGACGAACGTCTGAGACGCCATCACACACGCCGATCCCATAAGGACGGTGATAATATGAACTTGGAGTTCTACATTATTCTGAATCAATTCTAGACCAACTGAAACCCTAGCCGCACCTCCACCTTATATGAGGGGTGTGGTGGCCGGCCAGCCCTTATTGGGCCTAACCTAATTCGACTTGGACAGGCCCAAGTCAAATAGACTCTATTAAAACCCTAATTTGGCCCACCACATGACCTGGCTACATTATTTCCTAATAACAATGCTACGATACAATAATAATGGTACAACCTTAGACTTAATCCTCGTATCAATGGTTGTCCTAGTGTACCAGGCCTGGATATCCATATCATTCTCCCCTTCTTCAAGAAGCGTTGTCCCCAACGCGTGAGGGTCTGCTAGAAAAAGGGTAATCAGATAAGAACATCGCCGATCTTCATCCTCAAGCCTCGCCAGTCTTCCACACCTCATCCTCCCTCTCGACTAACTTGACTTGACCTTGGCGCCCTTTGGTCTTCGACGCCATCAACCTGATTGAGACACAGGCATCCTCCAAATACAAACTGAAAGTGCACCATACATATCACCCAAAACACACAGAACAAACTCCTGCACGCCATGGATCCAAATAAACTGAAACACCTCCTAGTGCACCAAGCATATCACCCAAAACACACAGAACAAATTCATGCACGCCATGGATCCAAATAAGCTGAATACACCCGAGTATGCAACCTTCTGAAAACCAGTGTCATCCTCCTTGAAGAACAAATTTTTCTGCAGCAATTTTGGACTTTGCGGTAAACTGCAGACGCCAGGGCGGAGAAAAAAAATCCGATCAATCAATCAGATGTTGTACTTGACGTGGTGAATCTCATGGACGTATCACGCGTGGACTCTGGCCGGCCACACGTCGAGCCCATGTGCCGCTCCTTCTCTATTTTCTTTTCTTCCCGTATGCAAAACAATACCATACTGATCACTGATCAGCATCCAGTTAACGTCCAAGTGTTTTACTTTCCTTTCCTCTGCTGGCCCGCAAAAATAGCTCACATATAATCAACCAAATCAATATTTGTTTCGTTCCTTGCTAGCCCAAACTCCACGCACCAGCCAAACAATCAGCACTTTCCTTTTTTATCTGCAGGTTGACTGCGATGGCAGATGAATCTGGACACGATCCAAACCAGAACGAGCGGAAATCACGGAATCCGATCTGCTCTTCTAAAAAAACGAAAACCGTGCGAGCCTAAACTTCCCGTTGTTTTTCTTCTCCTTTCCTTGCTGGCCGACAAAACCAAAACGGTACGATCTGGACAGAAACGAACGTCCATGACCAACTAAGTCGCCATCATCCTGACCCGCCGCCCTGCCTCAGGCGAGGCAACTCGTCGCTTTGACTGCTCCCGCCGTCCGCCGATCGGAAGAAAAACAAGAACATGCTGATGACAGTTAGTAGATTCAATCTCACACCAACCAATTCACGGAGATACTAACTCGCTAGCTCAACGACTCTTCACTTGAAACTTGACTCTGCCGCTCACTTCCTCTTCCTCGATCTTCACCAACAGCATGGCGGTGACGTACCCAATGGTGACCACGGCAACCGAGTAGAAACAACCGAGCAACATAGCAATCTGCACCGTGATCAACCTAGCAAACTGATACCACATGATAAGGGACTGGTTTCCCGATCTTTCACGATGCACCTTGATGATCCATAGGACCGATAGATCTTGAACTCCCTTGACAGATTCAAGGATATTCAAGCACATATAATTATTCTTGACAGATTCAAGAACTCTCACACCTTTATTGGATAACCGGACAAACGTCTGAGACGCCGTCACACACGCCGATCCCATAGGGACGGTGATAATATGAACTTGGAGTTCTACATTATTCTGAATCAATTCTAGACCAACTGAAACCCTAGCCGCACCTCCACCTTATATGAGGGGTGGGGTGGCCGGCCAGCCCTTATTGGGCCTAACCTAATTCGACTTGGACAGGCCCAAGTCAAATAGACTCTATTAAAACCCTAATTTGGCCCACCACATGACCTGGCTACATTATTTCCTAATAACAATGCTACGATACAATAATAATGGTACAACCTTAGACTTAATCCTCGTATCAATGGTTGTCCTAGTGTACCAGGCCTGGATATCCATATCAAAAAGTGTCATCAAAGTAAATTCTCTCCTCCATGCTTGGGGGACTAAAAATATCATGCTCATCAAAACCAGCTTCCCCAAGCTTAAATTCTTCCATAGCATTAGCAATAATAGTGTTCAAAGAGTTCATGCTAATAACATTGCTACAACTATTTTGCAAACAAAGTTCCATGGTTTTTTTAATTTTATCTTCAAACACCTCATGTTCTAACTCAAGATAAATACTATAAAGATCTCTAATATTTTTGTTGTTTTCCATTAAGCCTAACTAGTGAAATCACACAACTTAGTGTTCTCAGGAGTACCCATTTTAGCAGTAGTTAATAAAGAAAACTAAATAAAGTAAATGCAAGTAACTAATTTTTTTGTGTTTTTGATATGGAGAACAAGACAGTAAATAAAGTAAAACTAGCAACTAATTTTTTTTGTGTTTTTGATATAAGAGCAAACAAAGCAGTAAATAAAATAAAGCAAAGCAAGACAAAAACAAAGTAAAGAGATTGGAGGTGGGAGACTCCCCTTGCAGCGTGTCTTGATCTCCCCGGTAACGGCGCCAGAAAAAGAGCTTGATGCGTGCAGTCGACACGTCCGTTGGGAACCCCAAGAGGAAGGTGTGATGCGTACAGTAGCAAGTTTTCCCTCGGAAAGAAACCAAGGTTTATCGAACCAGTAGGAGCCAAGAAGCACGTTGAAGGTTGTTGGTGGCGGAGTGTAGTGCGGCGCAACACCAGGGATTCCGGCGCCAACGTGGAACCTGCACAACACAATCACAGAACTTTGCCCCAACGTAAGAGTGAGGTTGTCAATCTCACCGGCTTGCTGTAACAAAGGATTAGATGTATAGTGTGGATGATGATGTTTGTTTGCGAAGAACAGTAAAGAACAATTGCAGCAGATTATATTTCAGATGTAAAGAATAGGACCGGGGTCCACAGTTCACTAGCGGTGTCTCTCACATAAGATAGCAGATGTTGGGTGAACAAATTACAGTTGGGCAATTGACAAATAAAGAAGGCATAATAATGCACATACATATATCATGATGAGTACTATGAGATTTAATCAGGGCATTACGACAAAGTACATAGACCGCTATCCAGACATGCATCTATGCCTAAAAGTCCACCTTCAGAGTTATCATCCGAACCCCTCCGATATTAAGTTGTAAACAACAGACAATTGCATTAAGTATGGTGCGTAATGTAATCAACACAAATATCCTTAGACAAAGCATCGATGTTTTATCCCTAGTAGCAACAAGCACATCCACAACCTTAGAACTTTCCGTCACATCGTCCCGCATTTAATGGAGGCATGAACCCACTATCGAGCATAAATACTCCCTCTTGGAGTCACAAGTATCAACTTGGACAGAGCCTCTACTAGCAACGGAGAGCATGCAAGAACATAAATAACATATATGATAGATTGATAATCAACTTGACATAGTATTCAATATTCATCGGATCCCAACAAACACAACATGAAGGATTACAAATAGATGATCTTGATCATGATAGGCAGCTCACAAGATCTAACATGATAGCACAATGAGGAGAAGACAACCATCTAGCTACTCGCTATGGACCCATAGTCCAGGGGTGGACTACTCACACATCGATCCGGAGGCGATCATGGCGATGAAGAGACCTCCGGGAGATGATTCCCCTCTCCGGCAGGGTGCCGGAGGCGATCTCCTGAATCCCCCGAGATGGGATTGTCGGTGGCGGCGTCTCTGGAAGGTTTTCCGTATCGTGGCTCTCGGTACTGGGGGTTTCGCGACGGAGGCTTTAAGTAGGCGGAAGGGCAGGTCAAGAGGCGCCACGGGGGCCCCACACAACAAGGCCGCGCGGCCAGGGCCTGGGCCGCGCCGCCCTGGTGTCTGGCCACCTCGTGGCCCCACTTCGTCTCTCCTTTGGACTTCTGGAAGCTTCGTGGAAAAATAGGACCCTGGGCGTTGATTTCGTCTAATTCCGAGAATATTTCCTTACTAGGATTTCTGAAACCAAAAACAGCAGAAAACGACGAACTGGCTCTTCGGCATCTCGTCAATAGGTTAGTGCCGGAAAATGCATAATAATGACATATAATGTGTATAAAACATGTGAGTATCATCATAAAAGTAGCATGGAACATAAGAAATTATAGATACGTTTGGGACGTATCAGGGACCGCCCAGCGTCAGGCAAGCGCTGCAACCTACCGCCATTCAAAGACGTCCTCGAGGTAGTGCCAAAGAATTCCTGGCAAAATACTTTGAATGTCGAAGAGAGCAAGGTGGCCGACCAACTGTATGAGAAGATCTTAGATCTGAAGAGCGCAAGAGGTCAAACAATGAGTGGAATCAAAGTGGTTGCATTGTTCCTGCAGCGTCGGGTGCAGCCGCTGATGTCGAGGAGCCATCCACTTTGGAAATATACTAGCCCCGACAACCAAACTCGGATCAATGCAACCGATTTCACGGAGAGCGAACTTCGGGACGAAGTGAGGCGCTTGACTTGCTTCAGCCAGAAGGACGTCATAGCCATGACTTCGGCTTATCCTCCCTTCTGCCTCAACCACCTCCCTTCCGAGGTATTTACTTAATTGCTTCACAATCAATGCCATCCTTTGTACTTGAATTTAATGCTTTTGTTTTGTCTTCGACAACCTTCTACCATCGTCCAAAGATACCCTCCAACTCCCGAAAGTGGAGCAGCTCCCGAAGTCGATGATTCTTCCGAAGAAACCGAAGATAATCCTGACGCGATTGAGGGTAGTGATGCTTTGGGTGATGAAGTTCCTGAAGATGATGCACTCCTCGCCTCCAGGCGTCGCAGGAGGATAAATGAAGATATGATGGAAACATCGGAGTCGAGTCCTAGTGGACGTAACTACGATGATGCTAATGTAAGTCCTTCTCCCGCGCCTTCTCGCGAAGCCTCGGCTCCTCCAGCACCAAAGAGATCATCATGATTCTTCGCCAAAGAAGAAGATTTGATACCACTTTTGTAAGTTTCTTTTTCCTTGCATTTCCTCCTCATGCTTCCTGATAACCTTCGCCTTATAATAGCCTATATTTTCTTCAAATAGTTCTGGTGAAGGTGAAGATGCTCCTCCTCTGAAGAAGGCAAATATAAACTCTGACAATCCAGAAACAATGAAGGAGTCGACACCTTTATCTGCCGAAGATGAACGCGCTACTCGTCTCCCGCCAAGGAAAGGCGTAGCCAAGGTCAGAGCTTCTTCAATTGATCCTTCAGTAAGCGCCTCCATTCCTCCATCGTCGAATGATCATGTAAGTACTTTTCCTTTCAATATTCAATACCTAGCAGCCCCGAGCCGATAGTTGGCTTGGGCAGATCCTGAGTATAGGTTAAGATATGTTTGTTGCATATTCTGACATAATCCTTCAATTCTCTTGTTGCGGCCAATTCATGCCGCAGTCGACATCGTGGTAGACTTTGTTGATCAGTTTGTTCGATTAGAGGCAGAGAACGCCCAGCTCCACAAGGCTGCCAAATCTTCAGCTGATCAAGTGCATGAAGCAAACATGTTGGCAGCCGAAGCTCGGAACAAAAATGCTAGCCTGAAGGAAGAACTGAAGAAGCTGAAGAAGATGATGAAGGAGGAGCAGGAGTCGAAGCTCAAGGGTTATGCCGAAGCGGACAAGAAAGAAGGAGCTCTTCACAAATCCATCGAGAGCTTGTTCAGTAAGATTTCTTCATGCTCGTTTGCTTCTTCTTCTCTTAAGATATTTTGTCGTCGTAACGAACTACCTTCCATGATATTTTAGGTACTGCCGACATGCCCGTCGACCGTACGAACAAACTTAGGGTGGATTCCATGTCAGATGCTCTTTCTTTCGCTGTTGAATCCAGTGAGCAAATCCAAGATCTTCTGAAAAAGGCCAAGGGAGCTCTGTCAAAGTTATTTTCGCTGATGTTTCCCAGGCTAGACCAGAACAAGACTCTTAGAGAGCTAGCGAACACCTTCTTCATCGACTCCAACGGTATTATCGAGGTATTAAAGCGTCGCTCTCGCCTCTATGGAGTGGTTCTTACTTTTCAACTCTTGATGGGGCATGGTCTTGAATCGAAACTGGAGCAACTATCGAAAGTGTTACCAACAGACGCAGATGGTTCTCCTGTCGACCTTGTCCCTTTCAATGAATCATCACAACTATGCGCAAGTCGTCTCCTCAAGCTAGTCGATGAAGACAAGAAGAAGACTGCATCCGAGGCTGCGCCAAGCTTGTCTGCGCGAACTCAAGCGTCCTGATTCCACTGATTTGCTTAGTTGCAACTTGAACATATTTATCTCGTCCTTTGTTCTGTAATGAATTAAGATGGCTCTATTATCGGCACCCAACTTCTTAACATGACCTTTTGAGTGAAAAGTTTTTGATAGCTCCCGATGGGAGTTTCCTGCACTTCATAATTTCCCTTTACTGATTTTCTGAGAGTGTATATTAAACAACTTGCTGCAGATACCTTCGACTTCTTCGCGAGCCGAAAGTTCTTTGAACTTTGCTGTTGTTGACGAATCTGAACTTGTGCGTCGACTTCGTAATCAAATTTCTCAATTGGATAAAGACATGGTTGGTCTCCATGTCATGGCTGCATTGGTGAAGAAAAAGAGTGAACTTGGCACACCAGTCAAACAACATGCTCTGGATCGTCTGTGTGTGGCTATTGAGAGCCTAAGATGTAAGCAGTCAACACCCTTTTGCTTTTTATATTCTTATTTGGAAAGAATCTTCTCCTGACTTACTTTTTTCTTTATCTTCAAAAGTCGTTGCTTTCAACGAATCGGAGGAGAACACGCGAGTCCATGAGAAGATTGCTGCAATGACCGATATGTCGCACCCGAAGTGTGCATTATGGTCGAATAGATTGAAGGTCGTAATTGTGGCGAAGTTCGAGTACCGGGTTGAGAAGGTACATTATTACTTTGATAAGTACCATGCTCATCTGACCATGGTGTGGAGGACCATGTTCCCTTTGGATCCAGCTCCCGAAACTCTGTCAGCTTTGTTGACTCGATTCAAGACTCCTACCAGAATTCGGTCCTTTGTACACAAAGAACTTCTTGCTGGAGCCGAAATGGCATTTGCTTCTGTGTTAGCTTGTCACCCAAACTTGGATTTAGAATCCATAGCCAATGCTATTTAAAACTTGATCAGTACTACCCCGTGGCTAGACATCCTGCTCATATCGTCATCTCTAGGATGGAGGCAGGTACTGAAAGAGATTTGAAGAATCAAGCAGATCAAGGAACCTCATCATGATAGATATTCTTAATTATCCTCGCACATAGTGTGCTTTTGTAATTACTACGAATGAATCACTCTTCTTTTTTAAGAGGAACCTGCATTGTAAAGATGATGTTCTTTTTTAACACCCTTATGTCGTTGATGTTCTTTTTATAACATCATAGCGAGTCGATGGACCGTAAGCCCAGTAGAAACTTTTTATTTGTCGAAGGCAACTGAGGGATCAGGTCAGATTGCTCATTCGTACGTATGTTCGTAATGGCGATAGCCCTCGAGAAAACGAGAGAACTATGCGCTTATTCGGCTTTGTAACGCGGTGCACCGACGTGAGCCTTTCATATGTTGTATTATTTCCACCAGTTGTAGAGCTCACATGTTCCCTGAGGCTTGCTGGAATTGTTTTTGGATGAAGATTCTCGTCAATTGTAGCACTCGCATGTTCCTTGAGGCTCTTGACGAGAACCATAATAGAACCTACAGCCCCCGACTATTGTCGGGAAATCTGTGATATGTCGATTACCAGAGCTCCCGATGAGAGTAATAGTAAATGACAAAATTGTAATAAACCTTGTAGCCCCCAAGTATTATCGGGTAGGCCATAATACGTTATAACCAGAGCTCCCGATGGGAGTAATAGTAGTCGATAAAAAAACTCCCGAACATTTGTTCGAGTGAAATGGTAATCATATAAGTTGAGACAGAAGTTTTATTCATAATATGCAACTGGGGTATACATTATTCCGATATTGGCTAAGAAGCCTTATTGTAAAAGGAAGAAATAAAAAGGCAGTGAAAAAGTCGAGTCCTACACATAAAATCGTGGCAATTGTGCAACGTTCCATGGGTTCTCAACATCTTTTCCAGTTGTAGTATTCTTGAGGCGATAAGCTCCTCCTGGGATTACTTCAGTGATGATGTATGGTTCTTCCCATGGAGATTCGAGCTTCAGATGTCCTTTCTGCTTCAGTCGAAGTACTAGATCGCCTACGTCAAAGCTTCGAGTATGCACCCTTCGGCTGTGGTAATTCCGTATCGCCTAATGATATACTGCTGTTCTCGCTAGAGAAATATCTCGAGCCTCATCGACAAGATCCACAACGTCTTGCAATGCCTGAACAGAGGCTTTCTCTTTGTATGCCGCCACCCGAGGTGCCTCAAAGCGAACGTCGGCAAGTAGAACAGCTTCGGCTCCGTATACAAGGAAGAAGGGAGTATATTGCGTTGATCTATTCGGTGTAGTCCGCAAACTCCAAAGTACTGATGGCAACTCTTCGACCCAAGCTCCAGCTGCATTTGTGAGATGTTTTTTAATGCCGTCACAGATTAAGCCGTTGATCCTTTCTACTTGCCCATTGGTTTGGGGCTGTAAAACCGAAGCAAAACTGAGCTTGATGCCATTATCGTCGTAGAATTCATGAAATTCCTTCGAAGCAAAGTTGGTTCCATTGTCTATGATGATGCTGTGAGGCACACCAAAGCGACAAGTGATTCCTTTGAAGATCTTGACAGCTGTTTTGGCTGTCTGATTGGTGACTGGTATGGCCTCAATCCACTTGGTGAATTTGTCGATTGCTACCAATAGATGGGTATGACCGCCTGGTGATGACTTTGGCATTGGACCAACTTGGTTAAGTCCCCACTGCGCAAAAGGCCATGCCAGAGGTATTATCATGATGTCTGTAGCATGTGCGTGTGGCTTTGGTGCAAAATGTTGGCAAGGATCGCACTTCCGAACTAAGTCTATTGCATCGATTGCTACTGTTGGCCGATAAAACCCAGCTCTGAAAGCTTTGGCCACAAGTGCTCTGCTGCTTGCATGATGGCCACACGTGCCTTCGTGTATCTCTCGCAACAGGGTCTTTCTATCGTTGATGGCGATGCACCATTGGAAGATGCCAGAAATACTCCATTTAAAAAGGTCGCCATCCACTATAGTAAATGCTTTAGAGCGTCGCACAATGCGTCTAGCTTCCGCTAGATCGTCCGGCAACCGCTGCTCCATTAAGTATGCCAGAAAAGGTTCAGTCCACAAAGGCTCGAGGAGAAGAACTTGTTGTTTGGGTCCAACAATATTATCTTCAGCAGCGTCCTGGGGCGTAGCTGATACGTCTCCAACGTATCTATAATTTCTTATGTTCCATGCTAGTTTTATGACAATACCTACATGTTTTATTCATACTTTATAATGTTTTTATGCATTTTCTGGGACTCACCTATTAACAAGATGCCACAGTGCCAGTTCCTGTTTTCTGCTGTTTTTTATTTCAGAAAAGCTAGTTCACAAATATTCTCGGAATTGGACGAAACAAAATCCCACGGCCCTATTTTCCA